>NW_019154099.1:46498394-46563633 GCF_002288905.1 Enhydra lutris kenyoni
ATTTGACAGACAGAGATCACAGGCAGGCAGAGAGGCAGGCAGAGAGAGGAAGGGAAGCAGGCTCCCCGCTGAGCAGAGAGCCCGATGTGGGGCTCGATTCCAGGACCCTGGGATCATGACCTGAGCCGAAGGCAGAGGCTTTAACCCGCTGAGCCACCCAGGCGCCCCCAAACTGCCTATTATTAAAGACTCATTTTGATTTGAAAACTATTTTCTTTTAAAAAAAAAATTATTTTATTTTGTTAGTCACCGTACAATACATCATTAGTTTTTGATGTCGTGTTCCAAGATTCATTGTTTGTGTAACACCCAGTGCTCCGTGCAATACGTGCCCTCCTTAATACCCATCACTGGGCCAACCATCCCCCCATGCCCGTACCCTCTGAAACCCTCATTTTGTTTCCTGGAGTCCATAGTCTCACGGTTTGTCTTCCCCTTTGATTTCCTCTCTTTCATTTTCCCCTTCTTTCTCCTAATGTCCTCCATGCTATACCTTATATTCCATATATGAGTGACACCATATGATAATTGTCTTTCTCTGCTTGATTTCTTTCACTTGGCATAATCTCTTCCAGTCCTGTCCATGTTGATCCAAACGTTGGGTGTTCATCCTTTCTGATGGCTGAGTAATATTCCATTGTGTATATGGTCCACATCTTAATCCATTCGTCTGTTGAAGGGCATCTTGACTCTCTCCACAGTTTGCCTATTGTGGGCATTGCTGCTGTGAACATTGGGGTGCATGTGGCCCTTCTTTTCACTCTATCTGTATCTTGGGGTAAATACCCAGTAGGACACTTGCTGGGACATAGGGTAGCTCTATTTTTAACTTATTGAGGAATCTCCACACTGTTTTCCAAAGTGGCTGCTGTAACTTGCATTCACAGCAGTGTAAGAGGTTTCCCCTTTTTCCCTTTCCTTTCCAACATTGGTTGTTTCTTGCCTTATCAGTTTTTTTCATTGTAACTGATGTAAGGTGGTATCTTAGTGCAGATTTGATTTGAATTTAACAGACACATGAAAACTCTTTTCTAAGCTAATTGAGCTTGTGCTTTCACTCTTGCAGGGCAGAATGGTCTGGCTAGATCAGTGGTTCTCCAACCTGTGTTGGAATCACCTGGAAAGCTTCTTCATGCAGGTCGCTGGTCGAACCCCTTTCGCCCCCCCCCCCCGCATCCCCAAGAGATGCTAATTCATTTGGTTTGGGGAGAAACCTGAGAAATTTCATTTTTAACAAGTTCCAATGTGATGTTGAACTCTGGGCCTGGGGATCACACTTTGGGAACTTTTAGTCTGGCTCAGCAGTTTCCAACATACTCTTTCAAGGAGTAAGAGGTGGTTTATAAAGATTTACCCTCTTTGTTTGCAAATGCTGTGCTGTAATTATCCCCACCACCACCTCCCAGGATTCATAGCGACCATCAGCATATGAGAGACTCCTTGAGATCCTGCCTTGAGATCCTGCCTTGAGATAGCCTCTTTAAGGTCACTTCCCATATTTCCTAAATTTACTTGACAGTAGAAATAGCTTTACTTATCTTTTGAGGGACACTCATGTTCTATTGTATATAATTTGAAAAGTTCTCTTTAGGATAAAGAATTTGGAAGGTGTAAGGTTTTCAGTGTCATGGCTGAAAGTACAGGGTTATCAAATTCATGGTGAGGCAGGGGCAATGGGTGGCTTCTCTCTCTTCCTTATCTTTAAAATCAAAATGGAAGTGTAGTTCCATTTCCTGAGGTGGAGAGGAATATAAAGGACCTAAAGTACTTGAAGTTTCTTCAGAGACAGAAAATAAATGAAATGAAGATTGTACTAACTTGAATTCTAGTGTTTGTTTTGAGTTTGGTAACTGGAAATTTCTATCATGGTGTCTTAAATGGATTGTTTGGTTTTTTGGTTACGATATATGTAAGTTTCACAATAACAAGCACATAGATTGGTTAAATGTGCAAATCTTGTGGCAAATGCCTCGCTGAAGCAGGCCCTGAAGGGTGTGATAATACCTGCCTGAGTCCGGAATGCCACAGGTGGCCTCCTTTGGAGAGTAGATCCAAGTCCTGATTAAAAGCAGCTGTGGTTATTCTGTGGGGGTTCACCTGAATGCATTTTCCCACCCTGTATCTGAGGTGGAATTTCTGCACATGGTTATCATCCATGAGTCCCACGTGGAAGGATCAGAACAAAATTTTCTCTCTAGGAAGTGCCAAGAAAGTGTCCTATCTCCTTTTCCTGATGCCAAGAACAGGCATATACCTATGTTAATTCCCTGAGCAAACTTCCCTTTACAGACATGCTTTCTTATCTCCTCTTTGCTTATCTCCTCCTTTCTATAGATTCCCCCCCCCCCCCCACAGTTTTTTATCTAGGGCCAAATAATGTAGCTGGCCAACAGGGCTCTGTGTTTCCACAAACACATAAAATAAGCAAAGTGAAGAAAGTTGACACGTGTTGTTTATCTTCCTTCCCTTTACTTTTTTTTGGAGTTTTTACGTTGGCCATAGATATATTGCCTTTGAATATGATGTTCATGTCTATGTACATGGTAAACACAAAATAAATATGTACCAACATGTGGTGTTTTCATACCGTGATGGATGTGTAACCTGGTGTGTAGTAGCCCTGTCATGACCTCAAAACCAGGTGGGCCTTCTGAGGACATGCAAAGGGTACTTTGCAAATGTGGCTGAGCAAATTCTCTAAGGCAGATGTCATTACCTTCCATTTAAAACGTAAGGCCATCCAGAAATACTGTGTATTTGGTCCACAGTCATGCGCCTCTAAGGGGGTGAGAACAGTATTTGAACCAGGACTCAGACTCCATAATCCAACCTGTCATATTGCCTCTCGTTTTGTAGAAAGGACAGACTACCAAGGCCTAGAATGATGCTTATTTGGAGAACAGACTGAAGCTTTGAAAGCAGAATAGTGCTTCCCCATAATTGAAAGGGATTATTAAAATGTGTAAGAAATAAACCAAAATAATTTGTTGTAATACTTCAGTGTTAAATATCAAAGTATTAACTACTGAAGTTAGTTTGTCAAGAAAGCACTTTAAGTGAAAAAAAACTATAATATGAAGATATTTTTAAACCCATGATTTAGAAAATTTTGATACTCAGTACATGGATCAGAAAAAAAAAAGACAAACTTTGAATTGTATTTATTCTGTATTTATTTCTTGACGTCAATGCCGTTGGGATATCCCTAACTTTCATAAGGACTTGCCGAGGGCTTGTCTAAAGTTCATGCTATTAGGAATTGCCCATGTTCATGTGTTCACAAGTGGTAGTCTAATTTTTCATTTTCCTAAGGGCATCTTATAGTTAAAGCTATTTTTAGCCCCTAGTACATTGTGTATACATGAACTTTGAAGTGTTCGCTGGTGGTAGAACTAGTGTTTGAAAAAAAGGGGCTTATCAAATGATAGACTATGTTTCAAATAATGAAATAAGAGCTTATTTCCAAGGTAAATTTCAGATACTTTAAAAGGAAGCAACCTTAATCTTTCAGAACAAATGATAAGAAATCTGCTAACTCTTGGTGAGTGACATGATTGATTTTCTAAGTGGTTAGGTCAGTGAATTCACCCACTCTACTGTCTTGCCCGTAAAGTTACATCGTTTCAATTCTTTTCTTTGAGAGTATTCCCTTATTGCTCTTCTCTTCTCCCTACCACAAAAAAGGGGAAGGATCGGATGCCAGTTTGGAGTGGCCCCCAAGTGGTTTCTCCATCACCACCCTTCAAGATGGCTCCTCTTGGCTGGTCCAAATGTGCGTCATATCCTCCAGGAACTGTACTGGGTGATGTCATGGGGGTTCTGCCCTTGTAACCAAAAGAGCAGGTACATCCATGTCCCTAGTCTTGGCCTCATTCTGTTCCATGCTTTCTCATACCCTTTGGTTCTCCTGTCCCGCATGACTCCTATGCTATGCCCCCCTCAGATTTCTACTTCAATTTGAAAGTGCAACCAGTCATGATTTTCAGCTGGTGATTCTTCAAGCCTTCCGTTAGTCCACACTAGCAGATGAGCTCATGACAGTGGGACTGATTCTGAATTTCCTGTGTGTGGGTTTCTTCATGTGGCCTCGAACAGGTGACCATGGTGTGGGCTTTAAAGAGTCCGTGGTTCCTCATGGACAGTGCCTGGAATGGAAAGCTGGGAGGATGAGGAATGTAGGGCCAATATGGCCTCGTTTTGTTTTACATATTTTATTTATTTTAGAGAGAGAGCATGGGACAGAGAGAGAGCATGGAGGGGGGGCAGGGGGTAGGAGCAGGGGGAGAGGGAGAATCTTAAGCAGACTGTGCTAAACACAAAGCTGAAAATGGAGCTCAATCCCATGACCCTGAGATCATTACATAAGCAGAAACCAAGTCAGATGCTTAATGAACTGAGGCACTCAGGCGCCCCTAGCCTCTCATTTTTGTACTTTTATGTGTTACTAATGTAGCCACCTGAGTGAAATAGAATAAATAATATGATAGTATTTACTACAAAGTTATTTTTGGCATGGAGCATTTACTGGGGACTTTTTATGTCTTTAGAAAGTGAACATTTACTATGTTACTTAGTGGCTTCAATGTACAATAAAATGAAGAAACACTTTTATATTGTTTTTTATAGGACAGTCCTAATTCTGAAATTTTTTTTTTTTTTTTGAAGAAGTTAGTGAAAGAAACAAAAATACTTGGAATAGAGCCATCACTTTCCCTTGAGCTGAGGAGACAAACCCATGAACTTTTTACAAAAATTGTCCTCTGCATGAGGAAAAGTTCTTAACTCAGGGTAACCTGTCAGCATCATTTGGAGAAATTTTTCAAACTAAATATATTCATCCTCCATTTTCAGATTCTGATATCCTTCTGTGATTGTCAAAATCTGTGGAGAAGAGGGCTACTATGTGTTGTGTGAAAAACCCTCTGGTGGTTCTGATTCTTCTACCCTCTCATCTCAGTTGACCTAACCTATGCATTTGAGTGAAATAAGGGTTTCCTGTCAGTTTTCTCTCAGGACTCTCTTCTTAAACATAAGGGAAACAGATCAACTAGGTCTGTTTTGGCTAAACAGAAGGAATATTTTAAATTATTTTTTATTTCACATTTTGAGGGAGAGAGAGAAAGAGAGAGAGAGAGAGAGAGAGAGAGAGAACGAACACTCCCAGTGTGGAGCTTGAGGCGGGGCTCAATCTTACAACCCTGAGATCACAACCTGAGCTGAAATCAAGAGTCAGATGCTTAGCCAACTGAGCCACCTACATTGAAGTTACAATGTAGTTTAAAGAGTTAAAAATTTACGCAGTTAGAAGAATCTCTTGCTACCATCCCCATTTCTCCTTCCATGGAGATAATCACTTTGAATTTTTTTTATTTTTTATTTTTTAAAAGATTTTATTTGTTTATTTATTTGACAGAGATCACAAGTAGGCAGAGAGGCAGGCGGGGTGGGGGGAGGTAGGCTCCCCACTGAGCAGAGAGCCTGATGCTGGGCTCTATCCCAGGACCCTGAGACCATGATCTAAGCTGAAAGCAGAGACTTAACTTACTGAGCCACCCAGGTGCCCCGACTTTAAACTTTTTAGATAATTTTTTGGGGTACTTAACTTTTTAATTTTAGACATTTTAAATTGATTGCCTATGCTGGAGTAGGATTTAGTACTGTGTATGTTTTCCAACCTTATTTACATCTAATCAGTTCCAAACTAGGAATTATTTTATTTTATTTTATTTCTTGATAGAAAAATACTAGAACAGAGGGGAAGGTGAGATTTTGACATTGAAGGAGACCAAATGTTAGGAAAGGTCATACTGGATGGCTTCCATTTTCTCCAGAAAATAAGGGATGGGTTAATTTTCCAGAATTGAATTCCTCTCTGTTACTATCGGTAATTGATTAGGAAGTTAGATACGTGTAAGCTTTGCAGTGGACCAGTGGAGAATGATGAGCTGATAGGAGGTGCTATAAGAAGTGGTCTCTACCAGATACATTGGGTTTGTTGAGAATGGTGGAATTTTAATTTTCATTATTTGCAAAGAACAGCAACAATAAAAAAAAAATAGTAGAAAACTGGAAGGGAGAGGTAGACAGCCCTAGTGAAGATGAGAAATGACATGTGTGGTCTTTGTTCAGTGACGTGCGCTGATGGAATGGAGGTCTATATGGTGGGTTAAGTCCAAACTTCAGGTAGTACAAACTTTAAACCATTAAAACCTTTATATATGTCTTTATTTATGTGGATAAATACGAATGTTGTTATTCATTCACTTCCTGAAAATTTTCTTTGATTTGATGAATATTTAATCAGTGTCCCTAAAACCCAGAAAGAAATCAGAGGAAGTACATAGCTCAGCAAATAGGTTGCAGAAAGCCTACCCACAATTGCAGATTCCTTTTGAAGTGCTCGCAAAGTAGATAATCTAAGAAACGGATGATCAGTAACTGACAACTGTACGCTAGTATTCCTATCCTCTGAGGGCAACACTGTTTTGCATTGAATGTTTGTTAGTTTTCTAGCTTTGGACATTTGTAATAATGAAGTCGGGCTTCTTGCAGATGGAAAATTAGAACCTATAGCTTCATGCCTTTTTTTTTTTTTTTAAGCAAGTGAGTCTGATTTTATGTTTTAAAGGGTGTACTTGTGCAGCGGAAGAAAATAGCAGAGCCACTGAGTTGAAGTCCCAGAAGTGAGTCCCTGAGGGCACAGATGCAATGCAGTTAGGAGTAATTTTAAGTGGACACCCAAACTAAGCTGACCTCAAATCATGTGTATGTCTTACAAATAGGGTTTATTATGTCTTTTAAGTCCTTTTAGAGGCTTATGAAGATTTATACTAGTAGTTAGCTGCTTTGTCTGAGCTACAGAGAATATTTAATAGTTTTTATCAGGATTAATGAGCAGCAATGTCTCAACAAATGAAATTCTTCAGTATGTACATTGTAGTCATCTGACATTCTCTTTCTTCACTTGCATTCATGTTAGTACTAGGAGACATTTTTTGATATGTGCCCTCGTAATTCATATATTTTTCAGATTTCTGCGAAACCATTATATAATGTGTTAATTATATAAATTAACACCTTTCTAACCTCAAATTTGTTCGAGAATCATCTAGTAAATACATAACCAGTGTAACGTACAACATTATAAAGATACTTCATTTCAGTCAAGGCATGCTGAGCACCTACTATGTGCCAAGCACCGAACATAAAATACTGAACAAATCCATGCCTAGGGGAGTTTATGGATTAGAGAAGTAAAATGAAATTAATGTACGAGCTTAAATTGCAACAGCGTTGCCCTGGAGAAGTAGAAGTTAGTGGAGGGTCTTTATCAGGGGGTATTATGGTTTGGAAAGTGAGGAGAGGCTTCCTTGGGAAGTAATGTCTGAGCTGAGCTGAAGGTTCAGGTAGGATTTGACTAAGTAAAGATGAGGGAGGAGGGAACTTTCCAGTCAGAGGGAATAGCAGCTTGCAAAGGTTCTGAGTCAAAGTGGGTAGTGGCCTCTTTAAGGAAATGAATGGAAGCCATGAGGATTGGAGCACAGAGAGGGTCAGGGAGAGAGTCAAGGCCACTTAGCTCAGGTGAGCTGTGTAAAGAGTTTGGTTTTTGTCCTTGGAGTAAGATGTGTTTATTGTAGGGAATTTTGACCCTTTTGCAATGTACAGAGAGGAAAAGTAAGATCACTGATGAGCCTATTAGCCCCTAGCCCATTCATTTTAATATTTTGATTTTTTTTAAATTGAAATTTTGTTTATCAATGATACCTCAGATAATGATATCATTTAAAACTCTGCTTTAAAAGTTAAAAAGCTCGTGGTGGGTCTTTCCAGGTCATGTCAAAAAGTGTGAAAATTACTGGGGACAAAATTGTTGCCCTTGAGGATTTTTTAAAAAATTGTTGAAGAATAAACATTTCTCCTTATTTAGTGGTTGTCAATATAATTTAGTATAACTAAATTCAAGCTGTATGAGAAATATAGATGAAAATGTTTTGGAGACAACAGGTATATTTGAAAGTGCCATAAGTTGGAAGCCTAGGAAGGGATATGCGTGCATGGAAGACAGACTAGGGAAGTGTTTCCAGAATTCTGCCATGCCTACAGTCAGATATGATTCTAAAAGAGCAGGAACAAAGGGCTTTGTGGAATCTGTGATTTCAGACAGAGGTGGTCCCAACATAATCTGAGGAAGAACAAAACTCAAAGTATATTGAGACCTTGAAGGTCTGGTTTTCAGAGGCTCTTCATGACTCAGGGCATCTCCTGCAAATATATATGTATATATATATTTTTCCTTCTAGATTGGAGAAGGCTATCTCCATCCATGATTTAAATCCCCTATATAGTGTATGTATCTTGGTAATTCTTATACTATTAAACATTTTTGTTGTTGTTGGTTGTTTTGTTTGTTTGTTTTGCATTCTGTGCCACTTACTAGAGCGGTCCAACTGTTGATGCACTGTAGGGAAGGAATATGGATAAGATCAGGAATTCTTACACCCTGAGGGAACAGTGTAAGGAGAAGGCTTTCCTCCTCTGCCTTCTGAACACTTGGGGAGTGGCACTGAAAGCCAGGCTTCTCTTTCCTCCTTCCTTCCCATCCCTCTCTCTTTCTCCTCTCCCTCCCTCCTTCCTTTCTGATGCTCCTAGTGCTGAGTGATATACTCTAAAAGAGCCTACTGGGGCGCCTGGGTGGCTCAGTGGGTTAAAGCCTCTGCTTTCGGCTCAGGTCATGATCCCAGGGTCCTGGGATCGAGCCCCGCATCGGGCTCTCTGCTCGGCGGGGAGCCTGCTTTCCTTCTTCTCTCTCTGCCTGCCTCTCTGCCTATTGTGATCTCTGTCTGTCAAAAAAAAAATTTAAAAGAGCCTACTGAGAAATCAAGTCATGACTTTGCAATAATGTGTAGATAATTAAAAGTCATCGTGAGAATGTAGAAGAAATCCTTAAGGCTGGAACACCTGAGTGGCTCAGTGGGTTAAGCTTCTGCCTTCAGCTCAGGTCATGATCCCAGGGTCCTGGGATCGAGTCCCTTAGCAGGGCTCCATGCTCAGTGGGGAGCCTGCTTCTCTCTCTGTCTGCTGCTCCCCCTGCTTATGTTCTTTCTCTCTCTCTGACAAAGAAATAAATAAAAACTTAAAAAAAAAAAAAGGAAATCCTTAAGGCTGTTTTTGCCTAAAGTGAGCCAATGACAGAGAATGCAAAGGCAGAGCTGGTTCAGAAGTGAGGCTGACCGTCCCATGAAGCCTCGCACCCAGAGTCTGCTCCCACCCCAAGTGGTTGGGCCGCAGCTCTCCCAGCTCTGCTTATTTTTAACAAAGCCAGTGTGTAAGGAGAACGGTTGTGACTCATCTGTTACTGAGCTTGCCTTCTTCTCGACTTGAAGGACATTATCGTCACTTCGACGTATTCAAAAGATACGGGAGAGGAGATGTGGAATTGAGTAATAATTAGGAATGTGGCACATGTTGCATTTATAAAACACGTCGAACTATCTTTCAAATATTAGGAGGTGTAATCAAATCTGCAACACATTTTGCTAATGATATTTCCTGTAACTTTTACCCACATGTATTGCAAGGGAAATGATATCCATATGTCCCATTCATTTGCAGAGTTCATGAAAGGGCACATTTAAAGGACGATTTGTAATGCTTTAAAAGTTTCTTCTTCCTGAAAAATAATTCAATTTTAAGAAAATCAGGTTTTCTCTGGTTTTCTTCTAATTTGAATTTTGTACACATGCTCCTGTAGGAAAAACAATCTGTGATGACAAATAAATGTCAGCGTTAAGATTTGCTCTTAAGCAATCTCTTGATTTTATTGCATTTTACCAAACTGTCATTAAGCTTCATCAATTTTGATTCTAAGTAAAATTTATCAAAATGTCCCTTTTCATAAACTGTATCTGCAAATTATCTAGAGGAAGTTGTTTGCTTTCTGAGGTTTTCATATTGCAATAATCTGAAACTACAAAGTAGGATTTCTAAAATTGACATAATTACAAAGGATAATTAGCAGAAACATATCCAAAATAAGACAGTCACAACCATTTGGGCTTGATCCTACCAAAAAAATGTTGAGCAGGAGAAACACTTTAGAAATCTGTGTGCTCTCTCTTAATTTCAAGTGTGGATATTTTTAAGCCTGAAGTAATGTGATCAAATAAAGTATCAGCAGTGTTCTGTATCAACTGTAATTTAACACATCTGTCCAGAAGAGTAGTGAATAATGAATTACACTAATCAATCCAGATAAAAGAGATTTAATTAACATTAACATCTCCTCTAAATCTTTAAAAACTTTCTTTTTTTGTTTTGTTAATCAGGGGTTCTAATCAGGGATTCTGTGAAGATGATGAAAGAACATTTTTTAAGATAGATTTTATTAAAAGCATTTGAGATATTTCGTTTGCGGATGACATGAACTGTTTCTCTGATTTTCTGAAAAAAGTGCTTTATGAAATTAAAAAGGGCTAGCCAGTATTAACACTACAGTACTGCATTTATTTTATTATTTTTAAAACTACTCTTTAAAACTTTAAAACTACTCTTTAAGAAAATATCTGGGTGCACACAGTTGTTTTCCATGAAGGAAAGATGCTTGGCTCAATTTTCATCGGTATATGACCTTGGGAATTTTACGGTGTCTGCGGACCAGTGCTTGACCTCCAGTTTTCAGTAGACCAGGTTGCAGGCGTGGAAGCTCAGCCCCAAATACTCAGCCCACCAAGGCGATCCGTGTTGCTGCAGGTGATTTCCACAAAGTGGTTCTGCCATCTGATGAACAGATGTAAATCCTCCAATAACCCCGTGGAAGGCCATCCATGACCCCTGGCCAGCTTCCCTCATTGAATAAGCACCAGAAGAGTTATGATGAGGACGCTGAGGTGAGACCCCGGACATGGCCTTTTGACTGTTTAGAATTCCTCGTTTGGGGCCAAAATGGGAAACAAAGAAGAGACCAAGGTCGAGAGTGATCATCTCCATAGATAGCGACGTTATGATACCGACTTTGTGAACTGGATTTATTAGTACCATGTTGAAATCCTAATGTAGCGAATACCACTAGCTTTATTGATGCTTCAGAGCCGGGCCTCTTTAATGCAGACCAGCAGGAGGTGAGGGGTGAACCCCAGTCTGGGTGTCAGAATGCCTGGTTCCTCCTCCCTCGTCAGGCATTCCGGGTGTCTTAGCTTCGGTATTCTCAGTTGTAAAATGCAGACAGTAATACCTGCCCTGAGACGCAAACACTGTTTCAGAATATGAGAATATACTGAAAGCTACTATGAAAACACAAGAATGGTGTCGTTAAACTGATGACTTAAAAGTAATCTGTACACTGAGGGGCGACCTAAGGGTGAAACAGATGTATTTAAAAGTACTACTGGGTGGGGTGCCTGCGTGGCTCAGTGGGTTAAAGCCTCTGCCTTCGGCTCAGGTCATGATCTCAGGATCCTGGGATCGAGCCCCAATCGGGTTCTCTGCTCAGCAGGGAGCCTGCTTCCCCCCTCTCTCTCTGCCTGCCTCTCTGCCTACTTGTGATCTCTCTCTATCAAATAAATAAATAAAATCTTAAAAAAAAATTAAAGTGGGGCACCTGTGTGGCTCAGTGGGTTAAAGCCTCTGCCTTCGCTCGGGTCATGATCCCAGGGTCCTGGGATCGAGCCCCACATTGGGCTCTCTGCTCAGCAGGGAGCCTGCTTCCTCCTCTCTCTCCCTGCCTCTCTGCCTACTTGTGATCTCTATCTGTCAAATAAATGAATAAAATCTTAAAAAAAAAAAAAGTAATATTGGGTCTGGGAAAAAAAAGTGCCAAAGTTAAATTAATTTTTAAAAAAGTAATATTGGGAAAGGCAATGATCCCTTCCCCCTTTTCTTAAAATAAAAATGCTGTGCCGAACAATCCATGTGTGGCACGTACATATTGGTGTGGCCTGAATTACTAACATAACTGTATCCATATCCTCATATCCACTTATAAACAAAGATCTATGTGTATAGAAGAATGTATTCTGTGCTGATATAATTCAGCTTTTCAATTTAGATGATCAAATCCTACAAATGGAGTCCAGGCAGATTTTATTTGGTGTTTTTGAGCCATTTCAAATTTATGTGAATTCCAACCTATATAAAAGGATTTGTTTATGTGTACAGCTTTCATTGCTTTCAGGATCAAAAGGTGAGCAGCACAGTCTGAAAATAAATATTGAAGTTTCTTTTACGTTTTCTGAATCTATAGCTCCTGTTGGCCACGGAAGGCTGATATTTCCTGGGGGGAAAAAATTGCCCCTCATTTGGAAGATACTGTTTTGTGTCATGGCCTCACAAAGTAAAGAGACATTTTCTATTAGTAGTATCATCCCTGGAACATGTACTTAGCAAGAAACTGAATATGGTAGAAATTCTTTAGTTGGAACATGGGATTACTCATTTTTGTTTCATAGTGTTTGGTCTGGGCTCTAAATGAAGCAGGGAAGTTAATGTAACGAGACTCTTGGTAATCATGCAGAACGATTTGCTGACTTGATAAGGTCCAGGTGCAAATTTGTCAAGTCATTTAAATGCTCACCCCAATAAGGAGAGTTTCTATGCGACTTATTTTAACCCGTGAAAACAAAAATGCAGGCAATGGCTGCTGGATTGGCATCAAATAAAAATAACACAAATGATCAAGAGAATAGGGAAATGACTATGTACCCTGAGCACATAAAGAACTATTTGCATGATCTTTTCAGGGTCTCAGTAATAATACACACTATGCAACCATTAACCAATACATTCCTATTTTTCTTTTTCACAGTGAGGGGGAAAAGGAGACAATAAAAATGAGTAAATAGGTTCATTTTATAGTAATCAAATAATTTGATTGAAATCTCAGTGATACGATCTCTGTAGTTACTCGAGAAATTGTATAGGAATAATGATCTTTGATGTGTCTGATTTCCAAGCCTCTCAGACTGGTGGAACCCTCTTCCCCTCCCCACTGCTGGAAGTATCATCACCCAGTCTGGCTAAATGCATTTCACTCCAGATTTCTGTGCATAGACAGACTACCCACTGCTGTGAAAATTTGTATAACTTTGGTGAGTCATTTGTTCCAACCTTTGACAGAAATAAAACTTTGGGGAACCACACTGATCTCATAACTTTATCCCCATACAGGATACAGTCTTAGATTTATAACTTGGCTATGAAGAATCAGCTTGCTTAGGTAAATAAAATGTCTTTATGAAAATATGTGAAAGCTTGCATAAAAGTCGTCTTTATTTTTAAAAAGTGTACTTAGTATTATGGTCAGAGACTAATTAATGTCTCACTATGGTGATTTCAAAATTCTTTGTGCATATATTTTGTGACCTAAAATACTAATTGTGACTGACCACTTGGGTAAAGAAACCAATCAGAGCATTGTCCGTTGAGAAAATCAACTGGGAATCGCTATTTAAAATTAGACACATGCTGGGGAATATAAATGCTGACATAGTATTGTGTTGATTGGTTGAAGCCCATTAGGTCAACATTTTGGTACACAGGATTGTAAACTCTTACTGTCAAGAGTTTGGTCATCTCTGTCTGGTCCATTTCTTTGTTGCCAGAACTTTGCTTTGGAAATCTGACCTGGGAGGTTATTTGTGCCTTAGTGCTGGCAATATGAGCCGAGGGAGATCCCATCAGCAGTTCTTGAAGACTGCTAGTGTCTCTTGATCTCAACCTTGTTTTCTATATTTAACTGATTAGATCGTGGCTGTTTTGTCTGGCTTCAGTCCTAGAACCATAGATACTCTTACTCAGTGGGTTTCTGAACAAAACATCATAAGCCAAAACTGGGGACTTCACGATTTTTCGTCTACAGTGCAACCCTTTTGCTATATACTTCTGATTCTTGGAAACTTATGACAATTTATTTATTTTATTATTATAGTGTAAGTGCCTTTTTTTCCTCCAGCCAGTAGTCTTTATTATTAGGCAATAGCAAACTGTACTACGTACTGCTGAACGTTTAAATCCCACATGCAGGGGCACCTGGGTGGCTCAGTGGGTTAAAGCCTCTGCCTTCGGCTCAGGTCATGATCCCAGGGTCCTGGGATCAAGCCCTGCATCAGGCTCTCTGCTCAGTGGGGAGCCTGCTTCCTTCTCTCTCTCTGCCTGCCTCTCTGCCTACTTGTGATCTGTCTCTCAAATAAGTAAATAAAATCTTAAAAAAAAAAATCCCACATGCATTTTACCAGGTCTGTCCACCTGCCACTTCATCTTTGGAATATTAATCCCTACAGCAATCAACATTAAGGATGAACTAATTGTCCATAGCTGGCCAGTCAAGTTAACATGAGTATGAACAAGCACTTCAGCATATGCTGAAGACAACATCATGTGGGGTGGCATTTCCCACCCAGGGAGATTTCATCTTGAAAATACATCATTTTTTTCAGTTTATCTCTTACCCAACATATGTTAGTTCCAAAAGCATAGATAGAGGAAACAAAAGACAATTGTAAAAATGTTCCATGTACTACAAATATTTAAAAGTTAAAATGCTGCAAATACTAAATACTGTAATAAACTTTTATTAGTTCAGTTTTGGAATTCTGATCCTTCAGTGATGATTGAGAATATTTTGTGGCGATCGAGAAACCTCCAAGCAATTGATAAGGCATTTTGTTGCAAAGTTGCCAATAGCTAACTAAAAGCTTTATTACATTTGAGAATGTTGTTGGTTGTTTGTTTTGTGAGGAGGATGAAAATTGAGGTTCCCATGTCATTAACATGCAGAAAATTACGTGATACCTTCAAGCAGATGTATAACTTCTATCTCATGTGAATACTTCTAGAAAGATGGACTGTTGGATGCCCTACTAAAGTGGTAACTCATCTTCTATGGAAAGTCTGATCCAGAGAAAGAATCTTTTTGAGAGTTGAGGGGAATTCCAACATTTTAAGAAAAGGAATTTCATTTTTCTTTTTTTTCAAGTTGGCTCCGTGGTGGGCTTGGGCTCAGGGCTTCTCCCTGAGATCAAGACCTGAGCTGAGATCAAGAGTCAGATACTTAACCGACTGAGCCACCCCGGGGCCCAGGGAACAGCATTTTTAAAAGAGGTAAAAAGATGTAGCTCAGTAATATCTCAGGATATGTAAAACAACCCCAACAATGAAATTTTTACAATAATATGATATTCTCATAAATATTCAAAGAATGTTTTTCCAAGACATGATAGGTATTGTCTGTGTCTATACTTATGTCAAGCAGAATAAATATATATGGAATAAATCATAAGCAATTTATACAGAGTGTCTTGATGTGTCTGTGATGGAAGTGAATACCTCCCCTCCCTTTTGCAGTTAATTTGCCCTAAATGATTAAAATGCACAGTTACTTTAAATGTGTAATTACCATGATTTTTTCCCTTTAGTGAAATACTTAGATGATATTTATACCTATATTTATCCAGTGTTCAAATATACAGTGTTTAATTTTTTTTTTTTTACAAATCAATTTCTATAATTTACTATGCACCAGAAGAACTAGCAAATAATGGGTTCATAAAGGTTTATTCCTTCATTGACTAGCATGGCTGGCTAAAGACACTTTGTCCTTGGCCTCTGCGTTTAGTTTTAGTCCCTGTAGAAGTTCTTGTTTTGAGTAGATACAGTGTCACAGTGTTAGAAAACACTTAGAAAGAAGAAACCATAAAAGGTTACATCTTTTTACCTAACTTTGGAAAAACAACTATCTATAGTACTTGGGAAAACTTTGGCAGTTCTGTTAAATAAAAATCCAGAAAAAAAAATATATGAGATTTTTTTTTCCCCAGAAATTAACATCAATCTTTCTGAGTTAGAACTGTTAACTTGAAGCATCACTGTATTTGTAAGGGTTGTTCAGTAACTCTTTGAAAGGTTGATCAGGCCTCAAGTGAGTTGAGTTGCTGAGTTTGAGTAGCATTGAGCTTGGTTTTATTGAAAGTGATGTAAGATTACTTGAGCAATGAACATTTTCTAGTATTCATTTTTCAAGTAGCCAACCTTCCCAGCCTCATTCCACCCACCACCCCATTATGGTGGGTAAGAGGGGGACCGTATTACTGATTAAACCAGAATGATGCACACTCAATAGGACACCCTTATTACCCTGCATTTGCTTTCCTTTTTTGTCCCTGTCTCTTCTAATGAGTTACATATGTAATTAGTACAATGTAGTTCTGGTAACGTATTCAGTCACGGCTTAGGAAGTGAGGTTTTCAGCTCCATTTCCCTTTGGACATTTGACCTAGGAGCACAGACGAGACAAAAAAGATTGTAACCTTTTTATACAGTTTCATTTGACCCTTGGCACTCTATTCTTACTTCAATTATCATCCACTGTAATGGTCTGTTTTATGTCTGGATTAACCCTAAACCATGAGTTCCTTGAGAGTAAGAACTTTTGTCATGCTCCTGTTTTATGTATTCTGAGCCCCTAATTAAGGGTCTAAGTGTGTGCTCAATAAATGGGTATTTGTTGGGAAAATTTAAAAAAAAATGAATTGTTTTCTTTTAATCAGTCACATTTTCCACAGCTATTTTTTTTAATTGAGGTTCATTTTATCTATAGCAGAATTTGTGAATATCATATGAATGGTTTGATGTGCTTTGACAGATGGCTACATTTGTGTCATTTACCCAGGCATTTGATAAGGACAAAATACATTTTTATACCAAATACATACTCAGGTATTTGGCTATTTGACACAGGAAACTCTTGGGCGAAATCAGTTGTTATTTTCTATGATTATTTTATAGTGACTCCAAATTCTCTCTCCTTTCTGAACTACCCCCCGCTAGAAATAAAGCCTCCATCCCCCTCAGGAAAAAGCTGATTTGGTGTGTAAGGTAGTTTGTGCATTTCCTTCTCATATTATGCCAGAACATTCTGTGCTTGGCACCTGGTGCATGAGTTCCAGGAGATGGGCCCACCCTCAGGTGGCCTCAAGTCTTGTGGGGAGTTGAGACAGAGGTGTGAAATCCTCCTGCCAGAGTTCTGCATTTTGTCCTCTCTCACACTCTCCAGGAGCTCTCATCTCATGTAATTATGGATGGTCACCAAGTCTCTGTTTTTGGCTCAGACCCCTCTTGATATGACTGCCCACTGGCTATTCTGCTTGGATATACCTTAGTCACCTTAAACGTAGCCCGAGAACTCATTATTCCCCATTTCCTCTCTATGTGTTTCCTCGCAAAGCCCCTGACACCACCGGTAATAAATGGCTTCTAGTTCCTTTTCTGTTTTAGTTAATCGCACTGCCGTTTACTGCATTGTCTAAATTAGAAACTTGGGAATCCTATTTGACTTCTCCCTCATTTTCTACACATAATTGATGAGGTAGGCTAGTAAATACTACCTCTCTAATTCCTCTGAAACCCATCGTTTACCTTCTAGTACCATGGTCACTGTCTTTGTGTTGAAGTCTTCACCTTCTCTCCCTTGGATTATGGCAGCATCTCAGAAAGAGTCTTCTTGCCTTAATTTATCTTCTGTTAATGCAGAGTCCTACATAGTTGCCTGTGATCTCTTGTCATGGGCTATGCCTTGACTCTAGTGAACTTGTAGTTCCTCATCCAGGCCTTTCTCTTTTTCCTTCTGTTCACGATAGGTGGTCTCTTTCTGCTTGGGACTCTACGGTTTGGACATGACAAAAGGCCTCCATACCTACACGTCTCTTAAGGGACTGCCTTTCCTACAGTCCCCCCTGAAGTGAGTGGCATAGCTCTGCTTTTCATAGGCTCAACCCCTTCTCTACTACCTCCAGAAACAACTAATTGGACAAAGTGTAGCATTTGAACCATGGAGAGCCAGTACCTAAGCATGAAAAATGAACTGGGCCAATCAGATTCTTTATATCTTAAAACTTTTAACGGAGAGGTCCTGTTCTGAAAGAACCATGACTTTGTCTGCACTGAGACCAAACGAATACTTCAGTTACCATATATGAGGTAGAGTTGGATCCTTCCCAAACCCTGGCAGGCCAAGGCTACAAGGAGGTAAAAACATGAAGGAGAAGCTGTGAGGCAGACAAAAGACAGGCAGAATAGAGGGTCGAAAATCTAGCTGTCAGGAGAAACACTTAGAGACATTTGAACAGAAGCTGAGTCATGTGTGTGTCAGAGTGTGAGGCTCCTGTCACATACTTTCATTGTGCCATTTACTTTCCTTAAGGTCGAGTTATTGTTTTTCTTTTGTTTGTTTGTTTCTTTGTTTTTGGGTTCCTTGGTGTGTGTATCCTTGCTTTACCTCCCTATCTTAAAATTACTTCAATGGGACTGTATTTTTTTTTTAAGATTTTATTTATTTATTTGACAGAGAGAGATCACAAGTAGGCAGAGAGGCAGGCAGAGAGAGGGGGAAGCAGGCTCCCACTGAGCAGAGAGCCTGATGTGGGGCTCAATCCCAGGACCCTGAGACCATGACCTGAGCTGAAGGCAGAGGCTTAACCCACTGAGCCACCCAGGTGCCTCTCAATGGGACTGTTTTTTACAGCTAGATGATCCTGAGTGAAATGATTTCCCCTATCCTACTTCCATGACCTCCACTAAAATGGCACTTCCTCCAGGAATTCCTATGAATTTGGTTGTACCAACTGTTTGCTATCATAACACTTTATCTTTACCTATTAAGTTATAATTTAGTTTTTATGGTCTTCTGTTTAGTTAGGTCACAACTTGAGACGAGGAATTCTATCACTATAATGAATTGTATAAATGAGGTAATGGTATGAAACATAACGGGGGTGGTGGATGGAGCCTTTATGCGGTGGTGATAGTTGAGCTGGTTCTTGCCAAGGGCAATGTGAATCTTACAATAATATTGCTGCCACCACTTTTGGCTTGACAAAATAAAAAAAAAGTATTAAATGCTGGAGGCACCTGACTTAAACCCTCCTTTTAAAAAAATTAAGCATTTGGAGATGAGAGAAAGCGGTAAAGTGATTTTCCAGTGGGAACACATCTCAGTAGATAATAAGGTTGCCAGACCAAAAATCAAAGTCTCTTCCCATAATGCTGACACGGGCACTCATCGGAAAGGACAAATCTGCACACGGAATGATCTCATATTCGAGTAAAAGAACTTTCGAGAAGCATCAGCAGTGACAACCGTTCTCCATCCCCCAGACCTTGCGTATGCCCAGAGGTATAAATATTTTAAGTAATAAATTCCAGTAAGAGCCCAGTCCCTTGGACGAGCATTCAGGGATTTCCGGATTGTGCTTCAGGTGACCTTCCCGGTCATCTCTCCTAGATCTGCGCGTGTGCTGGAGGACTCCTTGGCCCACTCTCAGGCATGTGTCTAGTGTTCCGGGTTCGCTTCCTTTTTATTAACTACTTCCTATTGCCTGGCACAGACTTCCTCTGTCATTGGGAGTCTGGGTGAGGAGTCTGTCAAGAACATCCTCTGTTTCTTTTAAGCATTTATGATCATCACCTTGGTACCAAAATCACTCTTTTCTTGTAGGTTTGTTTTTCTGCTAATGGGAATTAGTTACCCGATGCCACATATTAGAGTGATTCTTTACACTTCTGTTATTTCATCTATGAGACTGTGCACTCATGGAGGGAGATACTGCATCCAAGCATTTCAATTACTGTGTCTGGATCTGAGTAAATATTTACTGAATAAATGATCTCATTGGATCGTTCACTTCCTTCAACATCTTGCTTAGACCCCTCTCCATAAAAGTCAGGGGTTCCCTAGTCATGAACACTTTCTTTTTATATCAGAAAGGTCTTTGAGTATTTACCACTTTAGAGAAATATCTGAGGAGGAGAATTAAATGATTGTGACTTTTAACAGAATGATGAAAAATAATTTTCACCATAAAATTGAATCAATAAAACCCATTTCAGTACAAGCTACTGTTTTTTTTTTTTTTTTAATGTTTGTGGGTAATGCAGAGCAATGGGAGATATAAATTCAGCCCTCATAGAGGCTTAGTGCTTAGTGGAGGAACTGATAGAAATAGAGTCAGAAAACATGAACATTTGGAAGGAGCAGTGATCACAAAAATGACTTCCGTAAGTTCTATATGAATTTTGTTGAGTGTGTGAGCTCTTTTGGTCCATGTGCCATCGTGGTTAAGAATTGGGCTCTGGTGCCAGTGGTCAAAGTTAGAATCTCAGAACTGCCACTCCTATCTGCCTGCTTGATTATTCTATTAAGATTGGGAAAGCGCGTGAAGTCCTGAGCCCAGAGCCTGGCGCAGAATGGGCACTTGCTATGCTTTCTCTGCTATTAATTTTAGATTGCAAATCCATGCAGCTATTTTAAGGGTATGATATGCCAATGTCACTTGTGGAAAATTCGGAAAACTTACTTTCATTTCTGGCGCAATTACTTTTTTAAAGTTATAAATTCTGTGTGATTAGTAGTATCAATGAGAAAGAGATCAAGTACTGTTCTTCACGGTCTAAATTAATCATATGAGTAGTTATTCTCTAAGCAGATATTGCATCATACATGTCCAACAGCCTCTTAAAGTATGCAAAATTAATAAAGCAGTGAAGACATTAATCAGGGATGGTATCTAGCTGATTTGCATAAACTAATTAACATCAACAGTTACACCAAGCTGCTGCATAGCAGCACCTGGGAAAACCGTCACTCCCAATGAAATGAGGTAGTGAGTCTGCAGAGTGCAGAGGGATTCTATCTCCAAATACACACCAAGGTCACCATTTACATAAGACAGCAGGGAGCCAAATCACTGGGATGCATGGCTCTAGAACAGGGGCACATCCAGGAAAATATGGTGAGTACAAAGCCAGTTAGTGCCAGCCTTGATGGCTTTTTGGGTATATTTTAGCGATGCATTGAGATTCTGTGTTTTAGCACTGTATTTCTGAAAGTAAGTATTGATATTTATTTAGTCCTGTTTTACTCTTTGTAAATTCAGCAAGTTCTTTTTTCTGAATGGAGGTATAAAAATAGGAGGGAGGGCAGTAGGGGAGAGAATACAGAAACCAATTCTTATCATTAAATTTATGTCTAATTGAACCTTACTTTCTTACTCTGGTTCCCATATGAAGATTAGTTCTGTTCCATCAGCAGACATTACCTTAAGCTCAGTGTCACTAAGTCGTTCATATATTCGCTCAACAGATGTTATGGGGATCCTGGTAGCTTACTGTTACTGTCTTTGGTAGTGGGAATGCAAAGCTGAGGATCTTTGATTTCAAAGTTTCCAGAGTCTGAAACTTGGTGCTTTATGCAAACACTTAATGAGACTATTTATGCTCTAAAATGGTGACACATGGAAATGTACTAATGATAATTCCTGAAGGGATCTTGAGGAGGTTCCACAGAGAAAGCTTAGTTTAGAATGGCTGATGTATATGCCTGACTAATAGGCTAGAAGAAAGAATTCTGGAATGGGAATGTCATGTAAGTTACTCTTCATAGATGCTTGAGTTACTGTCTTTATCACGCATTTGCTATGCTGAGCTTGGTGTCCTTGTTGAATATTAATTTATGCAGCTTGGATTGGTGTGGGGTGAAGAAGGGCAAGAGGAAATATGGGAGCGAGGAGATTGTTTCTTTCATAGCTTTGAAGATGGTGTGTCCCTGGCAGGTGTTTGAACATTGACTCATTTAATTTGTTCCTATCAGCTTCAGGGGCCATGTACCTTTTTAGAGCTTGTGGATAACTGGGGGAATGTTATAATTACACTCTCTCCTTCCCAGCACATACACAGCCTTAGGGATGAGAAGGTTCCTGAGACACATTTTGGCCAGTGGATATCCTTTGTTGACCAGTTGGTATGATTCCTTTAGCTAGACCCAACACTCACTAGGACTTCCATGGTGTCTGTAAATGGCAGAATTTCTTGAAGCATCACATTAATATTAGCCCTGGCAGGCTGTTCATTGAGCAAAATGACCAGAAATTTCTAGGGTAAGGAATAAGATTATATTAGCAATTTCAACAATCTTGCAAAGCTTCCTCTTATGAATTTAGTTTAGTCATGTAAAAATAAAATATAAATTATTCAAACTTTGGAAAAGGAGATCAAAATTAGGTCACTGTAGATTTTCCTCTGTGAATATAGAAAGTGTTAAGCAAAGTGTTATGAAGGCCTGTTTATAAATGGGAATGGGATGTGGGAATGCTGTGGGAACGCTTTCTTTTCTAGCTAATAAGATGTTACTGTTTTAAAAACTACATTCTGAAATGTATGGGATCTGGTATGTTTCCTGCCTGAGATAATGTATATTAATTGACTTCAGTCTTTTTGATTGTAAAAATCTTTTATTTGTACTGGTAAATGATGAAAAAGCATATGGTCCCTCTATTTCTAGAATACTATTCATGTGGTTCAGTTACCCTTTGGCCCTATTTTCCTTCCCCAATGGACTTCCGTATAGATTGAAAGACATTTCTCAATCTTTGGAGTGTTCTTTAAGAATAGCATTTCATAGTCACTGAGTATACACTGAAGTAATTTAGATAGTGAAATGTTGATGTTATTTGTGTAAGTTGACAGAAGAATAACTTGACTGTTGTGGGGTTGAATGTCAAAGAAGAGTTGTATGTCTCTCATAGGATTAGAGAGGTCTTTAGTAAATTAGGAAATTCCCCTGACTGAATGGAATTTCTGGGGTTGAACTTGTCTGCCATTAAAATCTACTTTGTGAATTGAATGCCTGTAGCAGAAGTTGAAGACAGGTAATTTTTTGAATATTTTTATTATGTTATGTTAGTCACCATACAGTACATCATTAGTTTTTGATGTAGTGTTCCCTGATTCATTGTTTACATATAATACCCAGGGCTCCATGCAATACATGCCCTCGTTAATACACATTACTGGGCTTACCCATCCCCCACCCCTCCCCTCTAAGACTCTTGGTTTGATTGCTGGAGTCCATAGTCTTTCATGGTTCTTCTCCCCCTCTGATTCCCCTCCTTCATTTTCCCCTTCCTTCCCTAGTGTCCTCCATGCTATTCCTTATGTTCCTCAAATAACTGAAACCGTATGATAATTGTCTTTCTCTGCCTGACTTATCTCACTCAGCGTAATCCCCTTCGGTTCCATCCCTGTTGATGCAGTTGTTGGGTATTCATCCTTTCTGATGGCTGAGTAATATTCCATTGTGCATAAGAACCATGTCTTCTTTAACCATTTGTCTGTTGAAGGGCATCTTGGCTCTTTCCTATACACTAACAATGTAACTGTAGAAAGAGAAATTAGGGAATCAATTCCATTTGCAATTGCACCAAAAACCATAATGTATCTCGGAATAAACCTAACCAAAGAGGTAAAGGATCTATACTCTAGAAACTACAGAACATATGAAGGAAATTAAAGAAGACACAGAAAGATAAAAAAGCTTTTCATGCATGTGAATCAGAAGAATTAACATTGTTAAAATGTCTTTGTGCCCAGAGCAATCTATACTTTCAGTGCCACCCTGATCAAAATACCAAAGGCATTTTTCAAAGTGCTGGAACAAACAATCCCAAAATTTGTATGGATTCAGAAAAGACCCTGAATTGCCAAGGAAATGTTGAAAACAAAAAACAAAAAACAAAGATGGGGGCCTCATGTTTCCTGATTTCAAGCTATATTACAAAGCTGTGATCACCAAGACAGCATGGCACTGGCACAAAAACAGACACTAGATCAATGGAACAGAGTAGAGAGCCCAGATATGGACCTTCAACTCTGTAGTTAATATATAAAGATTAGTTAATCTAAACTAATCTAACTAATTAGATTAACTAAGTAGTTAATCTAATCTTTATATATAAAGATTAGTTAATCTTTGACAAAGCAGGAAAAATATCCAATGGAAAAAAGACAGTCTCTTCAATAAATGGTCCTGGGAAAACTGGACAGCTAAACACAAAAGAATGCAACTTGACTATTCTCTTACACCATACACAAAGATTAAATCTAAATGAGTAAAAGACCTCAGTGTGAGACAGGAATCCCATCAAAATCCTAAAGGAGAACATAGGCAGCAACCTTTTCTCCATCAGCTGTAGCAACTTCTTTCAAAACAGGTCTCCAAAGACCAGGGAAACAAAAGCAAAAATGAACTTTTGGGACTTCACCAAGATAAAAAGCTTCTGCACAACAAAGGAAATAGTCAAAACAAAGAGACAGCCACAGAATGGGAGAAGATATTAGCAAATGACATTACAGATGAAGGGCTGATATCCAAGATGTATAAAGAACTTCTCAAACTCAACACCCAAAAATAAATAATCAAGTCAAAAAATGGGCAGAAGACGTGAACAGACACTTCTCCAAAGAAGACATACGAGTGGCTAAACAGACACATGAAAAGTTCAGTATCATTAGCCATCAGGAAAATTAAAATCAAAACCACATTGAGATACCACCTTACACAAGTTAGAATGGCAAAAATTGACAAGACAAGAAACAACAAATGTGGGCAAGAACATGGAGAAAGGGGAACCCTCTTACACTGTTGGTGGGAATGCAAGTTGGTGCAGCCACTTAGGAAAACAGTGTGGAGGTTCCTCAAAAAGTTAAAAATAGAGCTACCCTGTGACCCAGCAATTGCACTACTGGGTTTTACCCCAAAGATACATATGTAGTGAAAAAAAAAAAAGGCTCATATGCACCCCAATGTTCATAGCAGCAATGTCCACAAGACAAGTATTTTTTGTGCCAGCCAGATACTACTCTTCCTAATGTATTCAGGACAAAGAATTTGGAGAAGGAAGGGCAGAAAGCTGTAGGGAAAAACTCAGGCTTTGATGTCACACAGATTTTGGCTCAGAGTCTGATTATTTTGTTTGCAAGCTTGTGAACTTGGATAACTTCCTCAGTCTGCTTGAACCTTGTGTGTGTGTGTGTGTGTGTGTGTGTGTGTGTGTGTGTTTAATAATACCTATCTCATGTGATTGATGGGAATATTACTTAAGTTAATACAGATGAAGTATTTAGGAGAGTAACAGACACAATAAGTGTATATTATTATTATTATTATTATTATCAGTGATATATATATATATAAACATAAATTGTCATGAATTTTTGAGCATATCAAAGATAAATACCCAACCGATGCCAATAGCTTTCAGCATAAAGCCCTGGTGATAACAGTACTTGGGTTGTTGAAGAGTATGGATCAGGTTTTCAAGGAATTAGAGTGGCCTTAAGGTTAGTAGATGATACAACAGGGAGGAGGAAAGAGTTCTTAAATGGAATGGATGAATTTCATACTATTTCAGAAATTCTAAGATAATATAATGATGGATTTAGCAGCACAAAGTTGGGAGGATACTAACCCTAATTCTTATCTTAGTTGAAAGAAAAACATTTGAGCAGGCATCAGGGACAGTGTCTATAGGATTTTCAGTTAAGGTAAAAGATGGGTTTTACATAAAAATGGGATGTAGGTGACATGATTTAATACCATTGAAAGGGATTCTAAAATGCACCATGAAAGGGAAGGTGTTTGTTGGGACTTGTTCAGAGGAGAGGAAGCCCTGCCATCAGAAAAATGCCATCATAGGGCTTACATCTTAGATGTGACCAAGGGTCATGGAGCTGTGAGGCATAGTCATGACAACCTGTGCAAGGTTTTCAAATGATTCCTGCTGGCTTACCTGTTGGTGGGTGGCAGGTGATAGCCTCACCTGTAGGTATTCTTCCTGGGTTTCACAGGGCCTGACTGTCATACCTTCTAGAAAATCTCTCTAGAATCTTCCCTATGTGAGGAAAGAGGCTTTGCCTCTTTGCTCTTCTCTGATTCAAGAAGTCCTGGTTCCATATTTAAAATTCTTCATGCATTTGAGTTCCTTGTAGTTTTGACCATGCTTTGCAGAATATAATAACTGTTCAAGAGAAATTATTATTGCACTTCTTAAAATAGCAAGACAGATTTTATTAAAGCTACTGCAGTACTGGAGAGAATCTTATAGTACTGAGCTCAACTCCATATTCAGCAAAGAGAAAGAGTGATTTAGAGTCAATGGGCAGAGTGAGGGGATTAGTGAGTGGAAAATTACAAAGAGGAGCTTGATTAGATATCAAGGATGGGTGGGTGATTCTTGCTAAATTGGGCTCAGCAAGCTCAGGGCAAGGTACAATGTAGAAGAGAGCTCAAATTAGACCATCCTTGTCAAGGAAGATGTTCTTGTCACTTTAGAGAGGCTTGACCTCACTATTTGGCAACTTATGTTTGTAGAGGCTAAGAACTTCTTACCTTACCCCTTCTTTCTATCCTCTAGCCTTCATTCCTGATCTTCGGGTCCTTGAAAACCACAGTGGGATTGCTCCCCACTCCTTATTTGAGATCATGGGGTTGGGGTAGGTGATGGCACAGGATTCAGATTACTTACACTCCAGATACAGCAGCGGTTCTCAACAGTGGCTGTCCATGAGAAACAACCAAGGTACCTTAAAACAGCTAGCCAGCAAATACAAAGCAAAAACCAAAACCAAAGCAAAACAAAACACAAAACTCTACCGAGGGCAGTTAAATCTGAGTCTCTGGTGTGGGTCTAGGCATCACTATTTTTGGTCAAACTTTTCTAGTGATCCTGATGAGCACCCCCAGTTGAAGACCAAAGACACATAAGGCCTCCAGGCCAACATCCGATGGGGATCTCAGCTTGCTATCATTTGGGGACCACAACTCATGGTTATTGTTAGGACAGTCTGGACAAGAAACTGGCACTCTCTCCAACCAACTGTGATGTTCTGCCAAGTAGTCCTTTATTCCTTCTGAGCTTGAAGCCCCTCCTCTGCAAAGTATGCCTTTGTTTGCAAACCTGTGGGTGACTATAGCATTAATCACCTCCCTGAACTTTTAGATGAGGGAGCAGAAAATAAAATCCTTATCGTATATGTTATAGGTCAGGTGAACTCATCAAGAGTGTACCATTTATTTAATCTCACAAAACAAACTGAGGGTTGCCAGGGGGAAGAGGGTAAGGAGAGGGTGGTTGGGTGATGGACATTGGGGAAGGTATGTGCTATGGTGAGTGCTGTGAAATGTGTAAGCCTGACAGTTCACAGACCTGTATCGCTGGGGCAAATAATGATTATATGTTAATAAAAAAATAAAAAATTTTAAAAAAGAGCATACCATTTAACTTAACCTTTCCAACAATCTTGTGAGGTAGGCATTATTATAACATGATTTTTACAAAGTGACAATAAGTGAGGGAGTTGAAACCCTCTCTCTCTGATGTCCAAGGCCATGTACCTCTGTCCTTGAAAGAGCCACAGAGACACTACTGAAGATAGCATTCCATCTCTTCTTTCTTGAATGTTATTTCATCCTTAATGACTGTTCTTTTTTACATATGTCTTTTCTTTTGTTCTAGTCACGTAGTCTTACATGAGGACCCACAGATGTGTTATGGATGACTTAACAACTCTATTCTTCTAAACTTTTCAGATTGCATTTCATACAGAAAAGCACTCCAGATTTGATTTTAGTTTTCTCATATTTCCCAAATGACTTTATCAAGCAATCTACTTTCCAGATTTGTTTTTATTTTTTCTCATATTTTTCTAAATGTGCTTATCAAGCAATCAACTTTCTGTATTCCATATGCACTGATCTACATTAGAAAGTAAAATATTAAAACCAAAGAGTGGAAAGTACAGATTACCAAAAGATTAAGGTAGTCATAAATGTGGCTTTTTTCCTATGTAAATGAATGGAGGATTAGTATATTCAGTTCAAGCTATATTTAGACTATATTAACAAATGGGGTTCAGAATATGCTATGCATAGTATATAACTTAATCATGTAGCTGAGTACCAGTCACATTTCAAAAAGATGGTTATTGACCGTCTTTTGTTAGAGTGCAGAGCAGAAATGTCAAACAAAATAGTTATTATTTTATGGGAGAAAGTTAAAATGTGGATCCTAATGGTCATGAGTTTAGCATGTGATGAAGACTGAGGACAGAAGTTTAATTGCTGAATTTCAAGGTTTTGCTATTTCCTAGACAATTCCTTAGCAATTTCTGATGGTTAGGAGTGAGAGAATTCTATTTATTAGCCAACATATAATTAAAAATAGAACTAACTTATTCTCCTCACTGTTGAGTTAAATCTTGAATATACTCAGAAAAATCTTACATTTAACTGCTTGATGGATATGATTACCTGTCTTCTTGGAAAGGATTTCTGAGAGGGTGATGGAATATAGAACTCTAAATTTTAGAGGAAAAGTGAACAGATTTAATACCTTACCATTGGAAATAAAGTTGTTAGATATTGCATATAACTGATTTATCTAAGGTTTCACTTCAAATAAATTCTATCTCCTAGAGAGTTACGTGAAACTATCTGATATTATAAAATAATTTAATTTACTTAAGATTCAAGGGAAGCTAAATTCAGTGAATCATGGGATTAAAAGGAATCTTGTGAAGCCATTTAGTCTATCCATCGTTTTTGAAGTTATACTGTAAAAACATACTGTAAGTTTGCAAAGTTATTCTTTCTGATCATATTGGACTAGGTTCTCCTTACATATTACACAGTACATATTTGTTTTTCTTTTTTAAATATGTATGTCCCCTACTAAACTTTAAGTTCCAGTAGGGCAGGGGGTATGTCCTGTCTTTGTAAGCCCCAGTGCTTACAATGGTGCTTAGAAAAGCGAAATATGAAACTTAGAAGATCAATGATGCTTAGAAGCTCAATAAATCATTTTGAATTTTTATTTTTTATTTGTCTTAAAATATTGCCAGTGAAAGACTTATCCTAGCTTCCCTTGGTAACCAGTTGTAGAATTTTGCTTATAACCATTCCTTCTGAATTGCAGGAAAAGAAAGATTTGACAGATACATATTTTTAACAAGATATATCTATAGCAGTAGTAGAAATGCAATTCATGGTATGGGTAGAAGTATAGCCATATGTTTGCCAAATCAACTTAAATCTTGCCTGCCAAAATTGGTCATGTATTCTCATCGTTATTGCACAATTATGCATTAATATATCATAATCTGGCTCTTCAACTAATTCAGACTTTATGATGAATCAAATAGGAAGTGAGATGGAATTTATTTTTGCTTAGTGATCTTACCCACATAGGAAGTTCAGTCAGTGGTTATTTAAAGTACAAGGGGAGAAGTTAAAACATGTAGAGTACTTTAAAAATAGTCATTATAATAATTTGCTAATTATAAATTATTTACACCTGTGCAAGAAAAGAGACACAGGTGAAGTGTGAAGGGCTCTTTCCCTTAGCTGCATCACATGAACTCAGAATGGGTTTGTGTATATTATTGAGGACGGTTTTCTTTTTTTTTAAGATTTTATTTATTTATTTGACAGAGAGAGAGAGATCACAAGTAGGCAGAGAAGGGGGGGAAGCAGACTCCTTGCTGAGAGCCCAATGCAGGGCTTGATCCCAGGATCCTGAGATCATGACCTGAGCTGAAGGCAGAGGCTTAACCCACAGAGCCACCCAGGTGCCCCTTTTTATTGAGGACAGTTTTAAAAATCGCTGTCCAAATGATATAGACCAAACTTTCCTCCTGATCAATTATTATTAAGAGTGATGAGGCTTGGGTAAGAAAAAATTTTATATAATACTCATTTCAGCTGAGAAATGTTATTGTTAGGCAAAAAGTTGCTTGATGGCATAAGTTATGCCTTGTATCCACAGTGACTGAAAAGTAATTGCTCATAGTAAATCCTCTGATGTTGGTAGAAGTTGTTGAACCAAATTTTAATAAATAAATTTATAGCTATATATAATTTAATTTCTGAAACTTTGGTACAGATAAGTAAGACTCAACTGCATTTATAATCTTAATTAATTGATAATCTTAATGTTTCTTTATGGTATTTGGCCAAGAAGTATAAGGAGGGTGATTACAATACTCTGTTCTAGAAGCATTTCCATTGGGAACACTGATGATCACCGAGCAGTTGTCTTCCAAAGCATTCCTCCGTGAGAGGGGGGATTCCTCCGTCCATTCATTCATTCATTCATTCATCTGGTGTTTGATTTAATGAGCACTTATTAATTAGATACCATTGTGAGCAAAATACAATACTGGCACAATGAATGGATTCAGGTATTTTCTTCCTTTCAAAGAGGCCTTAATTTCTCTTCAGAAGTCTATGCAGTTTATAGGTAATTATACACAAATAATTCTTATTTACAATGTAAACACTGTGCTTTTTGAAAAAAAATTTAAAGGGTCTGAATGTTATAAATTATAACTTTTTAAAAATCATAGAGCCAATATTTTGGTATGTAAATAACTCTTTTTTCCATAAAGAATGACTTCAAGAACAGCCATTTCACTGTTAGATTTGAAATATAAACATAAGGGTAATTTATGACATTGCTATTTTTTTGGGTGGTATGAATATACCCCTTCATGCTTGTTTTCATTTTTGGAGGACTGATTTTAATAAGGATTATATATATCAAATCACTTTGAAACCACTCTGTTAACATAATATATTATAGTATGCAATATGATATATTTATATATTTATTTTTCTAAATTAATGAACCCTTTAATTTAATAATATGACTTATATTTTAAACTATAATTGGTATAGGTAATTTGAAATATGTATATATATGTATATATATATATACTATAGTATAAACATAGTCATATGGAAACTATATGACTTGGGAGAAATATACAGGATTGTAGTAAGCTATAATTATTTTCATGATGCCATAATTTCGGGTTTTTAATTTTTAAAATAAATACAGGAGAAAAAAGTCCTGAATGGTTAGGCAGTCGTGTGGGGATTTTATTTATTTAGTAACACTACTGTTTCTTGGTGGTTCTCACTTAGACATAAATTCCAGTGTAGATATTGTAAACGCAGGTCCCACTCTGCCTGGCACAGGCCTGATTTATACTTGTTGCACCATATTTATTAAAAACATCCAGCTGCAGTGTCAAAGTGACCTGGTTTGGATGATGAATGATATGGTCACTGGAGTCATAGAGTGTACTGTGAGAAGGGTTGTTTGGGAACGAGCTGTGAAAGTTGACAACACCATCTTAGATTTCTAGAAAGACTGACCTGACCAGTTACCATGGTGAATAAACATTTTGCAGTCTTGGATTCAGCAATGTCCGAAACCCCACTCCGGTCTTCCTCGCGAATAGTCATTGGGCCTCTGCTTGGATAACATCTGTGTCCACCTTGAAAGTACACCTTCCTTCTGAACCATGCCCTTAAATGCTCGGGAGAGAGGCGCAGCTGCAAAACTGTACAAAAAATACTGCAGCTAATTGTTCTAGTCAAGGAGCTCCTCCAGGCTTCATCGTCTCCCTATTCCATTCCTCATTACTTCCCTTATGCTTTGGGTTTTGAATTTCCCTTTATTATTGAGAAGTCTGTAGGTAAAGGTCCATATGAATGGGGCAGGTATATTAGAGTCCTCCAGACAAACGGAAAACAAAAAGAAAAAATATACATGAAGATGGCTTTATTATAGGAATTGGCTCATGTGGGTTTGGGGACCGAGAAGTCCCACAGTGGGCCATTCGCAAGCTGGAGACCCAGTGGCGCAATTTCATCCAAATCCAAGAGTCAGGAGCTGATTTTAAGTCTCTTGAGTCTGAAGGTTTGAGAGTGGGGAGCTCTGATGTCTGAGGACAGGGGAAAACGGATGTCTTAACTCAAGAAGGGAAATGGGAAAGTTGCTTTTCCTCTGCTTTTTTTTCTACTTGGGTTCTCAGCAGATTGGATGATGCCCTCCCATGTTGGGAGAGAGGAAACCTCTATACTCACTCTACTGATTCATATGTTAATCCCCTCCAGAAACATCCTTACAGACACACCTAGAAACAATGTTTTACTGGCTGTCTGGGCATCCCTTAGCCTACCTAGTCAAGTGATAGGTAAAATTAACCATCACAATGAGCAAAATTAAGATCACCCACAGGGGCACTTTGGAAACATGACAAAGTCATATCTGTGTCACCGTAGCTCTGTGGTTGCCGCTGGTTTTTAGTGGCTGGGACTGGAGTGGCACGGCCCCCTGCAAGGCACAGAGTTGTCTCCTATTCCACACGCCTTTCAAATGTTCTTAGAGACAGTCCTGCAAATGCAAAACCTGTGTATAATTTTCTGAGTTTGGAAACTGACTCTATTAGTCATTAAAACAGTATTTTCCTGTGGTTTTATTATGCAGTGAATTTTTCAGAAATGCAACTATCATGTAAATTGAAAAAAAAAAAAGACTATGCTTTGTTGTGCTCCATATTTTACCAGACATTATTCACTACTGTAACAAGTCATGGTACTGATGGCTCAGCTGCTTTTGGTACTTGAATAACTTATATAACACGTTGTGTCTCTCCTCTCATTATTTTCATGGCCTTTTCATGAAGTTTGGTGTAAGCCTTTACATAAGCATTTATATTAGTACATATGTATAGTCCATTTTACTGGTTAAGAAAAATATGCATGTGAGATGGGTTCTGTTGTTTGTGAATTTCATTTCCGATATAAAAAGAAATTGAGTGTCAGAGAGTTAAGTGCTACGGAATCACCCGTCTTAGGAATCCAGTTGCTGCCTTAACCATGGCCCTTAAACCTAAGCCTCCAACACCCACGAAGAAAGGGGCAACACCAGCTAGCCCTCACTGTGTCTTCAGAGGAATTTCTGACACCCTTTCTAGCTCTGGAAAGCCCCGGTTTTCAGGCAATTTTTTTTACAGAGAATGAGATGTGACCGGCAGCCTCTTTTACCCATGTATTTGACATTTTCCCTGCGGAGACAAGCAGAAAAAACCAAGACTTGTTTCCATGTGATGATTCTTTAGATATTTTAATACAGCTAGCATTCAGTGTCCTCTCCTAATCCTTCTGTGAATGCTCTGAAGGCCCTGCACGTCTGAGTCATAGAGGGAGGCTATTCCTGTCCGGACACAGGACATCCTACTTCCATTATCGCAAGCAAAGGCAGCGCCACTTGTTTATTTATTTTTTTCTGGTCATACAATAATCATGTTGACAGATATTGCAACTGGAGGTAGCCAAGGCCTACGAGGTCTATTGTAATGACTGTGGTTAAGCTCTACTCCCTTGAAATCTGTCCGGTTAGTTTTGTTATGCCTGGAACATCATAGCAACCTGTACAGATAGTCCCTTTGTAAACAAATAATGACATAAATAGAGGGAGATGTAGCCTCCAGCTCCCGTGTTGCGTGCCAGCTGGCCTGTTCTCTAACCTGGATTGTTAACAAGGTGGTGATAGAAATTGTGACAGAATCCAAGTTGGATACAGACTCACAGTTCAGGAACAGTCTGAGATTGTGCCCTGACAACGTTCTCAGCTGGATGTCTGTAAACTGTGGAAGGTTCCAGGTTCCCCGGGCAGGAAGGTCTTTGGAGTGGGCAGGTAGAAGAGTGGTTTTTAGCCTCTGAGGTTCAGGAGTGGGGAAAAAAAAAAAGAGAGAGAGATGCCAAGGAGAAAATGGGTGCCCTTCCATAGAAGGGAATTCCACAATAAAATGTGAGTTATAAATAATCCGTTCATAAATTTACTTTGGCTTTGAAGAAGATACCTAAGCTCCCTCATTTTATTGTCATTTCACATCTGTCTTATGTGAAATTGGCAGTACTTCCAGAAACATTCCCAAACCAAATAGTTTTCTTTTTTTTCTTCTCTGGTTATAGAGTCTCTCGAAACAGTCACTTTTAACCTCTGGGAGATTTCAGTTCTTCTGTTGAAATAGTTTTTGTTTTATGCTTTTTTCAGCACATATCCTCATTATTTGTTTCTATCTAAGTGTTGGTAGATCCCAAGGGCAGGGTCCACTCACACCCCTGCTTATACGATGTGCGACCAAAAGCTCTTATTTCCATGTCTGTTTCCTTTGGTCCTGTGAGTTGTGTATACCTACCTCTTACTACCTATTTTGAGGGTTTTTTTTTTTGTTTTTTTTTTTTTTTTTAAGATTATTTATTTATTTGAGAGAGAGCGAGAGAGAGCGTGCAGGGCAAAGGGCAGAGGGGGAGAATCTCCAGCAGACTCTGTGCTGAGCATGAAGCCTGATGCAGGGCTGGATCTCACCACCCGGAGATCATGACCTGAGCCAAAACCAAGAACCGAATGTTCACCTGACTGATCCATCCACGTGTTCTCCCTCCATTTTGAGTTTTTAAGCAAGAAAGACCAAAACTGATTAAATACCAGTAGCTTATTTACATTATGTTATTATTTTATTATTATTTGAAAATCCTATTATTTATCTTATAATTCTATGGCTTATTAATCTGTCCTACTTTCTTTTTCTTTTTTACAAAGATGACATAGTTTCATGCTGCCTAGTGATTCCTGGGAAGAGCTTGCAGTGTTCTCCCATCATTAGATAATAATTTCCTTCTCGCCTTTGCTAACCTGCTTTAAGTTCTCAAGTCAGTATCCCTATGCTGAGCCTTTTATGAAGGAGGTGTTCATTGTAAATAGCATGATCAATTAAATGAAGGATAATTTATTTAGTTGAGCACCTTGAAATCTTTAGCTCGCTTACAATACTTCAGGAACTCAACAGTTGTTCCACAGGTTGGTGTATGACTTTGCCTTCCCGGAAACCCAGGGAGCCCAAGAAGATTTGTCCCACCAGTGGATGATTCAATTTTATCGATATCCTATTTGGCTCTCTAAACCATGCTGAAGCCATCTTTGCCATGCAGCTAATAATGTAATTTAGCCTATGATGGCATTCAGTGATAATGAAAGAGATATTAGAGATATAACCATTTTCATATTTAATAGAGAAGCAATGTGTTCTAGGTAATGGAGTTAGGTCTCCAACCTAACATTGTCAGCACATGTTAACACTGTTTTAGAGATCCTTCTTTACATCTAAGTAAGTATAATTCTGTAATTTCCCTATACTCATTATGTTAGATGCTTTGCTGTTGTATTTTTGACCTAGTAGCTTCTAGGATCATTTATTTGAACACAGCCCAAGAGTAAAAACAACCCAAATCCAACCAACAAACAAAAACTAAGAACCAATGAAACCTTTGACGCTTGAAACTGTAGAAATGAAGTAGTGTTTTTTCTCCCTGGATAAGTAAAACCAATCCATTATTTGAATGTCAAGAGCTAGCCACAGTTGTACACTTTCTTTTGAAATAAAATGGGAATGTTTTCCATCAATTTCTCAACATTTGGTTGGAATATGAGAGATCACACTAAAGTGTGACTATAACAGAAAGCACTTGAGCTGACCAGCAGTGTGGCTTTTTAGCATTTGTGTCCTCTTTGTAAAACATGCCCTTACTGAATAATTACTCCGTGTTAAGGCATTTAAGTGTAGGGATAGGAGCTTTTAATCTGCTCCAGTGTAACCCATGTAAATAGTATCTCGTGTGTACTCTTTCTTTTCTATTCATACCTGTAATTGAATTCTGTTCTCTAGGAATTACATAAATGAGGGGATTATACATACACTGTTCTCCAAATGGTTTTCTCACAAACATTATACAAATGGGGATTTTCTGTATTGGTACTTACTTTATTCTTTCTAAGACATGCCTAGCATTGCTTTCTAGGTGTGACTTCTATGCTGGCCTTTAGATTATTCTTGATTATTTTTCTAGTCGTAAGTTTGATGTAATTAGAGGAATCAGAACTGTTCTCTGAATTTGAGTTGTCAAGAGAATTCTAATCTGGTTTTCTTTGCTCTAAAATGTCTTTTTGTGGTGAGTTCTGATGTCATCAGAGATGAGCAAAGAAAGCTCGTAGGTAAGCTGAATTACACAGAAGAGTGATTTTTCTTTCTTTTTGGCTTAATTTTTCACCCAATGATTTATTTTATTCTTTGAAAAAACACAATATAGTGAGTCAAATAAATAGGTGATATGTGCTTTTGAACCTAGCCATTGTGGGTGAGACTGGTCTGGAAAACAAATCTAGAATCCAAGTGATCATATCAGTTAAGTACACAAACCCTCTTACAGTAAACCTAGATTTTATCAGTTCATGAGTAGAAAGGGTGAAACATTGTGGGGTTAAGGGTTAAAAACGTGTAATCTGGTTATAAACTCACTATATAAACTATGGAGTTCCCACATGCCATTCTTGTGTTTTTCATGCCCCGCTGTATAAATGAGAACATTTGATCAAGGCTATCTATTTTGTCTGGTTTGAGAGAATTAGACCCTGGGCATGACTGTACCAGATCATGCAGGATGGTGGAGTTCAATGCAGTGATTTGGACCTGATTAGATGGGAAACAAGGAAGGGTGTGTATACGTGTACTGAGAAATGAGGAGGCTGGTAATGATGAAATGCAGTAGATCATGCCATGTAAGTAGATTTTAAAGCCAAAAGATTACATGGCCAAATTATTGTTTTGGGTAACGCAGATCTGAGGTTGATGAGAACATAGACTCATGTGCAGTGGCAGTAGCAAGAGGGAAGAGAGAGTTTGAAAAAATTAGAACTAAAATTTGAAAACCAGCATATTGTCAGTGTATAGGATGATTAAGGTAGTTTTGTTTGCTGGTTATTTTTAGGGGCCATGAGAGGGAGGGGACTTCTTTATCAAATATTTATATCTTTTTTTTTTTAAAGCTGTTTGATATCCAAATCTTAAAATATTATATATGCTTAAAACAGTAATTTTAGTTTTTCTTTGTTTAAAAAAGAGCTATGTAGTTTGTTATCAATATAATTCTGGTCAGAAATTCTCTGGACTGTAATTTTTTTCTTGTCATCAAAAATGAGTATAGTGATATTGTGAATTGTCATAACTTCAGTTATAGTCCGTTTTCCAAGGAAATGATACAATGTATTCCTGGAAGAGGACAAGTACATAAAATGCTGTTAATTGTCCCAGTGCAATTGTGTTGATTATTTATTTTGCTTTTAAAATTAGTGCATTGTTAGCTACTGAATATTAAAATCACTACTGATTAACAGATAAGGCTGTACATACTAAATCATTTAATTAGTGATTATATTTTCTCAAACATCTGACAAGTAAATTATTCATTTTTTTAGAAATTTAGGTTAATTTTGTAATATGTAATAACCATTACATATTAGTATTCTTTATAGAATACAACATTATTTCACCAGAAGTATATCTAAAACAGACAGTTAGGAGTTTTAAAAATGCATTTTCTTTTATAATATGTAATTAAGATATTTATTTGAGGAAGTATTTGTCTTTCATTTATTTTTGCCACTTGTATAATCAGTCATTACCAACTGATAGCTGAGGGATTTGAGAGCCTCTCCTCTTTCTCTGTTTACCACTTTCATTGCAGACGCTTTGTTGATGATGACATGTGTGAGTGAGATATTCACAGAAATTGCTTTTGCCTGGTCTTCTAGCTGATGTGTTTACACATTAAAAAAAAATAATAATAACATTCATAGTGTCCTGTTCCTCATTCCCAACCAAGGAATTCCAATGATGTCTTTTCTCAAGGACATCCATTTTTACATACTCGAAACCATCAAATTCTTAAACCTAGGCATGGAATGTTGAATATACTTGATTTGCCCTCTTTCTGCATCTGTAACACATTGCAACCCCGGCTACTATACCTAAATTCGTTATCAGAATCCTTTTTAAATGCTCCAGGCTACAATCCCCCATTAAAATTATTACTTGAGCGGGAAACTTTTTTTTTTATTCACGCGCTAAACCATTACCATGGAAAGGGCTTTGGGTAAGCCCATTGTCTGAATATAGAAATAAAATCCGCATTCACGCCTGGCTTGCCTAATGTATGGACTCCTGTCATTACCCATTCATGGTGTACTTTTCGTAGGCCAAGTCCAGTGCTTGAGACACAAAGATCTAATATATCCCTCATCTTAAAGGGCTCATGATCAAGTGTTGCAAGAGGACATATAAGCAAATTGCAGTGTAAGGGGATGAGTGCTGTGCTGGAAAGACATGCCCTAGAGCGTAGAGGGAAAAAAACCAGCTTGACTCTACCCATATCTAAACTTTTGTCTTCATTGCAAAACAGCAACATTTAAATGGAAGATTTCTTTAGCAATCACTAAATAATAATTAAAATAAAAGAACCATCTATTTATCTCTTATCATGTGCTTGTCACGTACAAATATTTAGTTGTTGACATCTCTTTAAGATTGGCACTCTACTAAAATGTTTTACCTTGTTAAATCGGAGTTATGAGCCTTTCCCCCAAAATCAGTAAATCAAAATCTTATTCTGTGATTAGGAACTCGTAGCTTCAATGTTTGTTTCATTGCTCAACATATACTTTAATGCACTTTACTATTCTAAGAAGGTGCCATATCTTGTTTTCATTTTTAATTTCTACAGAGTATGCCCTAAGTGCTTAAGCTCTCATTATCTGATCTACATTTGAGGAGCAAGCTATGTTAGTACTTTGAGCCATTCTCATTAGCAAGGCAATTTTGACAGCATTTCCAAGTAGGTAGACCTGTATTATAAATGTTAGGGGAGGTTTAGAAATGTAATGGGAGAGGTGGTCCCTGTTCTTACCATTCCTGTTATTAAAAATTGGCTGAATTTTAACATATTCATGGGATGGTTTATATGTGGTCCTGCTTTTAGAAATCAGATTCAGGTTTTAGCAGTCCTTTTATTAACATTTTTTCCATTAAAATCAGAAATCACACATACTAAGTCATTTAACACTGCCTAAGCATCCATTATAATTTAAAGTATTTGGTGAACTCATTGGGTATTTTGATGTTTTTCTGAACAGAAAAAAATGACTTAATCTTTATAAGTAGCTTTGATTAACTGGGGGCCTATCCAGCTTCTCAAGGTTGCTGTATGCTACTCAAGGTTGCCTTAACTTTTTTGATAACTGGGCCATCCTTTGACCTCACAGTATATTTGTGGTCAATGTAAACCTCACACAGCTTCTTTTTGGTCATCCCACACCCTGTGTTTTTATGTGAGGCGCGCTTTCTTGTTTTTCTGTTTTGTTTTGTTTTTGTTTTTAGAGTGGGATTTATGAAAGCTTTTAATTTGAAGGAAGACTGATCTCTGTAGAATTGGTGCAAATTATCTATGGCCCCATATTTTCTTTTTTATTGATTTTAACAGGAAACTGACTGGATCATGGTGAATTCTCAATTGGTTTTATTAAAATTACCAGTGGAGAGTGAAATGCATCGAGTAGGCTCAAACTTTGATTGAAGTCCAACATCAAGTATTTCTTCTTGTTATAAAGTCAGTCTTTTCATTTTAGACTTTTCTCTGGCTGTTATTGTGCTATGATAAACCCATCTGCTGTTTCAGCACACGGTAAGAGATTTCTGTATGCCAGTGTGGAGGATGCAAGAAGAATGATGGATGGCAAGGGAAGCCACTTACTCGTAATGCTTTTGTTAAGTCATGTCCTCTTGTCCCATCATACGTGCCTTTCCTCCAGCAAGTTCAGCTGTTATTATGTGGCATTGTCATTCTATAAGGAAAAAACTAGCTGGGAAATTTCTGATGGATCCCAAGGAGATGGAAGAGCAGTCTGTATTTTGTTCGTGACTGATAGTTTTGGTCTCTTGAATTGTAGAAAGTGGACACATAGATGAGAGTGGCCATTTCAGGCTTCTTTCCCTTCCCCATAACTAAGGAAATTTTAAGAATCACTCTAGGTAGTTAAATTGCTCATAAATATGTGCCAGATTTTGTGTGTTGGCTTTTGTTGCTTGATGCTGATGGACTACCTCCTGCAAAGAAAAATAGCCAATTCTTATCTTAAATCAAGCAGGTGAATCAAAAGTAGGACTGTGTGATTCTTTTCGGTCATAAAATTCTGATAACTTGATTATATTAGGAGTAGCATATTTTCTGATGGAAAAAAAGATCTTGAGATTACAGTTAAACATGGCAACTTGAGTAAATGTATCTGCCTATGCTCCCTCCCGAACACCTTACTGAAATCAAAGGAACACAAAGGATAGAAACGCACAAGAACAAAGAGAATTTGAGGGGAGATAATGGATTGGAAATGTTGCAGATTTCTGGGTAGTATAAATTGGAAGGAGGGATTACTAGAGCAGAGAGAATTGAATACTTGTGCTTACAGAGGGAGGCGCCAACAAGCAGGAAGCTTGGAAAAGACAGGCATTATCAATAGTAGATACTGCAGAAGGTGGGAATGAAATATGTGGCATAAACAGGGAGTTTTTTGGAAGTCTGAACAAGATATGCTATAGCTCCCTAGGGCCCCTTCCCCTGTATGAGCAGACAACTGATTACTAGAGTACTCCTATTTCATCGGTTATGTGATTTATTCTGTGGATACACTGAGCTAGGGTGATTCTAAAGTGGGAACACCGTGCACAGCTAAAGGTAGAGTCTCCATGATTAACAGTGAGAGCCCTACCTCTCCCCTGCCGTATATCTTCAAGAGTGTTAGTGCACAGACCTGTAACTCTTGAACGGGAGATCAGTGAAAGCTTATTTTCTGAAGAAACTGGATCTACGGAAAAGATCTCCAGATCTTTGATATTTGAAGGATCAAGGTCCTGCTTCCTCACCTTGCAGTGAAATCCATTTGTGATAAGTTGCTTAGGATTCCCAGACATTATTTTATTTTCTCACTCTTAAATATAGCCAAGGATCACCATGTACTTGGAGTACACTACAAAAAGAAATGGTCTACGGCAAGAAAGAAGAACTACCAGAAAGGATTTTGGAGAAGCTAAATTAATAGTTAAGGAGCAGAAAGGATGACTCAACAAAAAAATGAAAGTAATTTAGAGAAATAAGAGAGGACATTGCATCTATGGGAAAGAATGTAATGCTATTACAATCAAAACAATTGAAGAAATAAGAGAGACCTCATGAAATTTTAAAAATCAAAAGAATAAAATTAATCAATAGCAGTGTCTGACCATTCAGGAAATGTCTTAGAAAATATAACAAGCAGACCACATAATATTCAACTGATAGTGTTTTCATTAAAAGTGCAGTGTAAATGAAAGAAAAAAGGCACTTTCAAAGTAATAAAAAAAAATTCCAGAATGCAAGCTTCTACATTCAATTCATAATGAAATTATTGAAAAAGAGCCAAAAATTCATTATGAAATTTTACAACTCTAGGCATGATGACCAGTTCCCAAAGGACTTTAAGTGAGAAAAACAGATCCTTTGCTGTGTATGAAAGATTAAGACCAAGTGACACTGGATGCTCCTAGAGCAATATGGAAACTAGAAGCAGTGAAGGAAAATCACAGGCCGATAGCTGTTTGACAGGTCTGGGATCAACCAACCCAAAGTGGAGCAGGAGAATTGAGGGCTCTGGGAAATGGATTACCTGATAACTTTGATCATAGGAAACCCTGTATTTTAAGTTGTTTTAATGTTGGGAGAGTTTAGGAAGAGTCTAAGCAAAGGGAAAAAGAGAGGCAACAATTAAATCTAGGAAAAATATAAAGTTTTACATAAAAGGATATGTCACAGTACACTATTTGACTCATAAGAGAAAATATATGTACTCATCTTAGTGTAAATATATATATGGTATGTACCATATGTACCATTAGTGTAAATATATATATATGTTATATATATATGTACCATATATATATGTTCCAGAAAAATTGACTATTAAGAGTTGTGCCTTCCTTTGCTCTCACTAAAGAATAAATTGCTTTAGTTTTTTAACTACATTTTTTTTTTTAACTGTGTTTATTTTATTTTTTAAAGATTTTATTTATTTTAGAGAAATGGTGTGTGTGGGGGGATGTGGTCAGAGGGAGAGAAGGAATCCCCAGCAGACTCAATGCTGAATATGGAGCCCCATGCAGGGTTTGAACTAAGACCAAGAGCTCATGACCTGAGCCAAGATCAAGAGTCAGATGTTTAACTAACTGAGCCACCCAGGAGTCCCTATTTTAACTACATTTTAAAGTGATTCTTTTAAATACATTAACTTTTTTTGAATTAAGCTGTCTATTAAGAACACTGAAAAGAAATAAAATAAAATAAAGTAAAATAAAATAAAATGAAAAAAAAAGGTCACTTATCAAAGGAAAGGGATTAATTCACAACAGAACAGCAAATAACATTAGTAAACTGTTGGGAGTCAGGTTATTTTGACAACAAATTATTTTGTTGCTGCAGATATTTCAGGATTTTAAATAGTATTAAATATATGGACTAAAAGATATAGTTTAAATGAGAATATTTTGACTTTCACAATAATAACCATATTGGAAAAGTATTTCTAGAAGAACATACATATACCCAAACCTGATGATACATTTTTGGGGACATGTGATGGTTTAGGAAAAAAAACCACCGGATTCACTTTGGGCAACATATCACAGTTGCTTGTTTGTTTTTTTAAGTGTTTTTTGATAGAGCAATTCATTGAGGAGTAGTTTAATAAATAGGAAAGCCAAATTCCAGAACCTTCTTTCATACTCACCTACTGTTACCTTACCAGTACGAATGATTCTCCATCACCAAATCTTTACAGCACGGGAGGGAGTGATTTCTAGGACAGGTGAAGATTTGTATCTCTCATTGCTAGTTAAGTTAATTCTATTTTAACAATAATAATTTAAAAAATTGCCATGGTTTTGCTTTTTTTCTCTAATCAGCACCATGCTGGTTGTAAGCAAAAAGGTTCATTTATAAAATTTTTTCGGCAGTGTGCTTGATTGTTAATTTCCAGGTCAGTATCCAGCCTATCTAAGTTTCATGGGGTGATAATTTATGCTTATAATGGACAGTCTATATAAAACTATGATGAGGTCACCCCAGCTAAAGCAGCTGAAATGCTGAATCCCACTATCTCACTCAGAATCACATCATTTAGTTTGCTAGTTTCCCATCTTTACTGATGGGTGTTTCATTCAGATAAAACTTCAAACTTCTCACAGTCCAGTTTATTACTAGGAATTCACATTTTATTAATCGTGTGTCTCATCCCTTGAGGCAAATCATGTGGCCTCCCTTTCTTCTATCTTTCTTTCCTTCCCTCCTTCCTTCCTTCCTTCCTTCCTTCCTTCCTTCCTTCCTTTCTTAATACTGGCCCAGAAGTAAAGCAATGATTTTACTTTCCCAGGTAATGTCTTCCTCCATAATTGTTTAAACTGAGGGCTCCAATCTTATATCATGTTGTATACTGTACAGATTGTAAGATTAACTGAGTACTCCTTTTTGTTTTTAATTCCATGGTCAAATTAACTATTTTTCATGCTGCAGGTTAGCACATTTTTCAGCATTAAGCCAATAATAGAATCAGAGATTTTTAGAGTTGAAATGAAATCTAGAATGTACTTATTCTAAATCCATCCGAAAGGAATATTTTCCTTAAAACAGATGTTTTCATCTCCTCCTAGAAAGTAGTGCCAAATACACTCCTCTAATGAGTAGAAGTTGCCTCTATAAAGCGCTACCCCAAGTGCTCTGTGTCTATGAGCAGCTTAAATAACCAAGTCCAAGTTGTCTCTGATCTTGTATCCTGAATTGTCATCTCATGTCAACTTCTAGTGTGAGACCAGTATTAGCCACTGACTGGGTGGGCTTCTGGAGGGGTAAAGAGCAGTGCTTCTCAAACTCTGGCTGGGGAAGGATCAGTCCTCCTTCTTCCTCCTCGTATCCCTCCTCCTCCTCCTCTGGTCCCTCTTCCTCCTTCTTCCAATCCATTGCAGACTGATTCTTTCATAAAATATAATGAAATTATTTTCTAAAATTTAATTTAAAAACAAGCTTGTTATTATTAGATTCAATAGACAGGAAAACATCCACTTGTTGCAAAAATTTCTAACTATTACTCTTGATACTTCTGCATATCTCATTAGGGTCTGGCAATTCAGTCTGAGTAGCCCTGCTGTGCTCTGTGAGGCTTGATGTTGTGTGATGAGCTTCCATTTTCTTTGCACTAGAATTGGCTACATCTTAAGTATTGGTCCAGTACTACCAAGGATTGCTCCATATTTTATATGTTTTCGTGACTATTATTACCTATATTTTTTGCCACTTTTATATCAGTTTTTATATGTTAAGTTCATTTTGTAATATAAATTTTTTAGTAGCCAACTCATCAGTAGTTGCCTTATTAATATTGCTGTTATGATGACTGTTAAAAGCTGAAGAGATGTATGTTAGCATCATTGAGAGCATATCATATGTGGACAAATTTATTATGTAATAGACAAAATATGTGATATGTGTGTATGTGAAGTTATATATATACACACATATATATATATATAAATATAATATTGTATATAAGCATACATATAATAATAACTTCTCAGCACTTATCTTACCAAGGACCTCTCATTAGAATGGTCTGGGCTGCCATTTTCCAGTTCTCTTTTCCTTTCTCCTTTGCCATTCTTCCTCCATTTTATTGTTGTGTGAACCTTTGCATCATGCTGCCATGAGAATGAATGCCTCAGTTGCCAGTTTTCACCTGTCTTCCAAGTCCAAGTCCCATTTTGTGTCTAGCTTGTGGTTCACTGGGGTCGATCTCAGGTCCCAGAAAATTTCAAATCTTGACTTTAAATCAGAACACTTAGGTGGCTTAGTTGGTTAAGTGCCCGACTCCTGGTTTTGGCTCAGGTCATGATCTCAGGATTGTAGATTCAGCCCATCAGGCTCTGCTCATTGAGGAGTCTGCTTGAGATTCTCTCTTACCCTCTCCCTCTTCTCCCCACTTCTACTCCATTCTCTCTCTCTCTCAAAGAAGTAAATATATCTTTTAAAAAAATCAGAACAGTTAGGGCTTAGAAAGTTGCAGATCTTCAACTTGTGGCTCTTAATGCTATTTTACCTACATTAGAGGTTTGTTTATTCAGTGCGAAGCACCATGCTAAGTATTTGAGAAAAAAGATGGGGGAAGACATGAATACGGTACCCAAGTGAGGACTTTCGAGTTTAGTAGGAAGTAGACATGAGGGTAACTTGTTAACAGAAGCTGTGGTAGAAGTCTTTAACTCTGGGGATAAGTTAGGAAAGTCTTTGCTAAAGTGCTACGGTCGGGCTGAGTTGACGTGAGTTAGTGATGAGGGATGTATGTGCCCCATGTGGGGCTTTGGGTGTGTAATGCATTCTAGGGCACAGAGATGTGAAAATGGAGTGGAATTTGGGTTTGGGAACTACCTATTTAAGCACCCCCAATTTTTTCAGCTTGAGTGGTGGCTCCCTGTTTTATGATTTTTTTGAGACCCCAGTCCAAAAGTGATGTTTACTTTTAAGATTCAACTGAAGCCTGCGTGGAACTTACCTCTTTGCAGTGTTTACCTGGAGAAAAATATTGCAAGGATTCATGCACAGCAAATGGGCAATTAAAGTTTTGTAGACCATGGGGCGCCTGGGTGGCTCAGTGGCTAGGCCTCTGCCTTTGGCCCAGGTCATGATCTCAGGGTCCTGGGATCAAGGCCCACACTGGGCTTTCTGCTCAGCGGGGAGCCTGCTTCCCCCGGCCCCGCCCCTGCCTACCTCTGCCTACTTGTGATCTCTCTCTCTCTGTCAAATAAATAAATAAAATCTTTTAAAAAAAAGTTTTGTAGATCTGTGTCTGTATTTTGAAAGACGTTAGGACAGTCTTTGGAGAAACGAAAAATGCCAATGCTTAGGAACACACTAGAAACTGAAAAAGTGTCTAGAGCCTTAGTTTATTTGGATCTGTATATTAAGACTTTTTAGTCGGTTAGCTCATGTAGAAATACACCCCATAGTAAAATTAGGAGGTAGTTTTCCTACTGGGTGTTCGATTTTCATATCTTATGATTGTTTATGAAAATGTATTGGCATATATTTTAAATTTTCATGATTAATTTTGTTAGCCCTAATACGGCTTTTTAGAAGTGCAAACACAATGCATTGCTTTATACTTACAGGCAATAAGGATTCATCTTAATCCAACTGGATCTGAGGAGTCGAGAATGCGGATGGGTACAAGGAGTGACTTACAGTTCAGTAAACGTGGAGCATGAGATGTGGTTGGGGCAGGAGTGGGACAGGGAGCCGTTAGGGGGAGGAATAGGCAGTTGGCATCCTCAGGCACTGAACTTCACTTTGTCCTCTGTGGGAGAGCACAGTTTTAAAGTGTTATGGAGAGTGTGAGTGGAAGAGGATTATCTGATTTGTGCTTTGGAAATAGCAATGTTGTTATGGGATGTAGGATGCGTTCATTTTCTTTGGATGAAACACAAATACTGATTGTGATTCACAAATCTGTATTTGTGTTTCCTGAAAGCCAAACTCCCATATTGACAGGAGAAGAGATCAGAGGCCGAGAGACTCATTAAGAGACTCTTGTCGTGTGGCTACAGGGGAGGGACCCAGGGACGTATCTACGTGGTTACTCGTTTTCTTCATTCAATAGATATTCATTAAGTTCCTAGTAGTTACTAGGTGCCAGGACTTAATGGAGAGCAACACAGACTCCCTTCTGGAGCACAGGACATCTAAGACAGCCTCCAGTCTCTGCTTAGGTGACTAATGGAAGAGATGCATTCAGCACTGTAGGAATTGTGGGGCAGAGGTGGGAGGGTGGTTGGGAAGAGGCTTTTGGGTGTGAGTTGAGGAATGGTTTCTCCGCAGTTGTAGACGGCATTCAGTGTTGGAAAGACTGAGGTTAAGTGTTTGAGTTGGGAGACTTTGGGGTTGGGAGGTCAAGGCCAGTGCTGTTTTAGACCCTAATGTATGTTGGAACCACCTTGGATCTTCTAATATGCAAATTTTGCTGCAGTAGGTCTGGGTAGAGCCTGGGATTCTTCAGCCTTAACAAGCTCCTGTCCATGGAACAGTAATTGGAGATGCAGGAGGGTAGTTGAAAGCTGGTTAAAAAGAGTTAAAAAGTTGAAAATGAGATAGAGAACTCCTTCCTCTGGGAGACTATCCATATTATTTCTCTTTGTCTCTCTCTTTGCACATGTGCATGCATGTGCACACACACACACACACACACACTCATACACACACACTTCAAGCTTTAGGAGAATCTTATAAACAAGATATTTGGGAGTGGAACCATTTACAGATTGGAGAATGCCTACAGATGTGTACGTATGCCTTCATTTACAATGAAATTGCTTTTCCAGAAAGTCCATAATCTCCAGGTCATCTGGAAAATATTTCTTTATGTCAAACATGGACAGAGAACATATTTTGTTGACTTTACTTGTGGTTGTCAAAGGGGAATAATGAACTCATATTCACAGATAACCATTTCCAAACCACACTTTATTTTTAAGTGTTGACTTTTCAACTCTAATCCATAAAATCTGAGAGGTGGCTAAAAAAAAAAAAAAAAGAGAGAGAGAGAAAACAAAATGTCCAGCTAACATTTTTAAGGAACATGTTTCTATCAGAGAAATACTGTGTCATGTTTGTGGCCTCAGGGGAAGAAGATAGCAAGTGTCATTTATGGAATAAATGTATGTAATTGCATGTTATCTTCTGAGCCTGCACCAAAAAGCAGTAGTTGTTATTGGTTTTTCACTTTTTGGTTGTGTCACAAGGCAAAACAGTAAGAAGAAATCCTCAGCTTTTCATACTTTCGCATCTAATATAAAAACAAGGCTGAGAATACAGAACTGGGCTTTTCTGCGATGCGGGGAATAACGGGGAGGTTGGATTCTTTTTAATAGCTTTTGATGTGTTGAAATCCAATCAGTGTTTATGTAGTAAGTAGTCACTTGACTTAAATTTATCTTTTCATAAGCATTACTTACTCTTACAGGGATGGATGAATGTTTTCTCTGCTCTGAGCATTGCCTATATAAATTATTAGGAGAAATGGAGTAAATATGACCCTCCTAATAGGGATATTTCTCTGACTGTGACCTGTTTGTTTACTGTAGCTGCTGGGATGGCGTGATCAGGGGGACACTGAAGACACTCTAGGAGTAAGACTCTCTACTTCTTGGTTGGATTTGTAGTTTTATTTTTGTGGTTTTCTTTCCTTTTACACTTGTTCATTGACTCTACTCTCATTTAACAGGTAAAAAAAAATCAATTGCATAGAGGAAGATAGAGATGTTTCAGTTTCATTAATAGACCAAAACCTCATTAGGGAGCTGACCGTTGTGTAATATAAGGTGGTTAATGTCAGAAGACCTGGATTGAAATCCTGGCTCCGTTCCTTGCTAGTTTAGAAACCGTCTCAGAGCCTTGGACTCCCCAGCATGGAATTCGGTGCAGGAAAACTGTATTTATAATGTAGTAATATGTGTGCCATGAGGATATATTGTCTAGTCTCTGCTTAGGTGATCTATGGAATGATCTATGGGAAATCATGAGAAGTGATGCAGAGCTTTGAGGAAATGTGTAAATATAAAAAAAAAAAAACCTCTGATAAATGACCATTTTGAACATAAAATATCTTTTTTATATATTCATATTTCCACTCCTCCTAAACTATTAAGTCTTTCTTTCTCCAGCCTGATTTCAGTATCAGTATCAGTAAATTTTAACATCTAACACTTTTTTTCCCCCCACAAGACATCTTTATTTTTTGTTTGGGTCCATATTAAAAATAATTTAACTAAGTTATATAAAGACATAAAGCAAATTCCTAGGGACACTTACATGCATAAAACTTACAGGCACTCATATTCTGTACTTTCAGGTACTAAAAAAACTGTCTTGTTTTTCTACTAAGATTAAAATGTATGTGTGTGTGAGTGTGTGTGTGTTGTAGTCCATACATGAAAAACAAACAGACTCTGCAAAGATTATTTTGTTTGTTTCTGTTCTTTTGCTCAAAAAAAATTTTTTTTGCTCAGTCTGAAATAAATATAAAAATTTGGAATTATTCTGACCACTAGCTAGAATTTAAGAAATATGATTGTAAAATATGTTTATCTGTCACATGTTTGTTAAGTGCTGAATTAGTATTGTGGATAACTATGTAATATTGGAAAAATTAGGAATTTTCCTCAAAAGTTCGTTGCGTATTTCAAGGCTTTCTCTCTCGACAGCACTGAAATATTCAGTGATAGTCATCAGAATTCAGGGCTGCAGAATCTGAATTTGTACATAAGGCAAAGAGGAGGGTAAATTTGCATATGTTTTTAAATATTAGAGGAAATCTTTACAAGAATATCTTGTGTAAAATCACCTATAGAATTTCCTCCCATGGTGACCTAGATTGAAATTTGCACCTTGAGATGTTGGAACTAAAAATAGATACTGAAGAGTTTGTTTATTTACCTTAATACACTGGCCCCAGGGACACTCAGAAACTCAGATTCACTGTGTTTTGTGGTGAACCTAATTGCCCACAGAGAAAATTTTTTTAATTTTTCTTCCGATTCTGATCCTGAGTATAAACAAGATAATTTATGGCACGTAGGCAATGTTTTGATACTTGAATAATAAAGTAAAAGCCAGTTCACTAGTCGTTATTAGTAGCTACTATAAATTATAAAATGGATTAAATGTTCATAATTATGTAAAACAGTTTTTTCTTTGCTATTCAATTAAAAACAGGGTTGGCTACTCTATAAACACCATCTCCCTACTTCCTGTTCTATTGATCAGCTACAATATAAAAAGTTGAGTTGCATATTTAAATTAGTTTAATTGCTAATAGGGATTTATGTTATTCCCTCAAGTTCCTAAGATTAGAGTTTATCAGTGGATCTTTTGTCTCAGTAGTTATTGGTGAAAACTGACTTATTAAAAAACAAAAACCCAAACCCCAAATTCAACTGAGTAAATTTTAAAGATCTTATTGGCTTTATGCCACGATTCATGAACTGGGCAGCATCTTGTCGAGCAGATAGAAAGGAGGTCTGAAGAGCTATACAGAAAGAAAGACTTTTACATTTTTTTATTTTTATAAGCATATAATGTATTATTAGCCCCAGGAGTACAGGTCTGTGAATCGCCAGGTTTACACACTTCACAGCACTCACCATAGCACATACCCTCCCCAATGTCCATAACCCCACCACCCTCTCCCGACCCCCCTCCCCCCAGCAACCCTCAGTTTGTTTTGTGAGATTAAGAGTCTCTTATGGTTTGTCTCCCTTCCAATCCCATCTTGCTTCATTTATTCTTTTCCTACCCCCCAAACCCCCCACATTGCATCTCCTCTTCCTCATATCAGGGGGATCATATGATAGTTGTCAGAAAGAAAGACTTCTAATGGGAAGAAGTAGGTGGGACAAAGAAGTTGCTAGCAAAGAATGGGTTGTTTTAGCAAGGTCACCTTACTTTGGGAGATGACAGGGGTTTATCGGATTACCTCCTTATGGCTGACCAGGTAATTACAGATGGACTGGGTTAATATTCCATTCTGGGAAGGTTCACACTGTAAATATTGAATCTTGCTCTGGTTATGTGGGTTTAGCACAAGTGACTGCATTTGGATCTGTTGTCAGCCTGTGTTTTAGGTTGTAGGGAAGAACGGAGTATTTTATTGATATTCTTCGGGCTTTCTTATTGTTATCTTACAGGCTTTTTTGCTGAATGGTTACCAAAAGAGGCAAATGGTTAAATGAAAATGAGTTCCCTGAGAGTTAGTTTAGTGCCCATCAAACACCATCCTTTTTCCTGGTTACTTAAACCCAGCAGAAAAAGGAATGAACAAATAAAACCTTAGTTACGAAGGTTTTGTAACATTTAAGTCTATATAATAAAATTATAAATAAATCCATCATCGTGTGGTTTATTAAAAGACTTATTTATTTATTTTAGAGAGAGAGAGAGTGCACAGGAGGTGGGGAGGGCCAGAGGGAGAGGGAGAGAGAGAATCTTAAGCAGACACCATGCCCAGTGAGGAGCCTGACTCAGGGCTTGATCTCAGGACCCTGAGCCGAAATCAAGAGTTGGAGGCTTAACCACTGAGCCACCCAGGCACCCCAATAAATACATTGTTTAGGAAAATTCCAGAAAGCCTAGGTCATATTTTATTCAAATCAAAATTATCTACTTCACAGGTAGAAGTTTTATGAGTAAGGGAAGTTGTACCTTAATTATCTTACTGCACTAATCAAGGCCAAAGTTAGCATAAGTTAACCTAAGTGTGAAGGAAGACAAAGGCTCCTTGTGTGTTTTAATGGGGAAGCTTTTTGCATTTGGAGTGAGGTAATTCATTGTGCAAGAATTCATTATGTAATTCATCACATATTATGGGATGTGCAGTTCCCACCCACTGGAAGCCAAATGATCCCACCTTTCATTGTGATAATCAAAACTGCTGTCATCAATTTCCAAATGTTTCCAGCAGAGCTGCTAATTCATGCGCTGAAAGTCACTGCTTTATCATAAAGACTTAATTGTTCTCACTGAAGTGATCCCCCATCATTTCTCACTTGGGTACCCCTTTTCCTTTCTCTTGATCTTGGCATCATTGCCTCCCAACACCTCATTCTAAGACTTTAGAATGCTCTACTGACTAAAGATTTTCTTGCATCTTTCACTTTTCTTTTTCTACTGGCTTCTTTCTGTCAACATATAGACATAATCTTGTATGTCTAATCATATGTAAATCCAGACAAAACAGTTAACATTCAGTCAAAACTTCGCATCCTGAAATTGTGTCTTCTTATGCTTCTGTCAGTCTTTTAGGTTGTAGACTTTTGGAATTAGCCGGATTTTCACAGGCCTCATGATAATATATGAAGGGGAAATTGTTCTCTCTGTTCAATGGACAAATGAATGTAGTAAGAACTCTGATAAGACTCACATAATCATTGTATTTTCAGAAGGTCTTGGGAATAAATATTTGGAGATTGGATTTTTGGCTTTGTTTCAATCTTATTTGTCACTCTGTAGTGCCTTATGCCTATTAATGATGAGAAGTATACTTTGAAGTTCTCTCCTTCCCTCCACTCCTCCCTCCCTCCCTCTCTGCCTCCCTTCCTTTCTTCTCTCTCTTTCTTTCCAAAAATACTTTTGTATTACATTGTTTTCAGATCCCAATTAGCCTAAGTTTAATTACACACACATACACACACACACACACACACACACACATAAATTCTTTTCTTTGGAAACAATTTTACTTATCTTATTGTATAAATAAAAATTATCCATTCTCACTGGCATCTCACAAATTGAAATTTTCCTCTTTCTATTATATTTTTAAATGTGAATAAAAAATGGTGCTCTTTATCTCTCTTAAGAAGCTTGGTGCAAGATGATTCATCATCAAATTGAGAAAAGTTTGGTATGGATATAAATTTACATGAGAAGTATCAGTTGATTTTTATCACCTTTTGGAGCAAATGTATTTGTTTTTCTCTTCTAATATATGCATATAAATACCTAGAGAATTTATTTGAATAATAAACACTTTTGTATTATGGAAGACATTTTAAACCATCTTTTTTCCTCCTGAAAGCATTGTTTTTTCTAATTTTTCTGTCTTTATTTAAATTTAATGAAGCAATGGCATTGTAGTCATAGTACTTACTCTTCATTCTGCTGCTTCCAAATATGCTCCTCCCCAACTGCCATTTTTTAGTAATTTCTTAATCTTTCACAACCTTATGTACTTGGTTAACCACTTCTTTAAAAAAGTGTTTATTATAAAATCTAGCATATGGATAAATTATTTATTGTGCATGTGTAGTTTACATAGTAGTAAGAAGGCAAACACTGTAAGCTCACCCCCTGTTGGTTAAGACAAAATCATTATCCGAACTTTGTTAAGTCTGGTGCTCCCTCCGTAATTACTTTTCCTTTCACTGCTCTGTGGAGGTTAACTTACTACTGAATTCTGCAAATCACTCTTATGCTTTATTTATAGCTTTATTATCTATATATTAATCTGGAAACGCTATTCTGTCTTCCCTGCTTTGAAACTTTAGAGTATAATGATATTTAAGGATTTCTTTAAAGATTTTTTACTCCATGTTGCAAAATTCATCATTACTGATACTTGGACTTCGTTTGCTCATTTTTCTCGGCTCTAGCGTGTCTCATTGACTGGATACACCATCACTTATTTATCTAATGTACTGTTGATTGACCCTGCGGTTATGATTCTCACATACTTGATATTATAGACACTACTTCTATGGACATTCTTTTTTTTTTTTTTTAAGATTAATTGATTTGAGGGGTGCCTGGGTGGCTCAGTGGGTTCAGCTTCTGCCTTCAGCTCAGGTCATGGTCCTGGGGTCCTGGGATAGAGCCCCACATCGGGCTCTCTGCTCAGCGGGGAGCCTGCTTCCCTCTCTCTGCCTGTCTCTCCGCCTACTTGTGATCTCTCTCTGTCAAATAAATAAATAAAATCTTAAAAAAAAATTTAAAAAAAGATTTATTTATTTGAGTGAGAGAGAGAATGCGTTTGATAAGTGATTTGGGGGAAGGGGAGAACCTTGAGCAGATTCCCCACTGAGCACAGAGCTGACCAGGGGCTCAATCCCATGACCCTGAGATCATAACCTGAGCCAAAACCAAGACAGGACACTTAACTGACTGAGCGACCCATGTGCCTCTCTATAGACATTCTTATACATGTCTCCTGCTTGATACATGCAGGAGTTCTTTTTGGTTTATATGTGGATTAAAATTGCTGGTTTTTTTCCCCAGGTGGTTGTACCAGTTTGCACACCACCAAAATATTTGTCAAGTGATTGTACCAATTTTCATACAACCTATTTGTAGATGCCATAGTTTTAAATTTTTGCCAAAATACTACATGTGAAGTGTATGGGGGATTATTTGTATTTACTCTTCTACAAAATTCTTGTTGATGTATTTAAACATTTTTCTCTGATTATTATCTTTTTGGACTGATTCCTGGCAGTTTTTAGTATATCTAGTTATGAGTCTTTCGTTGGTGTTTTAGGCTATAAATATCTCAGTTTGTAGTTTTTCCTTTTATCTTTTTATTTTTGACAAACAGGATATCCTTCATTTACTGTAATTGTATTCATCAGAATGTTCCTTTTATAATTAATTTTTGGGTACTGATTAAGAAATTTTTCACTATCGCAAGATTAAACAGATATCCCATTACAACTTTTATGTCATTTGTAAAGTTGAATCCGTTTTATTTCTATATGTTTAACCACTACTTATCTCCATTTTTTTGATTAATCCATCTAGCCCTCACCTATCTGCAATGCCTACTCTATAATAAATAGAATTTTCTTGTAGTGCATGTTTATGTTTGGGCTTTGTTCTGTTTATCTGAGGGTATAGTAAAAGCACATTATTTTAATTACTATAGTCCTAATATAAAAATCTTAGTGTTCTGTTCACCATGTTTTTCTGGAGTGTTATAGTTTTTCATGGCCTTTTACTCTTCCACATACATTATAGAATCCACTAGTCATAAACCATGGAAATCTCTACTGAGATTAGGTTGGAATTATATTGAATCCATATATCTATCTCAGGAGAACTGACAACTTTCTGATATCTATTATCTAACAGTATCTATAACTCACCATTGATTCAAGTTTTTTTTTAAAAATGTCTTTCAATACATTTTATTAATGTATTCATGAAAGATTTTGAAAACAATCCCAGCTTTTTAAATCAGTTATGCTTCTCATTATATTTTCAGATATTCATGTTGAAAAAGTGTATATTTTATTTTAATGTTGTTTAACCCCCGCCAAAAGTAAATAAAGTGACCAAAAGTAAATGAACAACTGGTTACACAGCCTTTTACTCAGGGTAAATATTTCTTGCAATCACTGAAACACCTTGGGAATCACTCATCAGGTCTATGATTATCTGCATTCTACCTGCCAATAGCATTTAATAATTATGATTATCAATTAATTATAATTAATAGTTATTATAATAAATAATATTGATATTAATTAATTAATGCTAATAATATTACTTAATTAATATTAATAATTATGTAGAAGGCAGGTGTTTCTCCAGATACTCTTAATTAGTTATTTATATATGTATATATATATATATTCAGCTATCTTTTCTAACATGTATGTCATATGCAGTACAAATACCATATTACTATTATATTATACAATAGAATAAATAGCTAATACAATATTTCTTACTTAGCTGATGCTAACTCTAAAGGATTCTCTAACTCATTATCATAATAATATCCCTCACATTGTCGAGGTGTCTGCAAATTTACCAAGTCCTTTAAACTTCAGCAGTTCTTCTGGGTCACCCAACAATATTATCAAGGTAGAACGTGTGTTATTATCTTTATTTTGAAGAAGATGAAAGTAAAATTTGGAAAGATGAAGTAATTGCTACAAGATTACATAAATGGTGTCTAGTAGAGATGAACCTCAGTCTCAGGTTCTGACCTTGGAGCCTGTGTTCCTGCCTCCACATGGCAGGGGTGGTGTCTTAGAGATCCTGGGACCAAGACCAAGTAGGCCCTCCAAACAAGTTTGTAATTATTATTCAGTTTATCTAATGTGAAAACCTTAGTTGGTGTTTGCCAGGTGTAGTCCTTGGGAGGCTTCCTGCTTCTGCTTCTACTGAGCCCGGTTTGAATCCTCTTGCCTTCCTGGTCCCTGTGGGCGTTTGAGTTTGTGATCTCTGCCCTAGAATAAGCCTGCCATTCCCTGCTGTATGTTTGAATGTTTTCTTCCTTGTGCTTCTTACCACCTTGTATTTGTTCTGATTACTTATCACCAGACAGATCTTACAGACTGCTTTGCAATTCTATTAGGAAAAGATAAGTAAATTATTATTCTCGTAAGAAGCAGCAGAGAACACGGAATACAGTGCCTTGCACTCGATGTGTGCTTACTAAATATTAATTGATGATGGAAAAGATTTAAATCTTCCTCTAAATAATAAGATTTTGTAGTTATCTATCAAAATCTAATTTTGTTGAAGTCACTTCATCTCATTGTGGGAGAACGCGGCTCAGTTTGACAGATAAAATGTTACCAGCTCATAAAATCAAACTTGCTCTGTGTTTGGTACCATATGGAATTTTGTCAGGAAAGCCTTGGATTCTGTCACTACTCCTGGCAGGAGAGTTATAGAAAACCTGTGCATTGGGAAGATCTTTGCCCGAGATATGGTTGACACGCTACATTTTTATACCAATGCCACTTTTCTTCCAAGAGCAGATGCTTCTCTTGTCCTCTTGTCCTCTCCTCATAGGACTCTTCTTGTGGTCTTTACCAGAGCAATATGTGTCCCTCCAGATTTGGATGTCTTCCAGTAGTTGAGAGCTTTACCTAACACCCCCAATTAATTGAGCTGCAATTAAGAGGAGTAATTATTGATGAAAATGATGCCCCGGTTGTTCTGGAAAGGTAGGCTGCTTTCATCCAGACCCACCTTCAAGATTGCCTTTTGAATTCTAAACAATGGGATTCAGTGTAATCCTTCCTCTGTTTGTAGGAAGCTCTGTTTTATTTGGAGTTTATAAAGGGAGCTCTGTTAGATAAAACTGCTGTACAAGTGCTTTTTGATGTAAGTCGGTGTGTTAATCAAAACAGCTGTGTGGGTTGCTAGGTAGACTCTAACACCAGGTGGCAATAAAATGTCTTCCTCATTACAGGCAATACTGAGCAATTGACGATACCTCCTGTGCGTGATGGCCTTTCTCGCCGGGCATCCTCCCTTGGTGGTAGGGAAAATGAGGATGGGCTGTGTGCCACTGTTTCGGCACCACCCCGAGCTTAATCTTTCATTGCCTGTAACAGGTTGCGCTCTGACGAATGCTGTCAGAGCCCCTTCAGCGCTAAGATCTTCTTTCGGATTGAACACGGTAACTTTTAATTTAGGAATGCCAAAACACACGTCTGCCCTTGTTTGCTCAACACCCAGCGTGCTCTCTGGAGCCGTCCCGTCAGCCACAAAGCGGTCATGTCCCGTTCCCGAGACCGCGGATGGCAAAATCCTTTAATGAACAGCCTTGGAGATATGCTGACTTTTAATTCATTTTCTCCCCGAAGTAATCTACCTGCTGTTAAGTCATGGATTTTGTTTAGTTTGAGTTTCAGTGTATTGTATTAGATATGAATTTAGCAAAGAGACTAAGGTTCAAGTTAAAAATAATAATTCCTTTTTTTAAGATTTTATTTATTTATTTGAGAGATAGAGAGAATGAGCTGGGGGGAGGGAGACAGAGAAGCAGACCGCCCCCAGTCGAGCAGAGAGCCCAATGTGGGGCTTGATCCCAGGACCCAGAGATCATGACCTGAGCTGAAGGCAGGCACTTAACCAACTGAGCCACCCATGTCCCTAAAAATGATAATTCTATGAAAGTTTTTAAGGAGATGCCCATATGTGAATCAGGGTCCAAGTTTATCGAGCTGCTTAATACTAGTTTACCCATAGGGGCGCCTGGGTGGCTCAGTCAGTTAAGCATCTACCTTTGGTTCAGGTCATGATCCCCGGGTCCTGGGATTGAGCCCCAGGTTGGGCTCCCTGCTCAGCAGGGAGTCAGCTTCCTCCTCTCCCTCTGCCCCTCTCCCTAGCTGGTTCTCTCTCTTGCTTTTCAGATAAATAAATAAAATATTTAAAAAATACTAGTTTACCAGTAGCATTAATTAAACACACGTATTGTGCTTATTCTGTCCCAGGTACTGTTCTGAATAATTAACTTGTACATATTTATTTAATCTTCAAAAGAAACCTCTTTATTCAGTGTCGTTATCCTCATTTTGCAGAATACGAAAAACTAGGGTACGGGGGATTAAGCAATCTGAGGCCATAGATAGGATATGGTAGAACCTTTGGTTAAGTTTGTGCACGTCACCAAAATTAAGACCTCTGTATCCACTGAAATAAAACACACACACTTGGCATTGAAAAGGAGCACACATACTGAATGTCTACTGGTCTGGTGGAGATTTTTTTTTTTTTAACAGTTAACCAAGGTAACAGATTTCTTCTGTTACCTGTAGTTTAGTATTATAGAGTTTAGATGACCCTGATCGTGATTTCCAAGGCTGAAAATGGAGAACAGTTGAAGAAGAAAGAGTAGACACTTCTGGATTCCATTTTTCTTCTCTTTCTCGTGGATCTTTCTTCTTCCAAAGACTACTGCAGTCTGCAACCTCAGATAGTGTTAAATTCACAATAGAATTGGATTTCAGTTATTACCCTTAATAACTGTGGAGCATCCCTTTGCAATGGACTCGCTAAAGCTTCTTTTTGTTTCTGCTCAGGTAAACACTGATGTTCGATAATATTATGGGGAAACTATGGATTTTAAGAATTGAGATTCATGTTTCTTTTCCTTTTTTTTATTCTATAAATATAAATCAGTAAGTAACAAAAAGAGTGCTTCTAGCTGTGGAGTTATTATCCCCAGTGAGTCAAATATGGGCATTATAATTCACCAGTAGCTGCTGACTGAATGGATCTAGAGGAAGAATGAAAAGGTAGATTTTAAAGATGAATATACAAAAGTCATAATTTTCTCAATAAGATATATTTGAAATGGGAATCCACGACAGGAAGCCAGACTAGGAAACCAGGAAGTTTGGATTTTGCTGTCCCTCATAATCAATTGCCCAACTTCCTTTTGTGATTAGTGCCTTTGCCAAAGCTTCTTACATGTGTGTCTGGCATGTTTCCAGTAGACTTTTTGAATTGCACATGGTTTTCAGGCAGTGATTTCTGCCCTAGCTGAATTTTAGAATATGAAGGTCATTCATCTATATCCTGGAAGGATGATTTACGTATTTATGTTCTAGAAAGTAGGCTGAAAAGAAAAATTTGCTACTTTATTAATTAGAGCCCTTTCACATTTTGTATTCTCAAGCTTAATCATTTGCTTGTTTGAACTAAAGTCATCTTCTTTAATCACCATCATTAGTGGCTGTCCATGAATGATTATCTCTCTGAATTTTATAAGCATGTTAGAATTTAATGCATTTTACATTTCCCATTAGGGATTAGACATCATTCCATATTTTTCTATCTCCATATATTCTTTTTAAAGCATGAGATTAACTATAGTAATGCTCACCTTGGTGGTAGAGGGGAAGCCTCCTCTCCTCATTGGGTAGAGGGTTCTAGCCTTGGTACCATTTTATAGTTTAAGCTACCCAGGGCTTTTAAAATAAGTTTACTTCTTCAAAGATGAGAACCACCACTCTAGTGTTGAACTTTCCCAGGGATGAACAGTTCATTCACTGTCTTTTGGAAACAGCCTGTTACATTTGGGCATCATTAGAAATTCTTCCTTATATTCAGCAGTGTTCATGGCATTCACTGGGTCCCAGTTCTTATCTTTAAGATGACACAAAGCAGATCTATTCCTTTTCTAGCTGATGGTCTTCTGCATATCTAAAGCCATCTTAATATTCCTATGATTCTCCTGCATGTTGGGTCATACCAACAATTCCCATATTCCCTATTTTGGAAATGTCTCATGACGGTGGTTCTCCCTCTGTCCCTTGTGCATGTGAAGATGGACACCAGGTTCTAGAAAGAAGCACCATCATCATGCACACATATAGCACTTTCTGGCTTACTGTATGGGTTTATGTATTGTCTCGTTTCATCCTCCCAGTGAAACTGGTAGACACAGGTCTCTCTCTCCTTTTATACTCATTTTTGTCTGAATAGACCCACAGCTCTAGGCAGGCAAGATCTAGCACTGGTGTTTATTGAATCCCAACTCTGTGCACAGTGCTTTTATACCATAGTGATTCCTAAATAATTGTGGTGTAAATGAGCCCCACTCCTCACCCTGGCATTGGCACCGGGAGGTGGAGTAAGTTTCAGAAGCTGGGAGAGTGGTCAGTTTTGCACAGGGCTTTAGAAAAAACTTTGCAAGTTGTTTATTTGCATTGTTTTTGCATTTGAGGATCTTCTAGTTTTTCCTGGGCTTAAAACGATTATCAGATTGTTCTGCGCATTCAAAGCAATAATGTTTTAGTCCAATATAGGCTCGTATAGAAAGAAAAAACAAAACAAAACAAAAAACAAAACCGCTCTCCTTTTCTCGATTTATGAAGTTAGGAGTTTAGAATTTGCTTGTGAAAAGAGTATTAATCCAAAAGAAGAAATAGAGTAAAATGTCTGTTGGAAACTAAAGTTAGATACTTCAGTGAAAATGTTTATGGGGAAAATGCGATGAGTAGTTTAGTTAATAACAATCCGTTCAAAAGCAGATATTTATTTAATTGTCATATGTGTTGAGCATTTTCAAGGCTCTTGAGATGTAATATCACGGGCAAGGTCCCTACTTTTATACATTTTATATTTTACTTGAGGATGACAGGCAACTTACGATTAAGCCAATAAGACAAGGTAATTTTTGATAAGAAGTAAAAGAAATCTAGAAAGCATTGTACTTAAGAACAACAGTGAGGAGGTGGCCTGGTGAGCAGAGACCTGAAGGACGAGAGGGAGGCCACTCTGCCAAGTGCTTATCATGTCCACCGCGGGGAGGAATGCAAAGATACTGACATGGGCGAGAGCTCGGTGCCCTAAAGGAATCATCACAAGTAGAAGGGCAGCTTGAGTACTTGGGATGAGGTGGCAGGTGTACAGTCCTCCTTACGAGGTCCTTATGGGCCATGGTGAAAAGTCTAGCAGATTTGAAAGTCAGTCCATCAAAGTGGTTGGACTGTGGATTCTAGGGATGCAGGAGTTGCAGGGAGGACAGGAGGGAGTTACAAGTAAGCTAGAAGAGACACGATGGCAGCTCTGATGGGTGGAGGCCAGGGGTCATGAAGAGAAGTGGGTGCATTTGAGACAGGTGTTGGAAGCATACTGGTTCTCCCAGGTAGGGTTGGATAGGGGATGATCAAAGTAGGGGAAGAAATATCATGGCACTTACATCTATAATGGCAGGATGTTACAGAAGAACTCCAGGAAACCCTGTTCTTGCAATTATCAGCATGATTATTTTATACAAGTGGACAGGGGTTTCATTAAGTGATGTTCCCACTTTGAGGCACGATGGTGCGGGCAGGTGGAAGCATGTGCTGGACATATTTTTTTTTTTTTTTTTTTTAATTCGTTTGAGAGGGCACAAGCAGGGGGAGAAGCAGTGGGAGGGGGAGAAGCAGTGGGAGAGGGAGAAGCAGGCTTCCCGCTGAGCAGGGAGCCCGGTGTGGGACTTGATCGCAGGACCCTGGGATCATGACCGGAACCCAAGGCAGATGCTTAACCGACTGAGCCACCCAGGAGCCCATGCTGAATGTCTTAACGAGGTCCTCTCACTTTCCTATCCTAAATCTTAGTAGCCTGCTCCTATGGCTGTGTGAAGGAATAATGCAAAATAATGTAGTCAGTCAGTGATACACTTTGTGGAGTCTTTTTCTTCCCAGGTCTCCTTAACTTCACCTAATGCGTTAAGAATATAAACATATCTGATATTTGTTGTACCTTAGTTCCGTGAAATAATGACGAGTCTTCTCTACCCCGGCCAGCGTTGAACCTGCACATGTGTAAATTTGCTTAGCTTTCCAAAACAGTGCAAGGTTTTAACAAAGATAAGACAGTTCATTTACATAACTCGGAATAATTTGGCTGGCAGACTCAAGGAGATACAGCGTGTGGACCGAGTTTAACACATTCCTTTGGATTGGCGGACTCCCTTGCGTTTCCTGTGCTAGCAGAAGGTCCCATCTGTTCAGCTCCTGGCCAGAGACCATTGTGCCTGTGAGCATTGAAATTTCTTATTGCAGATGTACCGTGCTTCATAATTGGCTTAGGGTGCCCCAGACACTCACCAGGAACATTGTTAATTAGTACCAACGTAAGTGCAATTATTCTAGAACTAGGATACCTGCCTGTTACTAATGTACTCAGGTGACCGCCAGAGCCAACACACTTCTTTCCTGCACTTTCCCCCTTTGGCATCATGGCGATTTTATAACTCAGAGACGCCCTCTCCACTGCCCTCAAACCGTGAAGCCCAGCGCCCAGATCCTTGGAAGGATTTCCCAGGACCTCCCATAGAATGATCATCCCTTAATCTCCAGAAAGATGTCTCCGTGCCAGCTGAACTAAACCACTTGGCATTTCCTCCACAAACCCTTTGTTTCCACACTTTGCATCTTTGCTCCTTAAATTCTCTCCGTTTGAAAGCGCTTTTTCACCTCCCTTAATCCCTGCCTGTCACAAATTATACTCATTTCAGATGCCTGCCCAATGCTCCGTCCTTTGATCTCCCAATAATTTGTTTGTTCCTCTCTTTTGATATTTTACCTCTTTTCTCTCATCCTAGTTCAACATCTTAAGGCTTTTATTGCCCCTTCCTTGCATGCTTTTCCCATTTTTACGTTAGTGCCAGGAGAGTGCCTCACGCGGAGGATGTTGTCAATTAGGATTGGATGATTTCAGTCGAATTCGTAGTATGTAACCATGGTCTAACGATAAACCACAAAACCCGAAATCTTCTCGAGGCAAAGTTCTGACATAGCCCAACCAGAGGCATGCATGCCTTTCTAGTTCCCACTCCCTGCCCTGGAAGGGATCAGACTGCCATCAAGGCCATTCTAACCTTTAATCTTTGTTGTTCTTTTAAGGTCAGCTTGGCCTGGCCTCTTTGTTTTCTGACTGGGAAATAAATGCGAAGAGGGAATGTCCTGCTGGGTGGACCAGCTTGGGGAGATGCCAGTCCTCCCATCTGCCCTTAGAGAGCCTGATGGACTTGTTACATCCCGGGGCAGGCTTTCTTCTGGATGATATTGTTTCCCTTTAAATTCTCCAAAACCTGTCAGGTGTTTTCTTCCTTATCTCCCTGAGGACAGCCAGTTAATCTAAGATTAGCCTGACAGCCCCTATTTTCCAGGTCTCTGGTTTCATCAATAAAGTAGGTTACATCTTTTTTGAGCTCCATTACCTCCTCCATAACCTCGCTCTCTTGATCCATATTGTGGTTTATTCCTTATACCGCCCGCCCCGTCCATTTCTGGCTGTGTTCCCACTTCCTATCCCCACTCTTGAATGGGACCATTTAATTCAGTAATTGCGGGGACTATAAAAGCCTGACACTCCCTGAGCCTTTTATGTGGTGTTTTCACCTCATTGCTCTTCTGGTCTCCGCGTTGCCTTTGAGCTGAATAATCCGAGTGACCAGCAGCGTCCCTCGGAATTACTAATGAATCGCCAGCTCTACTTTCTAAGAGTTAATGATGAACAGATTCCTTCATTTATCATATAAAGACAATCTTCTAGGAGTTTGGGAAAAGTTGTAAAGACCCTGACTTCTTTTATATCAGTGGTAATATCTTTAAAGTCGAGCCTTCACACCCTGGTGGGGAATGCACAAGCTATCCCATTATATTTATTTTGCTATCATGCCTTTTTTTTTTTTTTTTTCTATTTTTAAATATGCATGCTCTCTGAGCATCGTAGGACATGAACCTTAATGATACAAAGGCATGTGTTGATGTTACGGGCTCAGGACGATTTCCCTGATTGGGGGGGGGAGGTGGGATCCAAATGTTTGGGACCCTTGGCTTTCAGAGCCACTTGGACTTCCTGCTCCTTGCCTTCCCCCTTGTCTAGCTGCAAGTCCTTGGATCAGCTTACTTAGTTTCTTTGGGTCTTCTTGGACTCACCTACCATTTGAAAATAAAAGCATTGCAACAGAAAGTTGATGCAGGGGCGCCAGGGTGGCTCAGTTGGTTAAGCGACTGCTTTCAGCTCAGGTCATGATCCTGGAGTTCCGGGATCAAGTCCTGCATCGGGCTCCTAGCTCCATGGGGAGTCTGCTTCTCCCTCTGACCTCCTCGCTCATGCTCTCTCTCACTGTCTCTCTCTCTCAAATAAATAAAATATTTTTTTAAAAAAGTTGATTGCATAGGTTGCTGAGAGGTTTCAGTGGGGGTAATGCATGCGAAGAAGTTAGCAAGCGCCCAGAGCAGAGTGTGATTTGGTCATGCGCAGTTTTGATTGATGTTATCATTGTGGACGTGGGCTGCCTTCTGTTGTAAGGCCCGACTGTTCTAAGCTTTTCACCACTTAACATCTTAGCACAGGAACTGAGCCTACTCTCCATGTCGAATAACAGTAAAAAAGGAGCATCTCATACCGAACACATTAAAAAATGTGAATGAATGAATAGAAATTAGAATTTTAAAAACTATACGCAATTTCCTCCCTATACATTAATAATATAAATAGGTTTTGTAATATCTTTGCGTCACTTCTGTAAGAGAGGGAACAAAGTAACTCGCTAGAGCTTTAAAAAACACTGAGTGCTGTAGGGTCATTTTGTTGGTCTATTAGCTTCTGATGGGTTTTCTTTGGTGTTTTAGAAATTAAACTCTTTTAGATAAAGTTGATCACAAGCCTGCCTTTTATCGAACGTTGCCACAGCAGGTATGGTTTTGAAGTGATGCTTTGGCACGAGATGCCTTAAAGAATAACAAGCTTACTATGCACTTATCTGGTATGTTTGCTGAGATCTGAGGCTGTAAGAGAATTCTTCAGTGAGGTAAAGAAAAGTTCACCTTAGTTTGCAAGACTGGTTCATGTGGAATTTATAAGAATGGACTGACCAGCATGCCCTTTTAAAATTCCTTGGTTAATCTCTTTATTGAAAGCTGCTGGGCTAGTTGATTAAGAAAGCCTTACGGGATGACTGCTTTTAGTGTCCTACAAATGAAGGCGGATTGTTGCTTAGTAAATCACCAGAGATCAAAGTGCTCTGTGGTCAGAGTACTGCCCTTATTATTATTACTTCTTATTGTTTCATTTTAGAAGGAAGGTGAAGGGTTGAAGAAGGAAACAGGCAGAATTTGACATTGATGATGTTTATTTACTTTCCTGCACCTCTTTATGCATCTAATATGAGTGATAATCCTCATCTAATATGAGGAGTGCGACAAAACACAAATGGGTAAATGTAAAGCTCTATCGTTTAAGAATTGGTTCCTACGTATAATTGCCCGGGGCCTTCCTAGCCAGGAAGAAATCAGTAGGCACGTAGAGGCCACGTCAGGGGCTTCCCAGGGAAGCCGAAGAGCATCCCTGTTGGCTTGTCCGTAGTATGAAACCCCCACTTCCGTCGTCCCCTCCCCATGAAATGTACACGAGAGCGTTCGGCGTTAGCCTGCCCGCTGATCTGAGGGGTGCTAAAGGTGGATATTTTTGCTTCTTATGCTTCCTTGAAGGGTACAGCATGTAATTTGTTCCCCTTGATTGTCCAGTGCCTAAAGCACTGTACGGATAGGTTTGGGCGGATTAAGTGAATATGGGAGCATGTATGTTTTGTTGACTAGGGGCGCCCTGAGGGAAGAAGTGAGAAAAAGGGCTAAAAGAGCGGACTGAGGGGCGCCTGGGTGGCTCAGTGGGTTGAGCCGCTGCCTTCGGCTCGGGTCATGATCTCAGGGTCCTGGGATCGAGCCCCGCATTGGGCTCTCTGCTCAGCGGGGGGCCTGCTTCCTCCTCTCTCTCTGCCTGCCTCTCTGCCTGCTTGTGATCTCTCTGTCAAAT
>NW_019154099.1:46563733-46919730 GCF_002288905.1 Enhydra lutris kenyoni
AAAAAAAAAAAAAAAAAAAAAAAAAAAAAAAAAAAAAAAAAAGAGCGGACTGAAAATGGAAATTGAATCTACCATAAGAATTCCACATGGGTTTCAGTTCCATAGTGTGATTTTACTTCTGAAAAGTTTGGGCATTTCTGTATTGCACTTTGTTTCTGGATAGTGTGTAGCATTAAGTAGGTATATTTAGTGGTGTAATAAATGCAGGTTTGGGAAAGACTCATGTTTTCCATGTATATTTTTGTACCTTCTAGGACCACTCTAAAAAACCCATTTATTTATCAATCTATCACTTTTTATTTTATTATTTTATTTTATTTTATATTATTTTAAATTCCAATATTGTTAACATAGTGTTATGTTAGTTTCACGTGTATAATACAGTGATTCACCACTTCCATACATCACCCCGTGCTCATTACAAGGGCACTCCTTAATCCCCATCACCTATTTAACCCATTCTCCCCACTCAGCTCTCCTCTGGTAAGCATCAGTTTCCTCTCTATAGCTAAGAGTCTGTTTTGTGGTTTGTCTCTCTCTTTTTTCTTTGATTATTTGTTTTGTTTCTTAAGTTCCACAATGAGTGAGATCAGTTGATATTTGTCTTTCTCTGACTTACTTCACTTAGCATTATTCTCTCTAGCTCCATTCATGTCATCGCACATGGCAAGATTTCATTCTCTTTGATGGCTGAGTAATATTTCATTGTGTGTACGTGTGTGTATAGTGTATGTGTGTGTGTGTGTGTGTGTGTGGCTATATCCAAATATATGGATAATGGATAAAGAAATATATATATATTTATCTATCAGTTGACACTTGGGCTGCTTCCATAATTTGGTTGTTGTAGAAAATGTTGCTATAAACACAGGGGTGCATGTATCCCTTTGAATTAGTGTTTTTGTATTTTGGGGGTACAAAACCCATTTTATAGTACTCATTTCTCATCCACTAAGTAATGACCTATTTCAGATACTAAATCAACAAATATTTACTGAATATCTCCTTCAAGGTTACAATGAAAACCAGTGTTAAACTTAGAAACTGAATCTTTAAGTCTGGGTCCCATTCTAATGCTTTAGCTAGAGATCTGCAGCTTGCCTCATGGAATGGGAATAAGACGATAAGACCATTACTGATCATTGATTCCAGCAGGGCTGGCCAGTACCATCAGTCTATTCTGTACCCTCGTTATATTGTCACCATTTTTAACACCATCAATTTATCTATTTGGTTGACTCGTCATTGATTCATGGTAGGTTAAAGCCAACTTAATATCCTAATTTTTCCACTGGTGATAAGTACAGTGACTAAAAAGTGTTAAAATGGCATAGTTAGGAAATGTTACCCACCTGGTGATGCTCTTTTTTGAACAGAAGAGGTTTTACAGAAGCATCAAATAAAAGAGAGAAGAGTCCACATCAAGTTTTTTATGAAAATATGTGTGAACAAATTAGTTTACTACCCAACTAATTTAGGAAATGGCCATATATTGCATTCGACAAAATAACTGGCCTATGTTTACACTAATGCTGACACAGCTGGGCCCGGAAGAAATAATTTCGTCGTGCTTGACCATCTTCCGGTTCTGTGGTGAGATATTGTTTAAGTTCAGAGGTCTTCCTAATGTTTCAAGATATTACAGGTGCATTAGCAAAGACTTTTTAATATGAATGCATATTCTCACCATAAATCATCTGGGAAGGAAGGGATTTTAGCACCTCTTTGCTATTACAGTAAGTAAAAAAATGTTTTGAGTTGTTTTTCATTGAGATGGATGAGGGACAATGCTTAGTGAATATAGGGGTCCCTAATGTGGATTCTGGTGCTCCTCCATACCAATATCCATCTGAATAAAAGTGCTAGATTAGAGGTTTCCTTTCTTCTTCTTCTTCTCCTTCTCCTCCTTCTTCTCTTTTTCTTCCTCCTATTCCTCCTCCTCCTCCTTCTCCTCCTCTTCCTTTTCCTTCTTCTCCTTCTCTTTTTCTTTAAATGATGCATTTGCATTCTGTACTGCAGCCTGGAACCTTTGATCTTTATTCCTCAATTCTATGATCCTAAATCAAGCCCCCTGTTGCACTTCAGGCTCACTCCAGACGGAGATGATGAGATGAAATTTGTAAATGCTTTGAGGGACTGAGGCCAGAAAATTCCCTGGGAGGAGAGTGGAGCAGTCTTTCCAGTGCTTTTATGAAACACGAGCCATACTGAGATCACCAGGCAAAACAAGCAAGGTCCCAGGAAGAAACTAGTGTAGGGGAATGGCAGGGTCTCTCTGCAGGATGGGCGGTGCCCTTGCCAAGTAAAGTTCTGAGATGCTCCACGGTTGTAAAATCCTTTGATGGGTCCAGTCTAGTCTTTGCATAACTTTTTTGACCATAGAACTGCTTTTTTTCTTTCATTCTACTTTACTTAATATGCTATAATTTGGAGAACTTTCTTCTATGAATGATCCAAAAAAGAAATTGGATGATGGGCCTGAGACAGTGAACCAAGAGTTCCGGTGGTGTGTCCTTCAGGTTGTACATACTGACTGGCCACTATGAGCAGCTGGTACTTTTTCTAGTGGCAAATAGATACAATATCTCAACACTGTTAGGGACAGACTATTATAAAATAAAGAAAGTAAAGTTTTAGAAAGAAAAAAAATTCTGACTGTTTTGTCAAATAAATGGTGATTTTTTTTTTTTTTTTTTTTGCAATAGATGAAAGCCCATTATAATTAAGTACTAGTTATAGGCTTCATTTTCAGCACCTCATCTTTTATTTATCCTTCCTGGGCCTTCTGGCATCTTACTTGCTTTATGGGTTTATTTGTAAATATCTTGTTCACAGAAGTAGAGTATGAGGTTAACTATGACCCAGTCTCTGATTTAAGTGTCAGAAACTCCAAATTAGTAGCATTCATATGATTAGATGCATTTTGCCCTATGGAACCCAGAAACACTTTCAGAAACAGAAACTGCTCCTTCCATTAGTGATCAAAACATTTTAGAAAATATTTTGTCTTTTAGCAATAGTTCTGATAGACTACAAAAAAACAAAAAGTTAACCAGATCTTGGTTGGAGAAAGCATTCTGTCACACTGACTCTATTTTCCTCCAGCAGTAAAGAGAACACATACAAATTTAATGAATAGAAGTTGGAATCACATTTCCTCTTAGTTTGGTCTTTTATTCTCTCCCTTAGGCTTAATATAAATGAGTAGAGTCACAAACACACAGGGGATATTTTTTCCTCTGTAAAGAACATGTAGGTCGCTAATGTCACAGTTTTGTGTCTGAAATAACACGCTGCTTGAATATGCTTCTGGGGAGTAAGCATCCCACATTAGCCTCAATTTTGCAGTGACAGTTTTTGGTGGGACGATGTGCTGAGAGGTGACGTTACCTTTGCTCAGTATGTTATATTCTTGACACCAACATAAGTTGGGTCTTTATTAGTTCAGAAGAGAAATGAACAATGTCCTACTTGACATGTATTGATAATTGCTGTCAACTTAGGAGCTGATTTAACAAGTTCTTTGAGTCTTTTGCCAAAATTTAGGGACTATGTTGTTGATCTACTTTGTAGTCTTCCAGAACATATCAGAATTTTTCCCCCCTGAAGTCACTGAATTGTGCCTTGACAAATATGATAGAAAGGAGATTTTCAAGAATCCAATCTGTTTTAAATACTAATTAGTTTCAAAAAAATTGACTTGGCTTTGTTCACAAACTCTAAAGAGCCTTACTCATTAAATGGATTGGTTCTTTCTCTGTAGGCTAGGTGAAATGTTGAATATAAAAATGTGTAATGCCCTAGAAAAAATATCCAAGGTTATTATTTTAATATAAATTCTGTGTGTGACTAATTTGCCAGATTATTTGTACTAACCCATCTGGTCTGGAGATATTCCAAAGTTTAAAACTTTGAAGGGAACATGTTTAGAAAGTTTCAGTTATGTATTTTGCTTTATACCAATCTTCTAAGAAAACTTACATTAGTACTAAAAGATGCTTCTTCACTTTTGCAGAAAAGTCCATATTTTAAATTGACTGACTTTTCTACCTCATCTTAGTATTAATGTTCTTTATATTAGAACCAGTTTTAATTTTTCCTCCTTTATACTAATATGTTGCAAATTTTTTTGTGCCAAAGATGACTTGCACTCAATATAAATGAATCTCTCTGTATATAAATTAAATAAATATACATGCATATTTATAAAAATAAACACAAAATATAAAATTCTATGCAAAATAAATATTAGTGAACCAAATTCAACAGCCATTAGGTAAGTATGTAATTAATGTCAAACATTGGGTTAAAATGCTGATATAAAAATGTTAATTTACTCTATTGAAATTTTGTGAGTAAGAGTCTTTGAGTTTTTCTCTCTTAATTTTACCAACAAATGAAATATGAAATAGTATTTATTCTAATTGACCATTTTACACATGAGGAACTTAAGCTGAATTCAGTGAATTAGAACATAGGACTATGGCATACTTGACCATTTTTTATTTTAAAAGAAAATAAGCTTTGTGCAGTGGTAGTATCGTAGCCAATGAGGTTTATCCAAGGCGCGATTATTGCTAATTGAAAATAAACCCTCTACTGTCTTAATCATTAAGGTGCAACTTAATATTTTTGGTTAAAGTTTCTAACACACACTCATCATTGCATATAGTGATTTTCTTGGATATAAAATTGCAAAGGACTGACCTACAATGCTTTGGAGCTCTCAAAGTGGTTCTGGAACTTTAGGGCCCAAAATTTTATTCTGATGCATTCCTCTATGCTAATCGTAATCTATACTAATCATACCTGCTTTGTAGAATATTTTGTGTAAAGACCCAGAGAACCTCAGTTAGAGTGAAGTGTGTTTATATGTTTGCGCTTTAAGCCTTGTGAGAAAGGCTGAAACAAGTATTAAGAAGACATTAACTCGTCTTCATGGCCTTGTCTATCACAGTGACTTTGAATGAACCCGTTAGGTGAGAAGTGCCCCATTGATTTGTGAGCTGTATTTCACATATTCTCTTTATTGCTTTTCAGATGAAGATACAAAATCACGCACATACATTCATTTACAGGCACACATTCACAGAAGCAGAAATAGCATGTAAATGAAGTCTGGAATGTAGCTGGATCCTAGGAATTTGGGTCAGAAGCTTCTTTGTTATTAAGTAAAAGATGTCAATAATAAACATTGCCTTAATGAAATATTTGGTAGAAGCAGAATTGGTTATAGAAAATAGAAAGACATTTCTTATAATTGAACAATGTCATTATACCTATAAAAAAAAAATTCAAATGCAACAATGTTAAACTAGTCTGAAAAATAGCAAGTGGCATTCCCAACAGGCAGAATATCAATTCTATCCTGTTCATGATACTGGTTGCAGTTGAACAAACTAATATATTTTAATCTTGGTAATTAATATCTCAGGCATTTTGATATAAAATAAAAATATAAAGTGACTCCTATTATAAAAATAATGATTATAATACAATATTTTGAAACATTTTGCTATCTTATAAAGTGGATGATTACTATAAAAAGTGATTATTTTAAGATGAAAATCTTAGACATGTTTTAGTAGTCAAAAATGGTCATTATCTACATTTCCCTTTCTTTCACAAACACTGTGACACACATTGTATACATTCAGATGAAAATAATTTCCCATTTCCTACTTCTCAATTATTTGACTAAAAAAATATTCATTTTAAATAGAAGCTGTGGAATTATAGATTCATCAGAGTTTTGCAGATAAAGAAACTGACATTTGTAGTATTCCAAGGATTATGTTAGTTGTCCATGACAACTCTGTAGGTTTTCCAAACTTGGGAAATATCAGACCACATACTTTCTTACCTCTTTGTCAACCAGTTACCAAGTGTGCCTCAAATAATTATTGTGAATACTCTTGATTTACACTTGCCAAATTCTTTCTTAAGAACATTAATTGTATGTGTATAGGTATGTATATACACACACTCGCGTGTGTATGTATATATACACACATACTATATACATATACAAATATATGTATATACATATATATACACATATACATAATGAGAGTATACACACACACACACACACACACACTCTCTCTCTCTATATATATATATGTGTGTGTGTGTGTGTATATGTATGTGTGTGTGTATATATATATATATATATATATACTTTCTATGCCCAGATTAAGACTAGGTAGATTTAATATATGATTTTTTTCTATATTACTTTGTAACACTTTAACTTGAAAAACACAGGTCTCTGAGCCGACTATAGTTCATAGTGATAGATACTCATTTTACTTCAAAAACTTATTCTTCTTTGTTTCTCAGAGTTTAAGATAGAATTACTGTATGACTCAGAAATTCCTCTCCTCAGTACATGCCCAAAATAACTGTCAATAGGCACCAAACTCAAACATGTACTTGCATGTTCATACCAGTACGATTCACAATAGTGAAAAGGCGGAAACAGCCCAAAAGACCATTAGTGGATGAATGGATAAGTCAATTGTAGTATATCCATTCAGTGGAATATTATTTGGCCATAAAAAATGAAGTACTAGGCGCCCAGGTGGCTCAGTGGGTTAAAGCCTCTGCCTTCGGCTCAGGTCATGATCCCAGGATCCTGGGATCAAGCCCCGCATCGGAGTTTCTGCTCAGCAGGGAGCCTGTTTCCCCCTCTCTCTCTGCCTGCCTCTCTGCCTACTTGTGATCTCTCCCTCTGTCAAATAAATTTAAAAAAATCTTAATACAAAAAGGAAGTACTGACATACTGACATACTAAAATGTATGAATTGATAAACCTTGTAAATTGATAAAAAGTATGAATTGATAAACCTTGTAAACACTGTGCTAGGTGAGAGTAGCCAAATGCAAAAGGTTATATTATCAGTGCATTCATTTGAAACCTCTAGAATAAGTAAATCCATAGAGACAGAAAGTGGATTGCTGGTAGCCAAGATTGGGGGGGGTTGCTGAGCAGTAATTGCTTAATGAGCATATGATTTTCTTTTAAGGTGATAAAATATTTTGAAACCAGATAGAGTGGTGCTTGCACAGTATCATGAATATGCTAAATGCCACTGAATCATTCACTTTAAAATGTTTAATTTCATGTTATATGAATTTCACCTCAAATTATTTTTAAAAAGAATGGGTGTACCAGTGTTCTAATAAAATTCAATTTACAAAGTGCTTATTGTTTTTGAAATTGAGCATTACACATTTCGAGAATTAATGCATCATTGGGGATTATGTAAGGTTATTTAGATTATAGTAATTTACTACTTCTTAAAGGAAGAATCTAACATTTCAAACAATTGAGATATTAGCTTAGTGAATTCTGGCAAATTACATTTTATAACTTTTTAGTCTGAATTGAATTTGCTGAATTTGAAGCCTCCATGGGAAGTTTCACGATTTACGCACATTATCTGCATATGTTTGAAGCCTCCATGGGAAGTTTCACAATTTACGTACATTATCTGCATATGTTTGTTTGCTCTTGCACATAGTAACGCTTGGCTGGTTGAGCCAAGTTCTTTACATGCATTATCCAATTTATTCCTGAAAACAGCTTTATGAAGTAGTGTTATTTTACCTATCTAATAGCTGAGGAAGCCAAGTTTGTATTTGACTGATCTGGGATGGATCCCAAAGCTTGTTCTATAACCACTAAACCAGCTTTTTTTTTTTTTTTTCTTTCCCTCTAATGAGATACATCCCACAAAAATGAGTTAGTCTCAGTGGACTCACACTCCCTAACTCCAGCCCCAACAGAGAAGCAGAGTGAAAAATTAATTATTTCTTTAGGAGGAAAAAGTGTTACTGGATTTGCTAAGAGTCATGTTGAAATTCATTCAGTGGCATATTCTAGAGTGTGTTAAAGTCCCATTATATAATGAAAGCATTAAATATACAAGGGAGATTGACAAAAATGATAGACGTATGTAGTATGTGCCTCTGAATCTCTTTTTAAATTAATCAGTTTATATCATACTTAAAAGTATATTCATTTATTCAGTAAATATCTATAGAGCTTCTATCACGCTAAATAACATGAAGTCTCTGTCTTCAATGAGTTGTCATGTTTGAGAAGATACATGATAGTCTATGGCCATACCACCCTGAACGCGCCCGATCTCGTCTGATCTCGGAAGCTAAGCAGGGTTGGGCCTGGTTAATACTTGGATGGGAGAGAAGATACATGATAGATAAATGTTTACTAGGCTATTCGTTTGTAATGAATGTTACAGAGACAACAAGGTATAACAAGTAAGATCTGGAAAGTGTATGTGTGTATACCTATGTGTGCTGCACGGGAGACTTTATATGGGATGGTCAGAGTGGAGTTCATGGAGAGAAGATTGGCCAGAGACGTGAAGAAAGTAACTGAAAACAGTTCATGTGAGTTTCTGGAAAAAGAATATTCCAGGCATAGGGAACATCATATTCATATGACCTGAAGAATTATTGTGCTTGGCATTTTTGAAAATCAGCAAAGGACTGGTTTGTTTGGAATAAAATGAGGGAAGGAACAGGGAAGGGGGTGAATTCATAGAAGTAAGCAGGTGCCAGATTATGCAGAGCCTTAAAGACATGATAAGGCCTTTAGATTTTATTCTAAGCTATGTAACAAGCCTTCAGAGTGTTTGAGGCAGGGCGGGGGTGTGTGTCTTAATCAGATTTACATCATATATACAGTTGCTCTGACTGTTGTCCCATGAGTAGAGTAGGGGGCAAGTGTGGAGATGTGGTAGAGAAGGCAATTAGGAGACTATTGCCGTCCTTGCTCCTTATCCTGCGTATGGTCTCTGCACCAGCAGCATCAGCATCTCCTGGGACCTTTGTAGAAATGCAGACCCTCCAGCCCCACCCCAGGCCTGCCGCAACACCCCTAAGTGGTTTGTATAAACTTTTAAGTTTGAGAAGAACTGATTTAGATGAGAAATGGGGTTGGCTTGGGATAGGGGAATCTAGGCAAGGATGGTTGCAAATGATGGGATATCGGACATACTTTCTTTTCTTTTTCCTTCCTTCCTTCGTCCGTCCATCCCTCCCTCCCTCCCTCCCTCCCTCCCTTCCTTCCTTCTGAGAGCACAAGTGGGACAGGTAGAGGGAGAGGGACAATCTCAAACAGACTCCGCACTGAGTGTGGCGCCTGATGTGGGGCTTGATCTCATAACCCTGAGATCATGACCTGAACTGAAATCACGAATTGGATATTTAACCGACTGTACCACCCAGGCTCCCCATAACTTTCTTTCTTTCTTTCTTTCTTTCTTTTTTTTTTTTCCTGGATATAGCTTTTAATCACAATCTGTTGCGGTATTGTATATAGGTGTGAAAAAAGAGAGTGATGAATGGGGTCTATTTTACAGCAAAAGAAAAAAAAAACAGCATAGATTTCTTGAAGGCACTGGAAATCTAGAATCTGGGTTATGGTGCCTTTAGACCTGCGAAGGAGGAATCTGGAGATAGGGGCTAGAAGTATGAATTTGGAAGTCATTAGCATTAGATGGTGTGTGAAACCATGGGACTAGATGAGATCACACAGACCGTGAACAGCTAGAGAAGAGTGAGGCCAAGGGCTCAGGTCTGAAACACTCTAACACTGGAGGAAGAGGAACACCCAAAACTCAGGAAGAGGAGGAACATCCAAAAAGGACAACTAATCATGAAGTTGTAGGGTTAACCTCTCATGAAATGACCGGTGTGCGCATTCGTTTCCTCCATTATACTCCAAGCTCTTCAAAACAATGTCAGAACAGCACCTGGTGTTCCGAAGGTATTCAGAAGTAAGCCTCTGGATAAATGAAGAGTGATCGCTTGTTTTAGGTTAGTATATTACTTGGCATTTTTAGGACTTCTAGATTTATGGGATTCTGCAGCATGTCAGGCTCTGGGTCCTCTGTTTTTTGGCGCATGATTACTCACTTAAGTGCTATAGGTAACTTGGGTGGAAATCTTGGCTATTATGTTTAATGTCCCCTGCCATTTTCACTCCTTTAGAATTCCCTCTCCACTGCTTGGATGTAAATATTCACAAGCCTCCCTTTTTCTTGCACTGCCTCTCATCCGTCTCTGACAAAATCCATCTATGTCTTTACAAAGGAAGAATATTATATCAAATAATAGCTTTTAGTCACAAAGGTGTGTTTCTTGATAGATAATCTGAGGAGAAATGAATGGAACTCTTGATGTTTTCCAAGGAACTGATTTGGTAAATCAGATTAAGTGTATTGTGATCTATTTTTCTAAGAACCCGACAAGAACTGAGAAGCTCGGCTCATAAGTCAAACCCCAGGCTTTTGTTTGAAGCGTTTTTGCTTTGACCATTACTTTATTTCCCCAAGATTTAAGTTTAAGGTTCCAGGTCTGACACATTTGGTCGCGGGGGCGATGGTGAGTAGAAATATAGAATGACACATGGATTTGTAACTCAACAGTCCAAGGGGAACTGGAACTCTCAGCTTTTGTTCACCGCTATCATCCTAAGGTAATTTAAGAGGCAAGTTACCACCAGAAGTCCTGGTGAAGTTGGTGTGATGTAAAGTGGAAAAAAATCCCTACATGTGTTCTGTGTTGAATAAGGGAGGTTTGTGTAGAATAAAGTGTTTGAAAACATTCAGTTTGTGAAGAGGGCTACACCGACATTTCTCTGTCCAGCCATTGGGGGGTGTGTGTGTGTGTGTGTGTGTGTGTGTGTGTGTGTGTGTGTGTGTGTAAGGTCTGTGAGAGCAAGAGGATCTGAGTGGGCAGCTAGAAGAAGCATGTGGGAACTTTCGGGAAAGGCAGAAATCCCAGGACCAGTTTAACCCCTTTCTGTTCTTACCAATTAGAAAAGATGAATGGAAATAATTATATTTAGCAGACTCAAAAACTAATTCTTGAAGAGCTCTTTTGTTCACAAGGCTGTGATGCCACAGGAGCTAGGAAGGATTCATTCCTTACATGACCTGGCCCTGGGCTGATTCTAGGCAGGAAGGATGATTGATCATCTTCAGAAATAAGCAGCCAGTATTCACCTCTTGATAAATATTATCATTTCCACCCATTTTTTACCTTTTCCTTTCTCTTCTCCTTCCAATTTAAGTTGACATAAGGAGACACTGTTCTCAAGATAAGAGCATTTTTAGCAGTTAAAGAGCCGTTTTCATCAGACACATGTGACTCTTGCTTGGGTGGGAAAGGATGTGAGACCAAACTAAGGCAATAGGGCAAGAACCTAGGTGACACAAGGCGAAATAGGATGTGACATAAGTGGTTAGACTCAAAGGAGGGCAGCCATATTAATTTGGGCAAACCTGGAAGGGATTTTCATGGAAGAGGCAGACCTTGGATTGGACTTAAAGGTTCAATAGGATTTTGCAGTTAAAGAAGAGAATAAGAAAATGTGAGCATTTAGGGGGCCACATCAGATGAGCAAAAAAACTGACATTCAGACATCACTGACAGAAGAAATATTTGGAATTTGGCTAGCCAGACAAGGATGTCACTAGAAGTCCTTCCCAGTGTAATGATTCTGAACTCCAGAGGCACTGGATTGTTTTGGAGGACTTTGAGCACAGAAACGATGTAAGAGCAGAACTGTGCTTTAAGAAGATAAGTGGGTAGCAGTTTAGGGAATGGAGTCTGGTTCTGAGAACTGGGAGCAGGAACACCATGAGAGCAGTCCCATTTGGAGGCAGTGAGGTCCCAAGAAAGGATGGTCCTGGAGGGAAATAGAAAGGAACTGGGAAGGATGTGAGAAATACTGGGGAGAGAAACGTTGGAGAAATATTGGGCTGTGGTTGGCTTAAGGGTCTGCCCAAGGGAAGGGTTAGGAGGCAGGGGAAAATGCACACTAAGGACTGAGAGAATGGTGGTATAAGGAAGAGTGGGTCTGATGGGGGAAGAGAATGAGTTTACTTGTCGATTTGTGCTTGGCGCACTTGCAGGGGCTCACGTCCTATAACCAGTTGCAAATATAAGCTTGGGCTTGGCAGAGAAACCAGCGATACAGAAGGAGGTTTGTCCTTATTTGTTGCAAGATAACGAGTAAAGCTGCATGAAATAACATCATCCTTTTAAGTGAATTCACACAATCTTCTAGCTCATTAAAAGAAACCTTACAATCGAACTAAACAATACAGTGTAAAATACAACACATTTCTTTTGTCTCCAGTAGAGCAAGAGTTCAAGATAATTTCCTTGAACAAGGTTTGTAGAAAGAACTCTGTGGAAAAGAGCTTCAGTCTTTGTGCCTATAATAGCAAATTCTTCCATAAATGTGAGTCATGAACCAGTGAAGAAGGCTTTTCCTTCTCAGGCATGACATGTGTTTGATTTCCAAGGGCAAGGTTTCTCATTTGATTGCCAACCTCCCTAATTAGGAGGTCTTGAAGATCATTGCCTCAAGGTTGTTCAAGCTGAAAAAGCATTCACAAGCACAAACATATTTCACGTCCAGTAAAAGTCGCTCTAGTTGACTGAATGCAGTTAGTTATCATAGAGACTTACCTGTTAGCTCCAGGCAGATGCTGCCAGCAGCATTAGTATTCAAGACAAAAGACAGCCATCAGTGTAAATTCTTGTCTACTATGCAAGGTGTATCTTTTGATCTTTTCAGAAAGAGCTGGAAAATTGGATGGTATTTGCAGGAGCCTTTCAGCTGAGAAATGTCAATAATGTAATTGTGTTGAAACCAGTGCATGGAATTGACTTGTTGGGAGATGGATACAGATGCAAGGATGAAATGTGTATCTGATTATTATATAGAACTGAGTTTGTGCATGAGAGCCAGGTCACCAGGCTACGTCAGGAAAAAGCACTAGGAGAATTGGATGAGTCCTCTAGGTAAGATCTCTGAGTGGCAACTCCAAATCTGAAGTCTTTGGAAAACAGAAAGAAAGGAGAAAGTCCATTTCCTCCTGCTATTTGCATGTGTTGCATCTCCCCCAGCTTCCTCCACTGGGTAGATGTATCTGGTGGCCGTGAAGTCAAGACTGGCCATTCCCTTTCCCTCAAACAGAGTGAATCACCTTCATCATCTTCATCATGTGCGAAATTTCTGCAAGCCAAGCCAGAAAGAGTTTTCGGGTTCTCTTGGGTGGTTTGGTGTGCCTTGGGTCGTGTCTGCCCGGTTTAAAAGCTAAATCTGAAATAAACAGCACTGGTAAATAAAATTGTTCAATTTTGTAATGGCTCAATGTCTTTTCTGGCTCCCCCCTCTTTTCCCCCCTATTTAGTTATTTGGAACAATAATGAGGTTTGTCTCTCATTTCCTGGCTATTGAATTACCTGTGAATAGAAAGGAGATGAAAAAAAAAATGGTTCATAGAATCCTAACAAAGTAATCTGTTCAATGCTTGATGCTGTCTCCATCGAGAGATAACGTTTTTGGCACTACAGTATTCTCTGGGAAAATGAATATTTTTATCTTAAAAATGTAAGACATTCTATAACTGAATGCCACAATTCTTTGGTTCACACGCGAATTTGACTTTAAGTGTTGATGTGATCTGAGAATCCATCAAGTCTTACTCACACATATCTTAAAAGAACAAGACAGTGGCTGGTTGGAAGTGACCTGTGAGTGGTTTTCTCATGGGACACATGATACTGGTAATCACTCTCATTCTCCCAAGGACCTCCACAATCCTCATGATAACAGTGAACATGTATGGATCAATTATGGTGTGCCAGAGACTATTGTAAAGGCTTCTTTGCATTTTCTTATTTAATCCTTACAGTGCTATGAGGTAGTTGATATGATCAACTCCTTTTATGCACGAGGAAAAGGAGACAGAGGTGTTAAAAAGATCCCACAGTTTTTAATAGTGGCAGGTTGACTCCGAAGCCTGTCTGGAAGATTCCATTCTGAAGCAATGCATAGAGATTTGAAACCAATTTTATCATGGAGGGAGATGCAGCATCATCCAATATCTAATTCTTGAGGTCCTAAAATTAATTGACCTGTTTTTAACTCAAAAGGGGAATACTTTGAAAGACAGGTTTCTTCTGTTGTAGTTTCCGTGTCACTTGGGAAAATGATTTCACTATTTATTCATTTTATATCACGTGGCTTCAATAAGGGTGAAAACTTCCTAAGAGTAAGGGTTTTGATTTTTGATCATGTCTGCCCCTCCCTCTAGTGTTTAGTGCATTACTATGTAATGGGTACTGTATCCATCAGAGTGTTTTAATTGTAAAAATGCAGTTTGTGGAATTGTAAGGATGCAGAAAAAAAATGAAGTGTGATATAATATGAAATATATATATATAATATAAAATGAAGTGTGATGGATCGAGTCTTGCATCGGGTTCCCTCCTTGGCAGGGGGTCTGGTTCTTCCTCTGACCTTCCCCCTCTCATGCTCACTCTCTCACATTCTCTCTCTCTCAAACAAATCTATATATAAATAAAAATATAAATATATATTTTATATAGAAATAAAATATTTTATATGTAAATTAATTTATATAATTTATATAGGTTATATATTTATATAAAATTATATATAAATATATATTATATATTTATATATGTATGTATATTTGTGTATAATAAGGATGTACAGATATAATAAATATTCAATATAGAAAGTGCACAAACTGCATTCATTTTTATTTTATTTTTATTTTTTTTTTTTTTTAGACAGGGAGAGAGAGGGAGAGAGAAAATCTTAAGCAGGCTCCACACCCAGCTTGGAGCCCAGTGCAGGGCTCAATCTCAGAACCCTGAGGTCATGACCTGAGCCCGAATCAAAAGTCAGATGCTTAACTGACTGAGCCACCCAGGCATCCCAATGCTAAATACATTTTGAAGAGCTTTTAAAACATGGAAAGGATTTCCGAGGCAATGGAAGCATGAATTCAAAAGTTGAATGCTAATGCAAATAAACATTTCATTTCAAGGTATGTGATAGGTCTGAGGCAGTGGTTATCCAGACAGTTATTTACCGGGAGGAAGGTAAGATAAGTCTAGAGCATTACAAACACAGAACATGTGGGTCTTTCCATGGCATGTGATTCTGATGCAGAGTAGATGCTGAACGTTTTGAACATTTGATTTCTTGGTGTGTGTGGTTTACTGGATTGGATAAATGATAGGTAATTGGGCAAGAAAATATATATTTTTAAAACTTTAAACATGTTTTTGAAAAGAAGCAGTAAAAATGCAAGCTGTTCTCCCTCCACTGATCCAATATTACACGGAATTTTTACTGCTTATTCCAAGTCATCAGGAAAAGAGGAAGATTTTTCAAAGGAGAAATTTAGAAACACTATCATACAGAAAATTTCTTGCTCCTAGAGAGAGTCTGAAAAGGGATGTCATTCCAGAAGCTACTGTCTTCAATTTAAAAACATCAGAGCAGGATAAAGGATGTCTCCCACTGAGCAGAAGTAGAGCCCAGAAGTTTCATTGAAACCCCAGAGTGAAAACCACTCAGAATCAGCATAGTGAAGCATAAGGTTGTGGTAGGGGTTTGGAGAATGGACTGGAACGTGGCTGTGCCAGTCTGTGTAATTCAAGTGGAGGGTGAGGGGGACAGGATTTGGGGGGTGGTACTAAAAGCACTGGCCCTCAGGATAGGTGTCCAGGGCCCAAGAGTGGATTTGTACGTAAGTAACAAAAACATATCACAAAAAAGCAGACACAAAGATTAACACAGAATGAGAGATCAGTTTAGACAACAGCCAGTACATTTCAAGGACATGCTTGCATATAAAATAATACAATGGACTTATGAAATATGAGATTACTCTTGTGCAGGGTGTGCATGTGTGTGTGTGTACGTGTGTGGGTGTGCGGTATGTGTGTGTGAATAAAAAATTGAACTCCTACATTTAGGTATTCAGGAAAATAGAACCTTTTGAGTTTTCTGTAACTGGTATTAATCTCCTCTAGAGTCCATTGTCTTGCCGGTAGAGACTGTGGTAGTGGGATGGAGGTTGACTTTAGTAGGGGAATCATTGTTGTATCACTGTCCTCCAAGGTAGCTTTTGACTTGGAAACACTCTGTATTGGATACACATCTGGTAAATTCAGAGTTCAACTCCCTATCATACTTATTCTCCCTTCCTTCCTTCCCAAGATCTGTTGTATGGGGGAAGACTTAGGGGTCTCTCGGAAGGGATGTGGAGAGCCTTTGATTATTTTGACTTCTCTGTAGGGCTGGTACTCTGGTTCTGGGGTGTGGGTGCTGCATCCACTCTGGAATGTTTGGTCTGATTCTGTCCTCTGAAATCTGGCTTGCATTTTTTTCTTGAAATCTGCAACCTGAGTCTATCCCTTGCTGACCACCTCTGGCTTGGTTCTACAGATCCTGCTGTGATGTGTAACTGTTCGTTGGCTCAGGTGGCCTATCCCTTAATCATTGGTTGCAGCGCTCTTGGTTTCACCTGAGTTCAGACCTCTGGATGCTCCTTTCTGTGTGTTTGACCTTCTGAAACTTTCCTGTCATGCATGGACCAGAGGAGCCAGGAGTTTTCCTCATAGTTCTGAACATGAGAAATATTCAAAGGTAAATGGTTTCTGTCTGTTCCCACCATATTTCCAAGAAATTAGGCCAAATTGAGGACGATTCTGGCAGCCTGATTCTTCTGCTTATGTCTCTAATTCTTTCCCACAAACTCCCGAGACCAAAGAAATTCCTTTCCTTATATATAGGACTTGGTCTGTGACATAAAAACTTTCTTAGGGAAATAAACATCGTGTCATAAATAGTCATAAGATAGAGACCAGAAGCTGACAGTCATTAATTATCCTTGCGTTGTGGGATATAGGAGGTTAAATACATATTTTTTCCCCTTTACCTTTAAAATGTTTCCCAAACCTTCTACAAGGAACAAGCACTACATATATTCAGAACAGGAACAACAGGATTTAAAAATTCCCCCCCAAAGTATAACTAACAAGAATCTTGATTTGGCTGCTTATGGAAGTGCTTCCTATTCTACTCTGAGCTGTAAGATAGTGCAAATGCCAAGATGCTGGGATGGATAGAACATACTGGAATGGCAGTGGCAGGCAGGCTGAAAACCCTGGGCATTGAAAACACAGCTTCACTAAGGGCAGGAGGAGTTTGCAAAGTCCCCGGGTGTGTGTTCTTTCAGAGACTTGCCAGTCAAAGCTGACTATGACAACTGGGAGAATTCTAAGAGAAGGCAAAGGTTCTGTTCAGAATTGCAATGGAGTGTTTTGTTGACTCTCCATTGTTTATCTTCTACCTGTGGCTAGATGATTATACTAATTCTCAAGTCTCAATAAATGGTGAATTAGTCCTTAAAGGTGAATTTTGTTTTGCTTATAAGTAACTTCCATTACCTCTACTGTTGGGGTACTGTGGGGGATGTTCAGGGGGGTCATTAGCTGCCTAATAGCTCTGTCAGTTCCCTTTCCCAGGCCACTCCAAGTAAGTAATCATTGGAAAAACCCTGTGTTTGTTGAGCAAGCTCATTGGATGCCCCTAGCTCCTCTATCCATAAGATTACCTCTGCTGAGCTTTTCCAGAGAAGAATTCTGGAGCTGCCACTGTTTATCTAGCACGTTTTGGTTCTTCCCAAACCGCTCCTTTGCTTTAAGTTTCCAAGTGGTGGATCCGTACTTATAGTATTGTTGCCCAGAAAGACATTAGCTGTGATCGACTCTCTCCGATCATTAAAGGATGTGAACCCCACGGAGGGGAGAGCATAGAGGTGGAAGGAAGCATTTCCCACTACCTCAGAACCAAGTAACCTCAAAGGAAATGTGCCAAAATATATTAAATATTATCTTAGTGACTTTGATTTAAAAAAAAAACAACGACATGATGGAGTTCAACCTGAAATACTGTTAGGCATGTAATAAATTGCAAATAAATATAAGAGGAATTGGATTGATTGAATGGAGAGGTAACAAGAATTTGGAAGTGACTTTATCAATAAAGAGGGGTTTGCCATATTACATGGGAGAAAGGATTTTCTAATGTTCTACCTTGCCTGTCTAATCTTCAAGAAGCAACTGTGGTACATTTTGTCCTAAATAAATATTTCTCAAGGGAGTACTCAAGTGGCTATTAAAATTTTAAGCGCCGTGCATCTTTTGTAATAAATGCATTGCTTAGCAAGTGCAAATGCGAGTTTCCAAGATTCCCTCGCCCCGCTGACTTCTGCCTAAGAGTGCATGTATTCATTTTTAGGTGAAAAGAGAGGTCAGGACAGTTAGAAATCAAAGTTATACTGATGAGTGGCTGTTTCCTAAATGGTTGCAAAATTTATTAGCATCTCTACCAAGACATTTCATGAGCACTAAATGAAGTCGGTGGGTTTTGTGCCTTAGTAAATATCACTAATAAAATTGCCAAATAGATAATTCTTGTTGAATGGAGAAAAAGATGATTTTTGGTTTAATCACCGTGTGCAGGAAGTAGAGCTGAAAAGTAAAGTTCATGGAGAATTTATGTCATACAGCTAGAGCAGCTAGTAAGAAAATCACCATGATGCATGGTAAGTTAATAATTTTCAAAACACTAAGACAATTTTAATGTTTCCACTTTTCATGAAGGAAATATATTAATATAACTGCTGTTCAGGGTTAATTATTGGTGCTACACATTGCAGTGGTGTGACATTTAGTAGCATTTTCCCCCTTCTTTATTCCATTAGCCAAGTGATGGGATAGTAAACACAATGAATTAAGTGAGTGTTGCTTGACATAAACGAACTACCTCTGAGATGTAAAACAACTTCATGTATCTTGGTCCTCCTTGTACTGGGGTTAGGCACACAAATGTGTGCATATATCCCTATGTATGTCTGTATATTGATACCGATTTTATCTCTATGTATGGGTATGTCAGAATATAGAATACGTAGAGAGGACATATACACATACTGATGTGTACATACAGTGTATGTAGAGATGTCAGTGACAAACCCCATGTTGAGCTCAGGTTTCTGACTTTTCTGTTCAGCTGTGAACCAGCACGTGTGACTTCCTATAACATGGCTTCATTAGGACCTCTGTAGTCACCTGCAAGTTCATGCCTCCAAGGGGGAACTTGTGATTTCTCTTCCACCCTCCCTGACACCTATTTTGAAATAAGTGCTGGGGATTTTGTAATCTGTTGTTACTGGCAACAGAATTCATTCTCTTGGATCATTCTTTTTCATGTCTGGTCATGTGTCAAGTTCTGTTGACCTGGTTTTGTAGATCCTCTGTCTGATCCAAAGTCCCTCATCTCCAAACCTATTCTCACCACCTCAGTGTTGGTAGTCAAGTATTTTGCCCATAAAAACCAACAAGAATTACTCTTTATGCTTGTGTGATTCAGAGACGTGTCATGTTTGATAGTGTAAGTGCCCTCATCATGTACATGTGTTTTAATGAAGTGTAGACCCCCAAATTTTATTTTATTATTTTTTAAGGATTTATTTACTTATTTGAGAGAGCAAGAGAGAGTATGAGCAGAGGGGAGGAACAGAGGGGAAGAATTTCAAGGAGACTTTCCGCTGATCGTGGAGCTCCACGCAGAGCTTGATCTCACCACCTGAGATCATGACCTGAGCCAAAATTAAGAGTTGAATGCTTAACCGACAGAGCCCTCCAGATGCCCCAACCCTAAATTTTAGAGGAACTTTTAACCTAAATACCTTAAGAGAACAATTATTGTGCCTCTGACTTAGCAGTGGGATAGTGATCTCTGTTAGCGAACAGATGACTGTGAATGACGGTGGCTTCCATCTCTTCACAAAGCAGATTCCAACCGAAATTTCTTTCTGGACAAAGCTGACACTATCCCATGTGACATTACAGAGAGCAAATGGCTCTTCCCCTGATTCCTTCTGTTTCAGGGAAAAATGGGATCCAATATATAATAAAAACTTACTATGCTGTGTAAAATATAAGTAGAAAAATATTGTTTATACTTTATTTTCTGTCTTCAAGATTTTAGTTTTATGGCATTATTTTACAAGTGTCCTTTATCAGGGAACAAGGATAAAAACCATCTAAGTTGTGGAATGAGAGATATGCTATATATCTCTGGTCCAGCTAGCAACCTGATTTGTCTGCAGCAGAACACAGACTGTGTGGTTGAGTGAATCCCTTTGTAATTGTGCTTCCTTTATATGCCTCACATTTTCTTGGAATCATGATTTCGTGAGTGCATTGTATTTACAGAATTCTATAAATCTTATCCTATGTGGAAAACCCCCAACAAATTTTAAATAAATCAAGAAATGTTTGAGAACAAGTAGAAGTGCTAGATAGGACCTTTGGATCCATTGTAGTTTAGTGGTAACAAAACAAAAAAAAAAAACAATCAGCTATTCCTGATGAAGCAGCATGTCATCAACAATGACATTTCCAAACCTGATGTTACTGATAGAGGTTTTATTAGTTAATTAAATGTGTGCAGATTACATGCACTGTTGCGGATAATGTAGAAGAGGACATGCATGCTTCATTGAAGCTCAATTTCCTTTTCAGAAATTATCACTGTATTAAATCACTTAACTTTAAAAAAAAAAAAAAAAGAAGCCACCTGAATTTATTTCTCCAGTTTTTTTATTCAATATTTCATTCTAATTTTCATTACGGTTAGTTTGTTTGCAGTTATTTTAGGTAAATTTTGTAATACCTTTTTGGGGGAAATGTTAGGGGAAACTGTTTCATTCAAATGGAGCAGACTGCCAGTGATCTGTAATCTGTGTATTTGAGTGGGCTTGGAATATAGCAAGGACATTGACAAGTTTGAGCAAGAATTTATGTCCTATTTATTCTTAAGCCAAATTTCATTCCTAACTCTTCTGCCCTCCCAATGACTTTTGCTCTGATTTATGGATTTCTTTTTACTAAAATCAAGTAAATCAAACAATTTATCTAAACTTCTAGTCTGTTCTTAAATTTATACTGTTTGTACCTCTTCCAATTTTTAATTCTTTCAATTATTCATTTAGCAAATATTGACTGTCTCTAAGATACAGTGGACACTATTCTTGATGCTGGGAATGTGCTGCTGATTACAAAAGAAACAATAGCCCAGACCCTGGGGAGCATATCCATTTTTTTGTACTTTTCAACTTAAAATTTCATCATCATCAAAAAGCATTTCATTGCTTAGTTGAGGTTGCAGTAATAAAGTAAAAAAGAACTGGACATTCAGAATTCCTCCCGTAGGAGCTTAAACTTTTTAAACTGCTATCAGAAAGAAATTCTGCTCTTCTTAAAGAATAGTATTAATTGTGCAATAGTTACCCTGATACTAGGGATTAAATATCACAAAGAGAAGCAAGTGGCACTCATGTAGGTATGCCCTGTTTCATTCCTGATATTGGTAATTTGTATCTACTCTAATGAAATTTCTTCTAAAAAATTGTCCTTTGTTAATCTTGCTAAAGGTTTGTGCATTTTTTTGGTCATTCCAGAGATCCAACTCAATCTCTCATTGATAGTTCCTGTTGTATTTCTGTTTTCTAGTTCATTGATTTCTGCTGCTATCCTTACTGTTTCCTTTCTTCTGTTCACTCTAGGTTTATGTTGCTCTTATACTTATAAATTCTTGATGTGGGAGTTTAGAGTATTGATTTGAGGTTTCCCTTTTTTGTAATATATCTTTTTAATGCTATAAATTTTCCTTTCTGTACTGCTTTAGCCATTTGTCACAAATTTTGGTATGTTCTGTTTGGATTTTTATTCAGATTAATGCATTTTAAAAGGATTCCTTTGAAAGTTCTTCTTTGACTCAAGAATTGAGTAGAGATGTGTTGCTTAGTTTTCAAGCTGTTATCTTTCCTGTTATCTTTCTATTATTGATATCTGCTGTAATTCCATTGCAGTTGGAGAATATATTCTGTATGCTTTAAATTCTTTTAATTTTTTTTAAGGTTTGTATTTTAGTTTATGGTCCAGGATATGGGATCTCTTGGTAAATGTTCAGTGGGCACTTGAAAAGAAGTGTTTGATTAATGTCTATTAATTCCCTTTGTTTAACACTGTTTTGAGTTCTTCTGTATCTTTGCTGAATTTCTGTCTAGTCATTTTGCTAACTATTGGGAGACTGTTGGAGTTTGCAACTGCAACTGTCAATTTGTCTATTTTCCTTTTCTGTTCTGTTTTTGTTTTACACACTTTGCAGTTCTGTTGTTTGATACATGCACATTTAAGATTACTATGTCTTGGTGAACTGACCCTTTCAAAATTACGTAATGTCTTTTTCTGTCTTTGGTAATTTTCTTTGCTCTAAAGTCTACTTTATCTGACATTAAAAAATATATACTCCTGGGATGCCTGGGTGGCTCAGTGGGTTAAGCCTCTGCCTTCAGCTCAGGTCATGGTCTCAGGGTTCTGGGATTGAGCCCCACATTGGGCTCTCTGCTCAGCAGGGAGCCTGCTTCCCCCTCTCTCTCTGCCTGCCTCTCTGCCTACTTGTGATCTCTCTCTGTCAAATAAATAAATAAAATCTTTAAAAAAAAATATATATGTATATATATGTATACATGTATATACACACATATATATTCCTGCTTTCTTTTGATTAGTGTTTGCATAGTATATGATAACTGGGGTTTTGTGTCCCCCAGTGGCCTCCACTGGCGCTATAGAGGGAGGGATTGCCTCCTTACTGGTATGTGGTGGTGAAGTGGTTACTCTTTACTGGGCTTCTCTGGTGCCACCCCAAGGAGAAGGGGAGAAGTGCATTGTTACTAATGGGTGGGGGTAGAAGTACAGGTTCCTAGTGTTCTCCACTGATACTACAGATTAAGCCTGATAGATCCATAATTACATTAAATGTAAATGGTGTAAATATACTGATTTAAAGAAAGAGATTGTTAGAATTAATTTTAAAACATAATCCAACTTGATGCTGCCTACAAGAAGCTCACTAAAATAAAAAGATGGAAAAAGATATTTCATGTAAACATTAACCAAAATTAAGAAAGAACATCTATAATATGAAATGAATCCACCAGGAATATATAGCAATCCTAAATATACATGCATCAAACAATGAATATTTTTTATGTTGTGGTTTAAATTGTTTTATTTTTCAAAAGTAGGAATACAAATAGAGTTTTGCCATTGTAGTCTCTCATTTTTGTTGCAATACTATTGATAGCCCCACCATGTAAGGTCAATAATATACAAAATACTAGTTGGTGATAATCACTTTTGAATACTCTAGTTTAAGCAGAATTAGAAACCTAAAAGTATGCTCATTGTTCACATTTCCTATTATTTTAATGACATTTGAAGCAACTATTTAACGCTTTTGCCACTTGAGAAAACTGTCAGTACTATACAAGAAGGAATGAAAATACCGGAATTATAAAAAGAAATGTTCAAAAGCTTCAATCAACTTTATTGTTAATATTCCTAGCTTTGAAATTATCATCATTAAATCTATATCTACCTAGACAGTGTATTTCAAACAATCAGTTTTCTTCATGGCCTGCTATACCCAAGCTAACTGACAAGTGATTACGCAGATTGTGTCATTATTGTATTATTATTTTTTTGAAATGCCAGTAGACATTCCCTCTAAAGCAGCAAGGAACTAATTTTCAAATTCACTTAAATGACACACATTAGTCTATCTTTCTCTGGCAGCCTTTCAGTTGTGCCTAGAGCTTTATGGATAGATGCCTTTAAATTCTAGAGGAGACAAGGTACAATGTTGCATTCATTATTCTAGACAGTTTTCATCATACTGCAATGAAAACTCTTTTTAAAATTTTAATTAAAGTCCCAGACTTGGCATGTCCTTTGGGTCTCTAGATAACATAACAATTTTGGACTATCTGGAAATGTTAAGAATTTGTGCAAACACAGAAGACCTCCAGTATAGAAACAGGTTTCAAGCAGAATATTCTGCCACTATTTATTCATTATATATGTCAAACATAAAACAAACACTTTCAACTCAACATTTCCCTTTTATTCCTCCAATAAGGCAGACATAAAATAATCTTATAAGTTCAACTCATATTAGCTCATTAGAAACACTGATTAAAAATAGTTGTATTTCACAAGGGAATATAATGCCAGATTTTTCAATTAAAAGGACAGAAGATCAAACATACTAAGGGGATTGATTGTTCAATCATTAGAAATCTAGATATAGCAGAGTTCTAGGGTCAGTTAAACCATGTATGACTTCTTTAAAAAGCCAGGGCTTCTACCATTGAGGATGAGGCTTATGGGTGACTGGAATAAACTTTGGATGGGTGTCCACAAAGCCTGCCACATGCACCCGGCCAATTACCAAGGATTACGTTAAATGGATTTAAACAGCCAAATCCCGTTCACTTAGATTATGGACAGATCTTCAGTGTAATAATGAAGGATAATCTTGGTTATTGTTTAACAAATTCGCATGCAGGCATTAATTAAGTTGTAATTCCTCCTTTAGAAACAAAATGCAGGATGGGTCAATATCTTGCACTCCTGTGTTCATTTACAGAGATGGCATTTATTCCCACTGTATTGACTTGCTTAGGTTGGCAATCAAAATGGCCCTCCCTTTGATTAACTGAAAAGAGGGTTTGTGAAAATAAGTAATTTAGGTGAACACTAACAGATAATAGATAATTTCTTACTCATAATATTGATAAAGCAGAGTCTGCAGCTATATGGATGGTAATTACAGATGATTTATTCTATTTTTCAAATTGAGGTTGAAATTTTAAATAATTCTTTGCATTTTTATTATCTATTCCACAGATAACTTGGTTCTGGTTGAGTTGGTAGGGAATGTAATGACTAAGAATGTATTTTGTTTGAGGAAGAAGCTTGATGCAGGAGTTAGGGATAAAATAGCCTCTGGGTGGACCTCATAGAGCCTGCCATCGATAGTAGAAAGATTATGAAGGATTATATTAAATGGATTTTATCATCCAAATCTAGTTAATGTACATTTGGGTTAAATAGTTAACTAACTACATAGTTAGTTATATAGTTATATAAAACTATACAATAATATGTGATAATATTGGTTCTTATTATCAAACAATATAATTTAGATTATATAGAAACAAATTATTCCACAGAGTCTTACAAGTTATAAAGTATAGTAAGAGTTGTTGGAAAAATAAAATTGTAAATTTGACGGTTTCTTATAATTCAACCTCTTGATGAACCATTTCAGTTTGATTTCTTCATTCAACTCGTGTAAGGTAATAGGAACTGAGTATACAACATGAACCAGATAAATCTTTGCTCTCACAGAGCTTATATTTTATACAATGAGCAAATAAACACATTATAATTGGATATCTGGTAGCGATAAGTCTGTGAGGGAAACTGGGATGCTAATATGTATAGGCAGAGCAAAATGGAAAGCAATATTATCGCTTAGTAATAAGTCCATGAGGAATACCAAGAGCTGATGGGGCACTTCTGTGCATAGCCAAAAAGACCCTCAAGAACAGAGATGTGGGTAAATCTAATGTCATTTAGAATTCATATTTATTCTTACATCTATTAGACCAGAGTCTGTAGTGAAGGATCCCTATTCCCCTTAACTATATTCTCCAGATAGCCAAGTTTAACTATGGGATTTGGGGCTTCTTCAGTCTCACATTTGTAAAATACTCATTGGGTTATTTGTTAGCCTATTTCTGGCTTGATGGAAATAAAGATTTGCTTTGATACTAGCTTAACTCTGATGGATTTTGCTTTCATTAATTCGTATGTATGCCAAATGCCTAGTGAACCCACGAGACTTTATAGTAAACAAGTGATGACTTGGATATAGGCATTGGTGTTGAATAGGTAAGATACAATTTGTAAGGAAAGATTTGTAGTAACAAGGTAGAGAGTTTCAGATGCCTTAAGAGAGGTAGAGATTCTGTTACTTTGATGGAGATGGCTTATCTACCATTTGTTGACTTGCTTTTGCTTTTATGTCATACTCTCTGGGTCCCTAAGGCTCTACTAATATTTCAGTAGCGTCAGTGAGAGGAAATGCATTGAACAGTTTTTCAGCTGAATCTTCTTGCTTATTGATACCTAGATCCCAGGTTTCAGGAGACCTAGTTTCTGTCATTCACTCTTTGAACTTTAGGCAAACCTTTGAACCTCTTAACCTCACTTACTCAGCTACAAAGTGAGGATTATGGGATAGAGACTGTTTTAGACCCTTTCCAATGCAGGTTAGTGTGCATTCTGTTATTTTAGCCATAGAATGAAACAGGTACAGATGAATTTAAATGTAGACATTTGATTTTTTATTTTGATCTCCTGTGGCTTTTTTTTTTTTTTTTAATTTGAATTTAGTCTTTATCCTACAAAACAACATTTTCTGTATGGTTATGGAGTCTATCGGAAAGACTTCATTTTGGTCAAAGCCTTAGAATAACAGATGTATTATTCGTGAAGAAGATAGAGTGTCCGGTCAGTTGCCTGTACTGAGAGGTAGTCGATAGTTGCCTTATGATGAGAAAATCATTCTTGAAGGACACACTGAACAGTGGCTTGTATTCCTATGTAATTTTATTGTGACCAGACAGATGGGTGACTATAAACAAAATATCTTTCTGTTCCCTTCTGAGACATATACAGGGTCGTCCTTCCTTCGGTACTGTCATGGAGCTATATGCAATTAGCTACAGAATGTTAGCCACCCTGCTGGATGCAAGTCAGCGTCTCTCTCTGTGGTATATAATAGTACGAAAGTGACATTAAACCTATCATACAATGGTATTCAGGCAGCATGGCGTCACTCATACCCAGCTGTTTGTACTAGTGATTTTGTTTTTCACCAGAGGAGATTTTGGGGGGAATGTAATGAATGGACAGGCTCATGCTTACTTTTAATGAACCCCAAGTTAATGCTTCGGTCTTTTTCTGTCCATTTAAATGCAAAGGAGCGCATTTCACATCATAATGAAATAAACACTAATACACAACCTCCTTTCTTCATTCTGAGCCTCTGTTTCCAGAATTAATAGCTTCCTAGTAGGGGATGTTTGACATTGTTGCTAGACTCTAAACAGGGATCTAATTCAGAGGCAGATTTGCATCAGCTTATATTTTGACTTTTAATTCCTCTGGCAATGGAAAAGCAAACGAATAAAGAAAAAATACCAGATGACTTAATGAAAATAAATCAGAATGACCTATGTGTTTAATCCATGAGAGTACCTCTCTTCAAAACTCCATTTTGCTTAGATTAGTATAAAGCTAACAACGTAGGACAGATTAATAAAATAAAGGCTAAAACCAATGTCTATAAGAATGAGCCATTCAAAAAATATGAGGATCTAGAAAAGTTTATCTTAATCCATAGTTAGTTCGTGATTTATGGTTTATATCTCTGTTTAGTTAAGGCAGAGGCCAGTTTTGTCTATTTATAAATATGTGACATTAAATAAATGTGCTCTTTGGCCTTTATTATATATTTTCTTTCTCTTTCTACTGAGTTCACTAACAATCAAAAACTGTGCAAGTTCTGTTTAGCAGATAGGTATTAGTCAAGCAGCTAAGTTACCGAGTGCCTCCAATATTCCGATATTCCAAATAACAGAGATTTCAAGATGCACAGGGTATACTCACTGCCTGCAAGGATTTTATAATCTAGGAATCCAGGGCAGTAACTTGACAACATCAGGATCATCGGAACCACCTGGGGATCTCTTAGATCATTTGGGGCGGTCATACCAGGAGGTTCTGGTTCAGTGAGTCCACATTAGAATTCTGAAATCAATCTTTTTCAGAGTTTCCATACTGATTTCAATAAACACTCAAGATTCGGAGCTTTTTTTAAAAAAAAGTAAATATATTTGACGTGCAACATTCTGTTAATTTAAGGTGTATATGTTAATTTCCTCCATTTGAATATTTTAATATGTTGCCACTGTAGCAACAATGAGCACCTCTCTCACATTACATAATTATCATTTTTTTGGTGGTTGGAGTAAAGAATTGGGAACGTCTGAAATAAATAAAATACCTTAATCTGGCAAAGACTTTAGGAAGCATCTATCTATTCCAACACCTTTGTTGTAATGGAAAGCCTACGAATCACAGAACTGGTGGAAGACCCCAAACTAGAATTAGGAACCCTGATTAAGAATGTTCCCCACGTCCAAATACAATTTCTATCTCTGTGGTAGCTGGGAAATCTATGAGTAATGAGAGCATTCATGGTTCTGCCTCTCTTGGTGTCTGACCAGGGTGTTGTATTCTGCAACAGAGAGTCTTTTCTTTGCCTGGGGGGTGGGAGTGACCCCAAGGATTAGGTCTTAAGTCATAGAAGAGTGGAGAGAAAGGACAAGAGGAGCTCAGATTTGGCTTAACTTAAATATTAATGTGGCCTTTGCTGCTATTTGGGAACTTGGAGTTAGTGTCATTGCCCCTCAGTTATTCTACCTCTTCTAGTCTTGTCCTTCTTTATTTTAGAAGTAGGTTGAATAGAACTAAGAAAAAAGATATCATGAAATTAAAATATTGAACAATTACTATCATAGTTTTCCTACCTATCTTCTTCATCAGTTTAGTATACATACAGTGATCACATTTTTCATGTTATTGTTGGTATGTTACGCTTAAAATGAAGGTAAACTTAGGGATAATTGCCATCTTCCGTGAATTCACAATTAGCCCTATGTCCCTAGATAGGTATCATGTTGTGATGCCTTTGGTGTGTGATTTCATCTCTAATTGTTCTGTTCCTGAGGAGTCCATTGGAGTCCAGTTAGTAGGGATATAGTCACTGACAAGCAGTCTGTCTGTCTGTCAGCCAGCCCCTTTAAAGCCTGCATGCTGCTCACTGTGAAATATCCCTGGTATCCTGGCCTTGGTAAATTAAAAATAGCTCCACTCTAATATGGTATCAGGCCTAATTAATTATTCATTAATTATTATTTTCTTGATTATTCTTCTGACGAGGCTGTAAATGACACTGAAAGTCTAGACTCTATTTTTGGAATGCATAAGAGCAAACAAAACAATGGCTTTAAAGGAGGTGGACCAGATGCTGTCTTCGTGTGCTGTAATGTAAGGACAAAGCAAAGCCAAGAGTGGGAGAGATTCTTCCATTAACACTACACACTGCTTAACATGCATTTTTCAGAATGCAGAAGGAGAATTTCTTTTTTATCTCAGCTGTGCTTAAATATTCGATTGTGTATATGGTTAAACACCAGTATGTGGCTGTCTGAGTGTATCTGGGTCTTCCTGTGCACTGTCCCCCACCTCCATGAACATATACAAGGAGGAAAGAATGTGGGTCGTCATAAATCCTCTAGTGTACTCCTGCCACCGTCTTACAATTGCAAGGAAGAATGACTCCTTCTCATCCCCTGTGGTTCCCCACGACAGCTTTAGAGGGCCCTTGGCCCAATGGCCATTCTGGCTATACAACCTGTACAACGTGCAAGGGGGCTGATAGTGAGCAGGGGCTCTGGCAGCTCTGCCTGCTTCTCGTGGCTCCTCTTTCGTAACAGCTACCTGAGCCTGGCCAGTGGATTTTACAACTTCCCTGCAACTGACAGTAGAAGTTGGATAAATGGGAAGCAGGGCAGACATAGGGCATTCCCTGCTTGTAAACTCCCTAAAGCAAAATATAGTGGATGAATCCAGGGATCTTTCTTATTCACTCCTGAGAGTGAAAATGAGAGCAGTAAAAATAATAAGCGCAAATGCTTGTTCGTACGTTATGGATACGTAATAGGCAGTAGGCCACCCCACAGTACAGCTGACTGCATCCCTGGTTATTTAAGGAGTAGATGATGCATTTGGAATTTTTTTTTTGGTGGGTAGGGAGGAGGTTGGTGAAGAGAAGATGTTGCTTTTCTGGGCCTGTTTGCAGATATTGTCTATGCATGTGGAGAAGGGGCGAGAACAGAGACCCTCTATGGGATATTGGTCTCTGCCTTCTTTGTTGTTACTGTGAGCCCCAGGGCTGTGGAAGTCGTGGTGTCAAGATATTCTGGGCTGCCTTCATTGCACTCATGTAATCCAACAACTTTATAATTGTAATATTCACAGTATAAATCATGCAATCATTAAAAAAAAGTGAGTACACATTCAGCGTTGGGTTTTTCCAACTTCCTGGTGGAAGTTAAAATTTATATAATGAACATAAAATAGGTTAATTCTGCTCTAATACTACCTTGGTTGGTGAGGACAAGTATCACAAATACTATTGAGCTCCTGTCAAGCCCTTTGTTTTCCTTTGTTTGTGCTTCATATGATAGTCCTCTGTGCCATTAGGGTCTAGCAATATACACAAGCTTTGGCACAACAGGAGAACACTTGACAATTTTATAAATGTAGGTAAAACATCTTCATTTGCAGATACAACTGCTATGTAATTTTGGTTTGAATTTTATGGCCAGCAACTCTCCATATGAAAACTTACTTCTATATCTGTTTCCATTTTGTTTGAACTTTTTATTTCTCTCCTGCATTTTCTTCTCCTTCTTCTCCTCCTCCTCCTTCTTTTTTTTTTTTCCTGCTCTCTCTTTCCATGAGAACACTCTCAATGGAATGGAGGGTATATATCTGTATATGTAACATACTGTTCAGGCAGTGATCACTTTAGGCATTTCCAGACATTCCTCTGTGCACAGCCACTATTTTCAGCTTCATTTTATAAGTGCATAGAAAACGAAAGCTGAATGTATGAACAACCATTAAAAATATGAACAATTTTAATTTAATATTTTCAGAAGGCTGTCTTTTATTAATGTATTTGCCTTGCTGTCTCTTTTCCACCTAAATAATTTCTGTCCTAAAATGTAGCCTTCAATTAAGCTTAATCCTTATTACTAACCTGGGGTTGTACAGATGTATATCTACAGACACATGCACACGCACACACACACACACACACACACACACACACACACACACAACGTCTCCCACAGACCTTCAAATAGGCTATGATTGCAGAGACCACTGAGTATTTTCCAGTGGCGCTGAAGCGTGAAAAGACACACTCTGTTTAGGGTTGGGATGGGCTGTAGATACATCAAAGCTCTAAAGCAAATCTCCCATGACTTCCTAAGCCAAAACCTGTATGAAAAGTTCAAGAAGTCAGGAGCGGAAACGTGTGATGACCCAAATCACAGAGGGTATGAATGTGGAGCTCTGTGTCCTGGCCAAGGTGGATGAGAAAAGAGTGTGGAAGTGTTTAGTGTCAGGAAAGGGGCAAGAAAGTAGGGAGGGTCCTGAGCTATACCCTAGACTGGACAACTGTTGGGGTTTACAGCTCACTTTTATGAGCCCTACAGAGATTAGCTTGTGGGAGGGTTGACCTGGTGTAAAGGGTCAGGGGTGGAGAGTTCATTGGTCTGGTTTGAGAAAACAGTGATAAAACAAAAAGGAATCCATCTACTTTAGAGCTCCTTTTGTGAACTGCACTCTTCCAGGAGCAGCTCAGGGATAAAATGCTGTGAAGCAAAAAGAGGTCCTTTTGTTAATACTGTAGCTCCTTGGCTTCGGTGTGGCTTGATGTAAATCAGTTTCCATGTGTATATCTCCTTGTTAAGAAACTGATTTTGAAGGCTCTGTTGGGTCCTCACCCCACACTCTTATCCAAAATACGAGATAAATAAAACATCTATGCTATCTAAAATAAAATTTTTAATAAACTATTTCCTCTGGAAACTTCCAAAATGAAGTCTGTCTTTCAAAAGGAGCACCTTTTGCTGCAAAGAAAGCAACAAGGTAAAATTGAAAACTTAATCAAACCAATGTGTATTTTAATTCAATCAATTGGTTGCATTTTCATGTGGAATAACATTTTCAAAGACACATTTTTGAAATAGCCCTGTAAATTTAAACTCTGTATTCCTTTTCTGATTTCCTTTTTATTTGCATTCAAAAATCATGGTCTTGCTTTGAACATTTTAGGGTATTTTAAAAGCCTGTAGCAGAATAACTAAGACTTTGAAATAATATAGTAAGCAAAATATAGATACCAAGACTCTAATAATTATTTCTCTAGGCAAAGGATTGAACATAATTGTATATTTTTGAAATCAGAAATGGCCAGAGAAATTTTTCTGCAATTTGATGGCTTCCTCTTGCCTACTTGATAAGCATGGCACTGCTTAGTATGAAATAGAGGCACGAGCTCCAGGCTAACGTATTAACTTCATCCTCTGGCTCAGTTGTTTGCTCTTCTTCTTTTTTCCTTCTACAACGTGAGGCCTCTGTTGTTCTTTCCCAGCTGAGGCTGGTTTTTGTCCTTCTCCAGCTGAAAACCCCCACTTGCCTTTTGAAGCCCAGTTTCAGTGTGTCTTCCTTGCAATGCATTTCTTAATTCCTCAGGTAGTTACTCTATATTTTGTGTCTTTGTTTTTTTTTTTTAAAGATTCCATTTATTTATTTGACAGAGAGAGAGATCACAAGTAGGCAGAGAGGCAGGCGGTAGGGGGGTGGGGAGCAGGCTCCCTTCTGAGCAGAGTGCCCAATGCGGGGCTTGATCCCAGGACCCAGAGATCATGACCTGAGCCAAAGGCAGAGGCTTAACCCACTGATCCACCCAGGCGCCCCTATTTTGTGTCCTTTTCTCACTTTGTATTTAATGATGTTTTGCCACTGAGTATGTTTTTTCCTGTATTTTTGTATGTTCCCGTGTCTGTCTCTCTAGCTTTGTGCTTCTCGCTCCTAGATCATATATCCCCTTTTATAATAAGCATTTTGCAGTGTCCTGTTATTATCTTAACATGGAATCTTTAGTTATGTGACCTACCTATCTTATTTTAAAATAGCAAGGTTTCTCCCTATCTGTGAAATATAGGGAAATAAAATAAAACTATTTTACATTTTACTTATAAACTAAGATTTTTCCATTTTAATTGCTGAAGACTAATTCAACTACAAGGTAGCAATGGCCCCTGCAGATTTCCAAAATTCACCCGAGGACAGTATCCCCTCCAATGAAAAGCATTGTGATAGACGGTGATCTCATTATAGCCCAGACTACATCCTTGTCATTTACCATTTACCCCACTACTTATACAGTGAGCTTGTCTGTAACACTAGGCTGAGAATTACTGTAACACTAGGCTGAGAATTGTCTGTAACACTAGGCTGAGAATGAGTAACTAATATGTCGTCTTATGGTTGTATCTCTAATGTATAATATTCACTAGTTTCCACTGAGTGTGTCTTAAAATATTTTATTGGTCTGTATCAGAAATCTATTAAGAAGTTAAAATAACTAGATGGACAAAAATGAGTGACTGGTTTTCTGTATCAATAGATACATTTAGATTGCTTACATATGTACTAATAACTTTTTCAAAGGAAACAGGAATAAGTGAAAAAGTCAAAATATACATGTTGGATTATCATTATTGATAATCTTATATCCTAGAGTTCACAGAACTTGGTTTCAATTTTTCTGAGCCAGTTTCTTTAGTTCTCTAAAATATGGGATAGAATACCCTCATAATGCTATTGAATACCACAAAACTGTGAAGAATATTCAAATGGATTGTCTTTTTAGTTCAGTTGCTTTTTTTTTTTTATTGCTGTATACCTCCAATTTTTGAGCAGTGGGAAAATAAATGCGTGTAGGTAGCTTTTATTAATCTCCTACATTGCCCATAGACCATGACAATTTGGTGTAGGGTCCAACTAATGAAACAAAATGCTGCCAATAGTTCCTAAAAATAATGGGATTAAATAATTATAGAAGCAGCCAAGAATTTTGCTTTTGGTTATATAATAGTTGAACAGCTTAAATTCTTCCTCAAAAAAAAAAAAAAAAAGTTTTATAAATATCCCTTTGCTCATCTCCTAGCAGGGGTAAGGTACTGTTGGATGATACCTTTAAGTGGGAAATGTTAGCAAGGAGTATTTACATGTTCTTTATGCTCTTGACATTCAAGAGAGAAAATCCTTCTTATTGCCTATGTTTATCAACTTAAGCTTAAAATTTGCTGATGAGGAAAACGGAAAAGAATTATAAGTAAGTTTTAAATCATAGAAATGATTTCAGCTAATTAAATTAGCAGCAAAAAAAAAAAAAAAAAGTGAGGAAAATCCATTGCAGGAGAGTTAAAAAGATTGGTTTCTTGGTTACAAATTGGTTTCAAATAACTACATATAAATTTTGCAGCTAAGCACTGAGGTGCATTGAAAACCAGGGAATATTGGGGAAATGCAGCTAGGATAAATTCTGAATAAACTGATATTTTCTGGACACTTAGAAATAAAGATTCCAATATAAGAATGTGTAGGGCCATTCAAATGTTCTAGAATACATACTGGGGAGATGTGTAGAGAGAAGCTTCCTCAGTAAATTATTCTTCGTGTTCTCAAAGATCTAGAGAGTGAGAAATCAAATTCCTTTTGACATCTAGGATAATATTCTTGAAAACTTAAAAGGATCATCGTGGTTTGCCTTAGATGTAGCTACCCTGAAGGAGCATCAATAACCAGAGATGTTTTTGAAGGAAACAGTTAGCCAGTTATTGTCTGTAGTTGAAAGTAGGGGAGTTACTCTCATGGAATGGCCGTCAGGGAAATTGTTGGTGACATTCATTAATTAAATTAAGTAATTAATAATTAATTAATTAAAGGTACTCCATGCCTCTGATTTCTTCTTTTTGTCCTTGGCTTTTCTCCTCTTTATTTTTCTCCTTTCTTACTCATTGTGAGGTGAGGTAATTGTGTTACACTGACTCTATTAAATTTACTTCATACAATATTGGCTCATGCATTCATTCATTCAATAGATACTTATTGGTCACTTCCTCTATCTATGCTCATTGACTTGTCTTCAGGTAAAGCGTTGATCTAGATTAACTCCAGATAATCTCTTCAAGTCTCTTCATATACAAGGTATCATTCTATTGAATTATGGTTCAGATTTTATCATAAATGTTTCACTGGTAAATCTGGATTTGAAAGTGTGTCTTATAAGGTAGTCTTAAGATTTATAAGATGTTAACAGTAAAATTAATGACTTCTTAGAGAAGAAGATAACTAGAAATCAAATTTTTATATCAACCTTAAATCATTTCACATTAAGAGGGAAACATATTGACAAAGAATGCTAGAATCATCTTTTGTAACTGAGATCATGGTTTATCCTATTCTTTAGTATTTGTGATGTCTTATTTTCTCTACACAGTGGGCACTGTCATTCTATTTACTCATAACTGATAATGTCATTGCTGAAGGCAAAGTCTTTATGTAGGGCGTATAGGGTGGAGTTGTTTATGAACAGGGCATTCTACAAGGTCATAAAGGGAAGACTTTTAAGAAGGCATTGTCTAATAAGCTAAATTTTAAATTGTAACTATCAGGTCTTTAAAATAATTTTCAGAGGACCAGTATGGCTACTGGCTAATACATAGCTCACTGAAATAAAAATTGAGCATTGTTTTCATTGCCTGGGTCAGGATTGCTTATGGGTAATATCTTTCACTGAGACATGTCGAAGATGAAACTTGCCTTCTGTCTGGTAACATGTCATGAAATCATAGTGATGGAAGAGATCTTGTATATCACCTTGCTCAGTTTTCTAATTTCATAGATGAAGAAACAAAAGTATAATGGATTTCACTATCTTGCCCAATGTCATTCCATAAGATTAATTATAGAGATGGCACAAGAATGTAGGCTTTCTTGATTTTACTCCTGGGATCTTCTCACCACACCATTCTGTTTCATTCATTCTTTCATCCATTCACTCAACCTACTGGTATATACATTTTGGTGCTTACTATCCAGTCATTGTGCCAGGAACTTAATCCATCACTTAGAATTTGTTACTCTCTCAGATCTTCAGTGAAAGAATTTGAAATACTTCAGTTTTATGGAAACAAAGACATACTGTGTAACTTGAGTTTGTTTCAATGAATATATATTTTTCATCAATATGTGGACATTTTAAAGCCTTGTTTAGAAATCACATTAAAGGAAAAGATTCTACTTCCCAACCTTCGGATGAGATCATTGGGCAGTCTTCTCAATGTTTTGACTGATTCCTTGCTAATGCTGGTGTTGATCAACACTGTAATCTAACATGACTTTAGCATGCACATCTGTTCGTTGAACTGTAATAGACATTCAACTATAATGTTTTCTAATTATCTTGAATCCTAGAAATGATGTGATAGGCCATTATTTTTCATTCCTTATCGAATGTTGGAATTAATTATTGATTGAATATGAATACTTCAAAATTTTTATTTCAAATTAGATTTCTATCACATTTAACTTAAAAATTGACTTTAGCTTTTTTCTATTGATTTAATGTAATTCATCATAATCTTTAATGGAGATGACTTCTATATTTGGATTAATGAATCTAGTACCACAAAATAATTTAATGTCTATGTATTATTATTTAGCCTGTGATTCTGTGAAAAAGTTGTTAGCAGTTATGTTGTCATAATTTATTAAGTAGTATTAGAGAAAAGAAAATATCCAATTTATGAACCATTAGGTTTCTCAAGCTGTGTTGCCAGTAAAATCACTTTATAAAGACATAAAAAATTCTGTGCATCTGTATGTCTTAAAATTACCATATCATCTTATAACTTTCATTAGAAGGAATATCATTCATGGTTTTAAAAGCAAATTAGATTTCTGTGTCCAGAACTATTTCCAAAAGAAATGGTAAATGAAGCTAAGCTGGTCTTTAGGATTATTCCATTTCCTTTTGGACACTTTGTATGTTGTCCTGACTTTCCTGAAACAGAACATTTTGATGTCCCATCCCTTACTTAGTGTCTCTCCACCTGCAGCCTGCACTCTCTCTCTCTCTCTCTCTCTCTCTGAGATTATTCTGACACTAAACTTGGTATATTTCCAACGGTTCAGATCAATCCATAATTGCTGTCTGGAGTCCTGTGTTGAGAAAGATTTAAGATTATAGCTTGGATCATTGGAAAGACCAGATGTCTGACATGGATGTGGGCTTTAGGAGTGCTAGACTTTTCCAGCATGTCCTATGACCATCTCACCAGTGTATTTACTATCTATTTAAGATCTTTTCAACTAACTGATCTGAAAAAGAAATCTTTATTAATGTGCTGAGAGAAGTTGGCTCCCAGTTTTTCATTCCTCTTCCGTCACCATAGCTTGCAAATAGTTTTAATAGTGACCTTGTGAAGACCATACTCTCTATTTGCTTTAGAAACCTGTTCTTGGTTAGTGCTGGGAAACTGGATTTCTCCCAATCATGCTAATTTGAGAAAAATTTGTTTCTTGACCCTATAGAGTTGGATTTCGGTATTACAGATCAAGAATATTTTTTTTAATGAGATCCTGAATACACCTGGAATTTTCCAATATTTTTGCCCTTGTGATTTAATGTTTTCTATGGAGATTTATTTAATTATACTGGTTGTTTATGTTTTCATTCTTTTTGAATGCTCCAGCCTTATATCTTCTTTTTTGGTTATTCTGGTATTGGTTCCTAAACAATATTTATCTTTAATCAACACAGTAGTTTGCCCTTATCCATGGTCTTGCTTTCCGTAGTTTCACTTATCCTTCATCAGCTGTGACCCAGAAGCACATGATCCTCCTCCCGATGTATCAGGAAGTCACTAGGGGCCGAACACTCAGTCACAATGCTGATGTCGTTCCCCTCACTTCATGTCATCAGGTCTCACATGTCATAATGCCTCACATTGTCACAAGAAGGGTGAGTACAGGATGATAAGATATTTTGAGACGGAGAGAGACTACATTCATATTTATTCACATTCACTTTTATTATGGTATATTGTTATGATCTATTTTATTATGAGTTATTATTGTTCATCTCTTACTGTGCCTAATTTATAAATTGAACTTTATCATAAGTACGTATGTACAGGCAAAGGCCTACTATATATACGGTTCAGTGCTATCCATGGTTTCAGGCCTCCATTGGAGTTCTTGGAACATATCCCAAGTGCATAAGAGGGGGATTGCGCTACTCTTCAAAAACTAATGCTAGCAGCAATTGCATATCTTGGTTTGGTATTTCCTCTCATTTATAAAGGGCTGGAAGGATACCACGGAAGTTACTGGTTATTTTATGAGGTTTCCTAGATTCAGACATCATTAACTGAGAAGAACAAAGACAATACTGATAAAACTAACTTATATGAAAAGTGCTTTACAACTTGAAAATACCTTCTAGACTTACATATATTATTTATACTTTTATAAGCAATATTTATTCAAATAGCTATGAGACTTTTTAAAAAGTCATTAGGTCTTGCCTTGGTGACTAAAATGAGGTGAAGCAGAAGAGGGTGGGTGGCCTCTGTGAAAGGTACTTGTCCTGTTTCAGCTTTGTTTCCCTCTGAGGTGTGTGGGGATATTTCCTATTAGTTATTTTGCTATTATGAGTTTGAATTTGAAAGTCTTTTTGTTTTTTCCTTTTAAGGTTTTTTTTTTTTTTTTAAAGACAAAAAAAATTCATTCTGATTGGAGACTAGATCAATTACATGATCAGATAGATAGATACTTATTCAACAATAATTATAAATAATTCATAATTGAATTAATGGATTAAAGTTGGGATTATGAGGCACAACTCACCAAAAGGATCTCTGTCTAGGCAAAGATATGTGACTACAAGGTTAACACAGTAGTAGAAATAAAGAGTGGTGGAAAATGATTTTTAAAAATATTGGTTTGAGTAACTCTGCATATCAGGTTACACTTAGTAAGAGTGTTACTGTTTGCATATCAAGTTATTGGAGCTCTAAGGAGTGAGGGAAGAATATGTGTGAATATATACACCCATGAGCATTCAATGACACAACACAGCAAAAAAGCCGAATGTGTTGTTTCTGTAGATTGAGGTACCCTTCTGTGGTTTAGAAAGACTGTCTTTTTTTTTTTCCAGCATTTATTTTTGTAATTTGAGTCATTCATTCATTCATAAAATATTTGCTGAGTGCTGGCCTTGGGCCAGGCACTGTACTAGGCACTAGATACAGCATGTTGAGGGAAATGGACATGATCCTTGCCTCTAGGGAAAGGCTATTCTAGTGGAAAAACCTGGAAAATAAACAAGTTACACAAAGTAGTATATACATACATGAAGAAATCAAGAAAATTATTAAGGAATACAGAGGATGCTGTGATGGATAAAAACAAACAAGCAAACAAACAAAAACTGGTTGATGTTAATGGGCCCAGAGGTCATGATGATGGAGTTTGAAGACATGGAACCAGCCCTGCAGAGAGCTGGGGTCCTGTAGGAAGCTCGATGGTTAGCATAATCCAGGAGCCAAGAGCTGGACCATATGACTGGACGGTGGGGAGGGGAAGGATATGAAATGAGAGAGGTTGGCAGGGACCATATCATGCAGGGTTTTCTAAGCCATGGCAAGGATCTTGGAGTGTGTATAAAAGTCAGGGAAGCCACTGATAGGTTTTAAACAAGGAGTGACTTGATCCATTTGGTCTTTGCTTTGAAAAGTTCCCTCTAGCTGCTGTGAAAAGAATGATTAAAAGGGCATTCATAGAGGAAGTAGAGACAGTGTTAAACAGTTGCTGATCTGATCCACCAGGGGCCTGAACAGCAGGGGTGGCAGTGAAGACAGGAAGAAGTGAACACCATTCTGAATTCATTCCTTTTTTTTTTTTTTTAAAGATTTTATTTATTTATTTTAACACTGAGAGAAAGAGATTACAAGTAGGCAGAGAGGCAGGCAGAGAGAGAGGGGGAAGCAGGCTCCCTGCCAAGCAGAGAGCCCAATGTGGGGCTCGATCCCAGGACCCTGAGATCATGACTGGAGCTGAGGGTAGAGACTTAACCCACTGAGCCACCCAGGCACCCCCTGAATTCACTCCTTTTTAACTCTACAATCTCAAAAATATGGATAAATAAATGTTTCAGAATATGTTTTTCAGTTGATTCTACCTATTGTGGCTCTTTTCCTCCTCAAATATCTAAAACTCAGTTTTGCATTTCTAATGAATGTTTTCTTTTTTTTCCCCTACCTCGATTTTAGTACAAAGAGAAATTCCCCCATTATAGTTTACACAATAATAAGTGAAGTACAATATTAGATTGTAATTGATGGAGTTGCCTTTCTCGTGGGTTAAAGTGGTTGATTACAGGCCGTTGTTTCGGTTTAATCTAACAGACTCAGAGTCTGACTGTTCTCATTGAAACATTTGGCTAATATAGATGAGGTCTGTAGCAAAGGAAATAGTCTCCTATCATATGGAGAAATAAATGAAGGGTCCAAATGGCGTTCCCATGATGAAAGGTGCATTATGGGTATCCTCAGTCCTTAGGCACATAGAGCACAGCACCCTCACTGGGCAGCCCGGGGTCGGGTTGTGGGGGGTGGGGGGTAGGAATGAAATGGCCACTTTATTGGAAAAGCCCACTTTTCCTCTGTAGTCAGTCAAATGCTATTTTCCTTTTATTACTTTGTAATTTTGAGGGCAAGTTCAGCGAATAACTATAGAGGCTATTAAGAGCTGTCATGGAAAATTTATTTGTCTTTAAATGGAAGGTAGAAACATTACTGCAGGAGCTGCATTTCTTCAATGTAGATATTTCTCCTCTTTGTGCTTTTTAAATGATGTTTATTGTTTCCCACAACAAAATCCCAGACCTTCCTAATGCTCGTAATCGTGATCCTGCCTTTTCCCTTTTGTCTGGAATAAAATTTATGGAGGAAGCTTGACCTATGGGAACCAACCTTACTTTGTGTTAGTTTCATGTTAGTGTCTACACTAATAGTATACAACTGGGGTTAATAGTAACTTCCAGAAAAACATGGTTATATCACCCAGATTCTTAAAGGGGAAAAGTTCCGGAAAAGGCCACTGCCATCCTCTCCTCCTTCATCTTATCTTTGGCTTTTGAGAGTAAAAATATGGCTGTTGGAGGCCATCACAATGAATAACAAGAACTGAATATTTCAGAAAATCACTTTTATTTTCCTGTAGCAGCTGTCATGAATCACCTCAAACTAGGTGACTTAAAAACAACAGAAATTTATTTTCTCACAGTTCCAGAGGCCAGAAGTCCAAAATCGAAGTGTTGGCCAGGCCCATTCCCTCCAAAGGCTCTAGGGGACAGTATCCTTTCTTGAGTTTTCCAGGCTATGGTGGCTCCAGTGACGTCCTGGCTTGTGTGTATCAATTTACTCTCTGGCCCTTCCCGTGGTTTTCTTCCCTGAGTCCCTGTGTGTCTTTTTCTGTCTCTTGTAAAGACATTTGTCATTACAGTTAGGACCCACCCCAATACAGGATGATCTCAATTTCATTTTCAATTTTACTGCATCTGCAAAGACCCTGCTTCCAAGTAAGGTTACATCTTGATGTTCCATGTGAATATGAATTTAGGAGAAGAATTTAGGAGAAGATGAATTTAGGATACGAATTTAGGAGAAGATGTAGTCAATGCACTACAGTTACTGAGTGCTGAGTCAGAGCACAAAGCAAAAACACAGGAGTTGGTGGTTTTATTTTCTAATCTCAGTTTCATCAACTTTTAAAGAAGCTACTTATTTTCGATGCTTTCCCTGCAGTGGAGTTAAGAAATTAATTCAGAGGCTTGCCAGAACATCAAATCATTAAAAAATCTCTATATATGTTTATTCAGGGGATAGACTTGAGCAAGGAAGGATTTTCGTCTAATTGTAAAATGTTTAAAAAATTTGCTCCACTGAACTCTTGCGAAGGAGACTTTGAAAGAAATATACTTCCATATGTGGTTCTAATTTATGACTTTTTTCATTTAACTGGGCATGGAGTAGTGCTTCTTGGATGTAGAATTAGGTTCTAGCTTGGGGACTATTTGCTTGTGGTGTGTTGATATCAAGTTCTAGCTAGTTCCTTAATTCTATTTATATTATGGATTTTCCTTCAGTTTGGGTGCTGATCGTCATGGACCCATGTAGCTCTTACTAAGGGACAGGAACTCTGACAGATTCCCATCTGGTATCGAAAGCCATCCTGCATCATGACACCCCTTTGGAGAAGTTATTATTGTCCTTGGTTTATAGATGATGGGACTGAAGCTTAAGTGACTTGTCCAAGGATGGGCAAGGTGTCAGCAGAAGAACTGATTTTCTAATCCAATCTGTCCGGTTCCAGGGTATTAGCTTTTTACCACCGCCCAGTGCCTATCTCTAAATATGTCCGTCCCAGATATAGGAGGGGGTGTATACATTTATCTGTGGTTAAACCAGTGTCACCTTGAACCTGGGTTCCTGAAACCCCAGTTGTCTTGCTGGGTCCGAGTGTGTCCTCCTAGGGAGCTCACTCAGGAAGAGGGTTCCGGGTCTATCCTATGAAGGGAGTGGGGGAGGGGAGGTTCAAGGTGTTTCTCCAGACTCCTGGCTGTCAGCTTTGAGTACAAGCAGTAATACTCAGTAGGACACAGAGTTTACTTGCTTTGGGGGCACACCTTTCCCCTTTCGACTAAGACTTTCTTCTGAAAGCCGCATGCATTTGGATGCAGACGTGGGTCAGCAAGCAGGGTAAAGAGACGGCATCCCACCAAACTCGGGTGTGTTTGCCAGATTGGAAGGTGGTCTGACACTCATGTGATGCCTCCTTGGAGCTGTCTTCCTGACCGCTGTAAGGAAGGAAGCCTCCTCCCTCCCTCCCCGCCACTCCTGTCCTGCACCACTCCTTGCTGCATTTTCCACTACAGCGCGAATGCTTGATATGTTCTGGATGTTTATTCATGCCTTCCTTTCCTGCCCGCCACCAGAATGTGAACTTCATGATGGCAAGAGCTTTGTCTTCTTCACTTCTGTGTCCCCAGGGGATGGGAAGGGGCGGGGTGAGCGAGGAGTGAGTGCAGGAGTGGACAAATGAATGAGCGCACCCATGTTGCCGTAGTTAAACCCGTGATTCCGCACCTACTTATTTTCTTCCTTTGCTGATTTTTAGGAAATCCTTGGACTTCACTGAGCCCTAAACATGCATAAAATGTTGTGGGTATTAAGATATCTAGTGATCAGCAGGATTCTCGTGCAGTGTGACGATGTGGGGTGAAGGTTGTGATTCCTTCTGGGTCGCCTTCAACAAAAGAGCTGAAAAAAATCTTAGGGCTAAAGGAGTAAAAGGACGGAGTGCATAAATATGCAGGAAACAGCAATGATGACATCACTATATACAGCTTGCAATGACTACGTATACATACAGTGTCTACATGCAGCATATATAACGCCTTCGGTGTGTTTCAAACATGTATGTATGTATCCTTTAACTTCTTATTTTTACTAAAGGAAAACCAGCACAGAATAGCGTTACATTATTTATTTATTAGTAAACGTCTACAATCAGAAAATCCACTTGGGATTCATTGTTAAACCCTCTAAGATACAACACAGGCTGGGGATACTTATTTCCATTTAACCATTGATTCTCCCCAAATCTGACTCCGCACGTGAGTTTCCTGGGAAAAGAACTACAACTAGAACAAAAGGAATGTTGACCTCGCTTGCATTTACTGTTAGTGGATTTTAAGAGTCAGTGGGGATGTGTCATTCTAGTGGGAGGCCTAACACTGTGGTAAGAGATTCAAGCATTTCTTTTCTCCATCCGAGGCCTGAGTCACTCAGAGAGGGACGTGTGAAGTTTGAGGAGAGATTGGGGGTTGATGAACACAGGGGAGAATGGGACTTCTTTGGTTGAGGAGAAGAGAGAGGAGGCGGGAGATGGAAATTCTATTTTTTTCTTCTTCCCCTGACTACAAGGCTTAGCTTTCCAAATTGCCTCACAGGACAGAGTGGAGATTATTGATAACCAGTTCTGGGGCCAGTAATGGCGAAGGAGGACCAGAGCACTGGGGGTGGCCGGGGGACGGGAAAGGAGACATTTACTTAGAGCTCAGCTCTTCATGTCTGCTGCTGGTGGATTTCTGTTCTATTACCACTTTCTTCTTTTCAGTAATGGAACTTATAGAGACAATGAAAAAGGTAATAGAGCCATCAATATAGTATATTCTGGAGACCCAGCTGAGGTGCTAAAGTAGTTTCCAAGACTTACAAAACACACTGAAATGGATCAAGTTCACTGCCTTTCAGTGCAATGTGGACGGGAGTGGAAAAAGACTGGCAGCGTGTTCAAAAACAGCTTCAAGAGCTTTGTGTGGGGGCTTCACCCATTCACAAAAGGCAATTACTTTCCATGCCTGAGGGTGTCAGCTAAACCATTATTTATTAATTATTTTCTTTAGAATATTGACTTTTTGTTACCTTATAACAAATATGTGTCCAGAAGATGTTCTTCAAAAATAACCTTTTATCAGCTTACATGTGTACTGTTTTTTCTTTCTTTAATTGTGGTACTTTTTTTTTTTTTTTAATCTCAGCATGTTATATCATACTTTTCTTTGTCCTTTCATCATGCTTGTTGCATTCAGAATCACTCATGTCACTACTATTTTTGTTTACTATTTTCATGTAAACTCTGGAAAGTCACTCGAACATCACACTTCTCTTGGTTTCCTCCTCGGGTTTGTTTTGGGATTCCTTAAATTAAAGCTGTGTCTTCTTTCTTTTGGGGGAGGGATCTGTTTGATTAGAGGCAGTGTACCTGGCCATTGAGGTGGAACTTTAACCAACTTTCCTAGGTGCTGTATCACCAAGTTTATTGTGACAAAATAGGCAAGGTGTGGTTCACTTTAGTCTGGTGTGGGTATACTGGAAGGAAATCACCACCAAAATGGGCAGTGGCAGAATTTGGAAACATAAGGAATATGGAATGTTACTATGAGAGGGCCCATCCTTTGCGATAGCTCTAATAACCGTCTTGTAAGTCATGACTTTAGTATAAATTTAGCTTGTCCTTTTTCAGGGACACAGTGGAGAGATTTTAAATGATACAATTACAACCAGTGTCACTCCACTTAAGTGATGTGTACCTGCATCAGATTGATTGTGAGCCTTGATGACAAATGCCAACTACCTTTAGCCACCAGAGAAAGACAATGTTTCTCAAATGTGCTTTGGCTTTCAAAAAAAAAAAAAAAATCCATTACTGGATTTTTACGCTAATGTAAAAGTTGTTCAGAGGAAACATTACTTTGTACAGCACAGGTTTTTAAAAACTGGGTATCCGTTTCAGATACTAAGGTAAACAAACATGCATATGCATTTATTTTTGTTAGAGAGAAAACATATAGGGCTAATTTAATTTGCACCTCTTGTGGTCAACCTTTCTGGAAATTTTGACTTCTCTTATGATTCTGCCACCCGTTAGAGTGGGTTTTTATTTCTTGGGTTTCTTTTCCTTAGCTTTTAGGTTTAATGGCTTAGACTAAAAGGCACTTATCTTGCCACTGGCTAGCATGTTTCATTGGCTACATTTACTCTGGCAGATGAGTTATAACAGATTCTTTAATATATATATTTTTCCTTTTTCCTATAGAGGGACCCTCATAGTGTTTTGACAGTTCAAAAGGATGGGGGGTTATTGAGTGTCTAGTTTCTCAGCTGCTCCGCTGTATTTTTTGAGCTATATATCAGCAAAATTACCCAGCTCTCTTACACAAGGTGTTCTTTTGCCAGATGGTACTCTGCAGGAAACAACTTCTTAGTTTTTTTAAATCAGGATTTATAGTAAAATAGAATAAGACTTAGGTATGGAAGACTTGGGTTTCTCTGGAAATCTGGGGAGTCTCCAATACCCGTCCTTTCTCTCTGTCTTCATTGCTTCCTATTCAATTAAGCTGATAACAAAGTGTCTACATTGGGATTCAGTAACGGAAGGGCATGTTCTTAGCTATTTTCACCATCTTGCCTGCCCTGAGACTGGATGGAAAGGTTCAGCTCCAATTGCGCCATTAGCCCGGCAACTGCAGCCAATCGTTACCGATGATTTTTGGTCTCCCTAATTGTTTTTTACTTTATTGAGCTTATTCAGAAATAATGAAACTCCATCCTTCCTTTTCTTAAAAGATATTCACATGAAGTGCAGTTGCTGTTTCTTCTATAAACTCATCAGCATTGCCTTAAGGAGTCCCCTTAACTACCGATTTGCTGGTCCAGCTAATAGATCTCCTAATTTGCAGAAATACCCCCACGCAAGATTTCAGCAATTAGAAAATCATGACAGGGAGTCCCAGGGGACTCCCAGGCTCTGCACATACGGATCGGATGTTGGAAGTGCTGGGGCTAGGTGACCCGGGAGAGAAGAAGAAAACACCAAGATAGATAAATGGGCAGTGCTTCTTTATTTTCCAGATTCTGCAGCTGTTCGGAAAGAATATCTTCTGGCTTGGATTGGAAATGGCGCATGTCAACCACCATACTGTTTACAGAAAATATTCCAGTCCTTTCTTTAAACCCACATCCACGATATAGGAAAAGGCTAGGTCAAATTTCATTAAGCCCCTTTGGGAAGATATGTGTGATTAACGGTTATATTCTTTCATGGCTTAAAATCTAAACCCATATATTTTAAGTGAAAGTTAACTGATTTTCCTAATAATCATACTGCCTTGGCTTGGAGTTCTAATGGAGAAATTTCGTGGAGATTAGAGCCTAAGCTTCCATGCTGCCTTATCACTTATTGCTTATTAAAACTTTGCTCTAACTTTGTGACCCACTTGAGAACATTAACATTGCCAGAGTATTAAGTATTTTAGTAGCACAACATGTGGTTTTGATATCTTCTTGAATGACCAGTTGGCTTGTGATTATATCCAAAGCTTGGAAATATATAGTCAAGATACTAAAAGCCTGATGCACAAATAAGGACATCACCCTGTTTTCTCTCCCATTTTGCTCATTCCCAGGTTTCCTGAAGGGAAGTTCCCTCTCACTTAAAAATCTTCAATACTCTCCACTCTTCATAGCGAATGGCTTATAAGACCCCATGCTGTACTCCTGCCTATGTAAACGCATTCTCCCACTCCCTTTCCCATCTCTCCTGGTTCCTCTATGATGCCATTTTCATTTTGGTAATCACTGGTTTCCAACCCACATTCATGCAGTCGCTCATGTTCTAAATGAAACCTTTCCCCTAACTTTCCCAAGCATTGGCATTATTCCTCCAACATCATTTTTTCAATGGTCACTACCTCAATGAAGTTTTATTTCTACCTTCACTAGAAAACATTGATTTCTCTTTTGTACACAGACAGTAATTTAAAGTTGTAATTGTTCTAGAACATCACATATGATCAACCACATGCATCTACATGCACATGTTCCACAATGGATCATGGGTTCTCATAGATAAGGGCCTTTGTCTTACTGATTTTTGGATTCCTCATATCTGGCTTTGTGCCTTGCATGGTAAATTTTCAATAAATGGTTTTGAAGAAACAGGGCTGAAATATACCTTGAGTATTATCTAGTTAATGCCTAGTTTATTATTTGATACGTGAGAAAAGGCAATGTCACTCAATGGATTTATTTAGTTATTTCACAATGTCATTATCAGTTCCTAATAGCTCCCCTTTTGCATTATTGATTTCCTGCTATTTGAACAAAATAAAAACTAAATGTTAATGACAACCCTAATAGGGCTTTTTGGTTTCAACATACTTTTACCTTCTTTAGATTGGTAAGATTCACAAGGCCAGAATTATTTTCCTTATTTTACAGATATGGGATAAAAGGCTTCAGTGATTCAACCAAGGTCATAGATGGAAAGACAAACACTTGAATTAAAACCAGTTTTACTCTAACCCTTCATGGGTAATTCAGCCATCACTGGAAGTTGGACTATGACCCTGGTCTCATTTCTCCATATGGCATTAAGCGATTTCAGATGTCTTTTTGGAAAATCACAACTTTTACCTTTAACGGAAAGAAAAGATCATGTGTGAACTATCCCTGGAAAAAAAATGTCTGGAGGAATTTGTCTTTGATGGTTTAGAGGAGAAAGTTCAGCCATTAGGTCCTGCATTACATCCTGGGAGTAAAATTTGAGGTAGAAGTGAACTTGACCCTTCCTCATTTCTGGAGCTTAACACAAAATGATAAAGATCATCTGAAGTTTTTTATTTGTTTGCGCTTTATTTTTGTTTCTTTTTTTGTAGTTATTAAATGTAATATATGTTTATTGTAAACATTTTAGAAAACGTAGAAAAGTATAAAGGAAAATGTTTAAAATGTCCATAGTCCATCACTAGGAATCCACTATGAACATTAAACATTAACACCCACTGTTGACTCTGGAATTAGGTTGGTAGGTTTAAATCCTGGTTCTGTGACTTAACAGTTTAAGGATAATGGGAAAGTTAACCTCAGCTTTCTGGGTCTAAGTGTACTTATTTATAAAAAGGAGTAATAATATTGCTTATATCAGAAGGTTCTTGTGAGGATTACATGAATTTCTGGTGTAAGGCACTTAAAATGGTACCTGATCATATAATATATACTCCCTTAATTTAACTATTATTATACCTCCAGTCATTTTATTTCTAAAAATCTGGAATATACACTGAAGTACAACGTTTTATCCCACATTTCTCACTTTGTATACCATAAGCATTTTTTCCACAGAAATATTCTCTTAAAATATGAATTTATTGGTTGTATTATACCATCATTTCTTCCTATCTTAATTGGTCTAGTGAGTCCTTAATTGTTTCTAATCTTTGATTATTGTTTTATACTTTGATATACAGTTATGTCATATATCTTTATTCATTGGCCTGACAATTTCCTTGGGATAGAGTCCTAAGAAAAGAACTGATGGATCAGAATGTTTAAGTTCTTTTAAGGATTGTGAGTTATCAACCTTGTTTTCAAACAGTTTATTGATATGTAATTTATATACCATGCAGTTCACACAATTAAAGTTTACAATTCAGTGGCTTTTAGTGTATTGCATTTAAAAATGTGCTAAACTATAGATATTATAAAATTCATCATTTTTGTCACTTTGGAATATACACTTCATTGGTATTAATTATGGTCACAGTGTTATGTAGCTATCACTGCTATCGATTTCCAAAGATTTTTCATTACCTCAAACTGGAGTCATTAAGCAATAATTCCTCTTCCTTTCTTCCCCTATCCCCTGGTAACCTCTCTTGTATTTCTGTCTCTGTAAATTTGCTTGTGCCACTTACTTCATATTTAATGGAACCACACAATATCTGTCCTTGTGTGTCTGTCTTATTTCATGTGGTATGAAGCTATTCAGATTCCTCCATGTTGTAGCACGTGTTAGAACTTTATTCCTTTTTTATGGCTGAATTACACTCCACTGTGTGTTTATACCATATTTTGTTTATCCATTCACCTATCAATGGACCTTTGGTTTCTTTCCACCTTTCGGCCATTGTGAATAATACCGCAGTGAATACTGGCATGCAATTATCTGTTTAAGTCCCTGTTTTCAGCTCTTTCAAGTGTGTATCTGGGAGTAGAACCACTACGGCGTCACATGGGAACTCTCTGGTTAGCTTTTTGAAGAACCACCAGACCGTTTTCCCTAGCAACTCCACTATTTTGCATTCTTATCGGCAATGTATGAGGGAGGGATCCTGTTTTCCACACTAAGGTAAACCCTTGTTATTTTCCTTTTTTTTTTTTTTTTTTTTGTTATAGCTATCTAGTGAGTGTGACCTGGGATCTCACTGTGGTTTTTCTTTACATCTCACTAATGATTAATGGTGTTGAACATCTTGCAAGAGCTTATTTACCATTTGGATACGTTCTCTGGAGAAATAATTATTCAATCCTAGGTCTTTTTTTTTTTTTTAATTGGTGCAATCTTTTATTTTTATTTTTATTTTTATTTTTTCGGTGTTCCAAGATTCGTTGTTATATACCACACCCTATGTCCATTTTAAAATATTGGATTGTTTGATTTTTTTTGTTGCTGTTGTTTGAGTTATTTATCTTTCAAGAAATTACTTCCTAATTGATGTTTGTAAATACTTACCATGGAAGAGCCATTTTAGGCTCCTTAGAATGTGGTTTGTGGGGGGGCCTAGGGGGCTCAGTCAGTTAAGTGTATGACTCTTGGTTTTGGCTCAGGTCATGATCTCAGGGTCTTGAGATCCAGCCCTGCAGGAGGCTCGGAGATCAGTGTGGAATCTCCTTGTCTCTCTCCCTCCCCTTCTGCTCTTCCCCCTTCTCTCTTTCTCTCTATCTCAAATCAATCAATACAGAAACTCTTTAAAACAAACAAAAAAAAAAGAATTGGAGTTTGTAATCTCTTTTGATAGCGCAACTAAAGCTTATCAGAGTCCTTCCTTCATAAAATGGGTATGACTCTTTGCCAGGCAAGGTGTTGGGTTACTAGGCACGCACACACATGTGACTTTTAAAGTTCAGCTTTAAGGTGAGCAAGCCTGGGGTGTCTGTTTAATTCCTATTGTTAGCTAGCTGTCCTTGTTAATTTTTTTCCTGCTCAGAAGTTATTATTATTATTATTATTATTTTAATTAAAAAGACCTCCACATTTGAAAGCATGTCCTTTACAAAGTATAACTACTGTATATAGTATTTTGACCCTGTACAGAATGTGAAATGTACATTCTTCGCACAAACTGACAGCATTCCCTAACACTGTAAAATGATGCTAAGGTATCTGAAAGGAATTCTATGAAACCAAGGGAGAGTTTTAATACTTTGGATCCGATGTTGATTCTGTCAATAGTAAATTTGTTCTGGGTTTCTTCCTGGCTCTCTCTGTTCCAATTCCCACCTCAGCACTTTCAAACTATATTGAGGCAATAGCTTTCAATACACCTTGAATCAGTCCCAAAACACGCCAGAGCATAGAGCGATATTGAAATAATATAACCAGAGGGAAAGATAACATATTAATAGAACCACCCACAAGAAAGACTGAGTCTAGTGAAGCAAAAACATGTATGTTTCTTTTATTTTAAAAATCTCCTCCGCAGTTCTCCCCCATTAAGCTTGCTTGCAGGGTATTCCAGCTAAGGAGGCTAATTTGGATCTGGGCTGGGCTGGCCTGCACCCCAAGGAGGCACATCTGCTCAGAATAAGTAATGGTGATTTGAGAAGGGGCGTGCTTCCTTTCATATTCTGCACACTTCACTTGGCTTTTCAGAAGCTGACTACCCAGCATCTTGGTTTTCTTCACTATGGTCTGTGCAAGGGAGGAGTATTGAGGACAAGGGTGGTTGTGTTGAGAGTTAAAGTGCCCAGAGTCTGATTCAGTTTGTGGGTTGACACCCAGTGCCTGGAGCTAGGGTAGCAGGCCAGGGGAGTTCAGGTTTTGTCACCAAGCAGGGCATGAGGTCATGGGCGTGTGGGGTGTGTGGCGTCTTTAATTAAGGGTGGCTCACCCTGTTCTTAACTGAGCTTACTCCAGGTGAATCCAGGCACTACGCTAATCACTTGGCATGAATTATCTCAGTTAATTCTATCAATTTCAAGAGTCAGGCAGTACCTATCTGCGTTTTAAGGACCTGGAGAATACGAAAGTGACTAAACCGTGTCCCCAAGATCACCTGTCTACTAGGCGGTAGGCTCAGGATTTTTTTTTTTTAATTATTTATTTATTTATTTGACAGACAGAGATCACAAGTAGGCAGAGAGGCAGGCAGAGAGAGAGAGAGGAGGAAGCAGGCTCCCTGCTGAGCAGAGATCCTGATGTGGGGCTTGATCCCAGGACCCTGAGATCATGACCTGAGCTGAAGGCAGAGGCTTTAACCCACTGAACCACCCAGGCGCCCCAGGCTCAGGATTCTCAACGGAGTATCCGATCTCAGAGCAAAGCTGGGATGCTTGATTCTATATGAAACGGTTCCCTCAGGAGAGAATGCTTCTGTCTGTTGCTACATGGGTCCCCACTGGCCACTGACGGGATTCCAGGTTGTTGATTATTTGGGGGAATTGTGGTGCACAATCACCGCAGGCAAGAAAGAGAAGTCTTTCTTCATTGGTTACCTTGGCCAATTCTCTCTTCTTATCCCCACCCCCAGTAGGCACTCAAGTGAGGAATTTCCCTCGTGTCTATCTTGGCCTGCCGCCCTTCCTTTTCAACTCATGTGCATGAGTTTAAATGCTCAGGAAGACTGTATTTGCAGATGCTTGCTTCCCTTGGAAAACATGGCAAGTGCTAGATACTGGGAATGAGCTCCTCAAAGCGCACGTGCTGCTTTTCTTCACCCCTCTTGTTGCACTTTGTAATTTCACTCTTTCTGTTTACGCTTTTGATGCCGTCTTGCTTTCCTCTACACGATGTGCACAAACCACATCTGACTGGTTTTCCACCCTACCCCCACCACTGGATGCGGTGCCTGCCACATGGCGAGTACTTATTAAATCCACATCAAGTGAACGAATCAATAAAGGCATGAGTGAGTTCTCTCTGCGAGGTTGGAACGCAGGATTCTAGGTCCACGCAAAAATCATTATTAATATTTCCTCCCCATAGAGTAGATGCTGAAGTGAACAGCCAGTTTCCTCATGCTGTCGAGCATATTCACGCAGGAAAAAGACTTTCTGTCCTCATGGAGTCCATCCTGTGCAGCCGTAAAGATTTGGGTTTTCTTTGGGTGTGTGGATGCTCTTTCAAAGAGGTGTTTGATGGACAGCTCACACCTGCTCTGCCTTCCCCGTCCGGGCTTCCTGGGGGCCTTTGTCCATGGATGTAGGGACCCCTCTATCATGGAGAGCCCTGGGTATATATTCCACAAGATTTTTTTGTTTGTTTGTTTTTGGTTTTGGTTTTTTCATTCCATGAGTGGCTAGAACTCAGGAGTTTCAGGTGAATAGGATCCTGGCTAAACGTTGACAAGATACCACCATAGTTGTATGAATAAAAATCTCAGTAAGTTGAAATAACCACATTGAACCAAGCCACACGAAAGCATATTCTAAGGAAACATTTCAAGCCTGATTAGAGAAAGATGGACCTGCAAGGCTAAATTTGGTGTGGGAGAGGATATCTCAGACTCACTGCACGCTCTCGGGGATTGGTTTTGTTTAAGCTCACCTGTTCCAACCTGGACGGTGATTCCTAGCTACCTTTTCTCACCTTGGGGTTGAAGATGTTTGCCTTGTGGGTTTGCCAGGTGTTGCTAATTTAATTTGGCCACCTGATTTTCTGTAGCTTGTCCTCAACCTGAGCCTTGAATCTCTGTGATAACAAATCCTGCCTTGGGAAACTGATCCTGAATTCTGATTCCTCTGTTTGCTTTGTAATTAGCTGAAATGATCCTGGTTCTGTTCTTGGATTCTGTCTGGTTTGCGGCAGCAGCTCAAATGAGATTCTGAAGGCTTTCACTGGTTGCAGTGAATCAATCTATCAATCTATCCTCCCTTCCCCCCCTCCCTCCTTTCCTCCCTCCCTTCCTTCCTTCTCATGTTCCTTCATTCCTGTTCCTTTCTTCCTTCCTCTCTTTTTTTTCTCCTTCTACCACTCACCACACTTTGTTCACTGAGTACCAACAAATCTTGGTGTTAGGCACTTGCTAAAAATCTATCATCCATCTTTCTATCTATCGAGAGAAAAGACAGGATCTTGTTTTTATCGCATTGTATAGTCCATTGAGGATACCAAGTGTTAACTATTGATAGAAGTAATTGCCAATTGTGATAATGGCCTGAGGTAAAAAATAAAGTTTTCAGTGAAGGACAGTAACAAGGATTGATACTGATCTGAGAAGTTGAGGACTGAAGGATGGCTCCCAGTGGGACATGGTTGGAATTAAGTAAGAGGGTGAGGGAGGGGGGAGGACTGTAAAGGCCCATGGAGTGGGAAGAGGTTGACTTCTGGTGGTAATTCAAAGAAGACCACCTCATACATAACTCACCCTCTTCCCTGTTTCTTTTTTTAAATAACATTTTCAGCATCATAAATTGGAATTCTTTCTTTTCTTTGTTGCCTTTTCGCATAGAATTTAAGCACCATGAGGGCAGGGATATTTATCTCTTTAGTGTTTGTGTGTTTTATATTTTCATTGCTATATCTCTGGTACCTAGAATAGCACCTGACCCACAGCAGGTGCCCAATATCGTTCAAATCCAGTCGGACTAGAACACTATGAGTACATTGAGCAAGAGAGAGCAGGGCACATGGTAGTTGGAGAAGAGGGTGGAATCTGGTTTACCTGGAGTTGTTTTAGGTCATGCTCTGGATTTAGGATTTTATCCAAAGTATAGCAGACAACATCTCATGAAATGTGGAATCTGACAAAATTACCACCATCTATTTTTTTTCCCTCTGATGAAGAATGAACATAGTTTCTTCTTATTAAGTCAACTCATGCGAGGTTGCACCAATATATATATTATATATATAAAACATATATATATATATATTATATATGATTTAAAACACTAGCATCTGCTCTCTTAACACAATGTATTTAGAAACCAGAAAGAGGGTGTTAGAAAGGTTTTACTGGGAATCTCAACCCATGCCAAAGGAGCTGCAGAGAAGTCAACTTCTAAGGAATACTTTTGCCTCTTCTTCAGTGAATGGTAGTATGTGTGTTTAAGGAAAGGTATTTCATTATGAGCTTTTACCAAGCATTGGCTAGTTTATTGTGTGTTTATATTTTAAATGATTATGTGTATCTAGTTATTTATTTATATACCTGCCCTTGGGTTAATACCCATTAACAAGAAACAAGTAATCATATTAAATAGGCTTTGTTCTTATTCTGCACATGAATAAATTCACCGTAAGGTGGTGGGAAGGAAACTAGTATCTGAGTGTCTACTATGAATCTGGCACTTGACATATTTATCTCATTTAATCCTCACAAAGCCCTTTGAGAGAGGGGGGGTATGATGAATCCAAGATAGGGGAAGGAAGAGTTCCATTGTCACAGGACAAGTGAAGAGTCTGGATGATCTTTGCCATTATTTTTCACAGCTCTTAGGGAATTTTCAACTACTTGCTGGGATAGCAGTGTTAACAAGGAGTGCAAGCATGTATGAAACCTGAGCCGTTTCTGCTTTTTTCACTCTAAGGTAGTACATCAGTTATTGCGTCTAATTAATTCTGCAGGTGCTGAGCCCATTTCATCAGGGTGTGAGCAATGCAGACGAGAGAGCCCTCAAAGTAAACCTCAAGTGTGCTGAACGCTCCAGTCCCAGATGCGTGGTGTGGCTTTTTACCTTTTCGTTCCTACAGCATCATCTCTTACTCTGTATGTAAAAGGAGGGTTCTGGACGAGGTGTTGTCTGAGGTCCCTTTTCTCGTCAATATGTAATGACATTTAAGGTTAACTGCATTTGATGCACAAAATATACTGAGTCTGGGAAAAGTTGGAGAAACTGGAGTGGCCAGCTTGGTCAAAATTCAGGCTCTTGTTCCTAACACTAGACTCTACTCCAGTCATCATGGGTTTTGATTTCCTCTTGGCTTAAAGCTCTCCAAATCCAGAAGGCTTTCTTCTATACTCATCAATTAACAGCCTTAAATGCATGTAGAATGAACCCTTCTCTGTTTGCACCTCTTTTTTTTTTTTTTTTTTAAGACTTTATTTTTATTTATTTGACAGAGAGAGATCACAAGTAGGCAGAGAGGCAGGCAGAGAGAGAGGAGGAAGCAGGCTCCCCGGGCAGAAGGCCTGATGCGGGGCTCAATCCCAGGACCCTGAGATCATGACCTGAGCTGAAGGCAGAGGCTTAACCCACTGAGCCACCCAGGTGCCCCCTGTTTTCTCCTCTTGATCTTTTTCAGGGGTTAGTGCTTCACACAAATTTACTCCGTGAGAAGTAAATCTAAGCTTATTTATTGGACTTATTTTCCAACATAATAGACATGAATCGAGAACTAGGTTATTTCCTACCCTGGCTTCTTCGACGATTTGGTTGGGCTCTGGAAATCGTGTACTTGCAAATATATCTGTCTTACGGAAAGGAATAATGTTGAGATAATGTTTTTTTTTTTTTTTTAAAGATTTTATTCATTTATTTGACAGACAGAGATCACAAGTAGGCAGAGAGGCAGGCAGAGAGAGAGAGGTGGAGGCAGACGCCCTGCGGAGCAGAGAGCCCGATGCGGGGCTCGATCCCAGGACACTGGGATCATGACCTGAGCTGAAGGCAGAGGCTTAACCCACTGAGCCACCCAGGCGCCCCGAGATAATGTTTTTTAAAGGCAGTTGGAGCCCTCTTTATCAGCTTAATCATGCTAATTGTTCTTTCTCTGTCTCTAAGGCCTGTTTTATGAACTACATATTTCGTTAACTTGAGCCTTTTGGTCGAAAACAAATATATGTTTAAAAAATTTCCCTTTTTGTTAAGTAGACATTTATCTTAATATAGCTTTATTACTGGAAATTTTGATACATAATAGAACACTTTTTTCTCCAAAGAATCATCTAGGTATTATAAAATTGTCATATGTGGGAAGGGGGGGCTTTTTCCTGGAAAATGGCTCAGATTTCTTCTGTGAGCTAACAGACTGGATTATTTCCTGATAGTTCAAATGACAACTTTGTGGCTTTAGAAGATCTCCATTTGGACTTCTCTGCCCCATTACAACAATTAAAACTTATTTTGTTTTTTGAATATTAACCTCAACGGATCTTAGAAAAAAAAATACACACACAATGAAGACTTGAGTTCTAAGATTCGATATCTTTGGAGGGTGATTTGGAAGTGCAGTTGGTCTAAGAGGAAAAAGCCAACAACCCAAACTTTAGTTACCAAGAAGAACCTCTAAGTAAGGAAGACTGAAGACATGGCATAGGCCACAGCAAACTCTGACTTAGGGTTGGACCCATCAAAGTGGTACCATCAAAAAAAGTGTTACTTTTTCCCATTTTTCTAATTCCCCACATTAGTAGAGGGGGTATTATTCCAATTAATTTTGCAAAATTAAATTACATTAGAAGAGGCTCACTTAAAATAGAGATAAGCATCTTATTACCTTTTGTGTAGAAAGGCAGATTTTTGGTAGACTGTTTGCTTGTTTAATTGGCTTCCTTAGTTATATTTTTTAATCAGCCTTGTACTGTGTGAGGCATATATGTGACCACAGTGATGATTAATCATTTTGAGGAAAAATTTCAAGAGGCACTGCAATCTTTCATCAGATCATTTTTCTGATGAAAGTAATCACATTCCTCTTCCCTATAAAACTTTTTTCTTAAATATGATAACAACTGGGATCAGAATTTATTAGGTTGGTAGGATTCAATAATTGTGATTACTAATTAATTCATTAATTTTATTAACAACAATAACCTTTCTGATGATCTTGGTTTTTAAAAAAAATAATTCTATCACATAGATGATATTACCCATTCTGGTTAATCACCTCATTTATCAAATACTTAAGGAGGAGAAGAGCAAGAAAAATACTAAATATGGAGAGTTCTTTAATGAAATATCAAAATTAATAAATACTGAGAGAAGCCAGTTTTTCTACTTGAATTTCAGTGTATTTTTTTTCCTATTATCAATAGAATTTGTTTTCATTAGAGCCAAAAGAGTTCCCAAGACAACTAGCTTTTGGAATAAAGAAGCAAATGTGCTAAAAAAGAGAGCTATCCAAAGATATATATCATTCTTTACAATGTTCTGGCCCATTCCCTCCTTTGACTTGTTCTCACCTTGGGCTGTCTGTACTAATTCCAAGCCCCTTTTCTTTATAAATCCAGTGAGTGCCTCTATCTCCTGGCACATACCTATTTTGGGGGAGTAACCCCCATACCAGTTGGGGGAGCTGAGGCATTTCACTGGGGGAGCTAACGTATTGAGTTGAGACACCATGAGTGTGAACACAAGGTATGGGGATCGAACGTGGATCAGATCTAGCTATGTTCTGGCAGTTGTTTTGAGGAAATGGCAGTACCAGAGTTTGCCACTAGCTTGCTATGGCGTTAGACAAATCATTTCCCACTGGGGCCACTGGTTCTTTCATCTTCATAATGAATGGTTCAGACCAATATTTTCTAATTTTTTTTTCTAATATTCTTCCTGAACAGAACAATCTCAATTTCTAATGTAATCCTTTTCTTTTTATCATCTTGTCCATAAACAGTGGGATGGGTTCCTCTGAATGGAACTGAGAGGACAAATTTTGTTCTAACCTTGAGTCTTACCCCTGAAAGACACCTTAATCTTGCTAGAACCCTTTGCTATATAAGTGGGTAAACTGAAGACTGGTGGAGTTAATGGAGATAGTAGACCAGGATCAAAAAAATAGAGGCATGTTGTATAAATTCTCTATTGCTATGAAACAAACTGTCCTCAAACTTAGTACCTCTTGAAACATCACAAATGGGGATGCATGGGTGGCTTGGTCATTTAAGCATCTGCCTTTGGCTCAGATCATGCTCCCAGGGTTCTGGGATTAAGTCCGATATTGGGCTCCTTGCTCATCTGGGAGCCTGTTTCTCTGCTTCTCCCTCTGCCTGCTGCTCTCCCTGCTGTACTCTGTCTATCTCTGACAAATAAATAAAATCCTTAAAAAAAAAAAAATCACAAATGTATTGTTTCCTGCAATGCTGTTGGGTTGGTTTTCTTTCTTTCTTTTAAAGTTTTTGAAAGTTTATTTATTTCAGTTTATTTATTTATTTATTTATTTCAAATGGTCAAGAATCACATGCTCCTCCGACTGAGCCATCAGGCATGGCTGAGCTGGTTTTCTTAAGAGCAGGTTCAGAACAGAGTTCTAGAAAGTTGAAGCTTAGGTTCTAGAGTTTGCATGGTGTCACCTCTCTTATATCCTACTGGTCAAAGTAAGTCCAAGGACAGCCCAGATTCAAGAGTTGGGGAAACAAGAGTCCGTCTCTTGATGGGTGGAGGGGCAAAGAATCTGTGGCCTTATTTACTCTACCATACATGGACTATCATTCCTTCCTCCAAAACCCATGCCCCATGATTAGCGAAGGCACTTTTTTGGCCAAGTCGTTGTGCAGCCTTAAAATCCTTTTTAACACAGAGCTCCAGGCTGCTGCCACAAATCAATCAGAAGTGCCACAAGAAATGAAATTTATCTGCCGTCTGGACTCTGCCGTAAGTTGTTAATGGAGCCCGAATGGAAAATCCAGAATTCCTGGCTCTCAGTCTAGGTCCTTTTCTTTCCCCATCATTGTTTCTCCTCACTTCTGTGAGTTCTTTACCATTTCTCGGGTTCTGTGAGAAAAGTCACTTATTTCTATCACTAAAGTTTCTAAAAATATACATCCTTGAGATTAGTAAGAGTATCATCATGTAGTGTGTGTTTTCTCGGTAGAATATGACTTAAACCAATAGTTTAAGCGTTATCAATTTGGATACCCCCATGACCAATGAAAAAACTTGGATCCAAGCCACATGATCACTTTTGGATCAATAATGTAACAATGGAATGTTATGGGAATCTTGATGTGATGAAGTGAGAATATAACATCTCCCACGGAACATTCTCATGGAAGCTAATGATTACGAGACGATCAGACAGGGACGCCTGGGTGGCTCAGCTGGTTAAGCATTTGCCTTCAGCTCAGGTCATGATCATGGTCCCAGGGTCCTGGGATCCAGCCCCATGTCAGGCTCCCTGCTCAGTGGTGAGTCTGCTTCTCCCTCTCCCACTGCTCCTGCTCTCTCTTGCACTCTCTCTCTCAAATAAGTAAATAAAATATTTGAAAAAAAAAAAAAGATAATCAGACAAATACAGAACATAAGATATTTCACAAAGGTACTAGTCTGAAATCTTTAAACAATGTGAGTTTCATGAAAGACACACACATGTATATGCATATACACATGTGACTAAAAAGACATTAACAAAATGCAGTTCATTATTTTATGTAGAATTTTGGACTTTAAAAGTTGTAAAATACCACATTGGGACAATTGTGGACTACATATTAGGTGGTAGTGTTGTATTAATGTTAAATATTTTATATGTGAGAAATAGTCTGGCAGTCACAGTGGGGGGAATGTCTTTATTCCTAGAGAAAAATGAGATGTATTTAGAAGGAAAGAGTCAAGATATCTGGAACTTATTTTCAAATAGATCAGCAAAAAGTAAATATAATATATATACATATATGTGCAAGTGTATGTGTATACATACAGATACATGTATATTTTCATTTAATGCTAGAAAGAAAAAGCAAATATTGTAAAAAATATTAATTAGCAAATCTAAGTGACAGAGATATACATCTTCATTATATTTTTAATTTTTTTTTTGAAGGCTAGAGGCACCTGGGTGGTGCAGTCATTCAAATGACCCACTTTTGTTTTTAGCTCAGGTCATGATTTCATGGGTGGTGAGATCTAGCTTAGCATTGGACTCAGTGGGGAGTCTGCTCTGAGATTCTCTTCTGCTGCCCCTCCCCCGTGCTCACCCCTAAGCTGGCTCTTTTACTCTCTCTCTCTCTCTCTTTCTCAAATAAATAAATAAACCTCTAAGATTTTTGAAGGTTAGAAAAATTTCAAATTAAAAAGTTGGGGAAAAAGTTTCCAACTTGTATTTTGTGATTGAGACCATGCCTGACTTTGAGCTATTATGATAAACTATCCAATGCCAACTATGTGATTAATTTCTAAGAAATTCAACTGCAGAATGCTGCATTTCTAAAAAGGCACATTTTCCTTACTTACAGACATATACAAGGAGAAAAATCTCAAGTACAGGCATTTGTTTGAATATGGTAATTGATAGAAAAGTTGACCAAGTAGAAAACTGTAATGTGTCATAATAAAAGATGTTGAGATTTGCTTGTATGTTATGTGGGCATTATGGTTCACGGAGTTATGTATTATGCCAGAAGCTGTGGATGACAAGGGTTTCATCTCTTTCTGCTCAGATTCTGTGGATGACTTTGAGCAAGTCATTTTAACTTGTGTGGAGCTGAGTCCTCCTATAAGATGGGGAAGCGGATTCTGGGTTACAGCTTAGAGCCTGTGTAAGGATTAACCATCTTATTGCAAAGATTGGTAACCAGCTTTTCTCATCCAAATGTTCAGTCTTGGAAACACATAGAGGATTGTCATGCTGAGGAGCTAGGGTAATGTTTATTGATTCTGCACGTGTTTAGAGATGGTTCTTATAAGATTCTGTGCAAGGTTTTATCCTTTATAAGTTACAATACTAAGAAAAATCTACTTGTATTTTGATAAATCTGTTTTCCTGCACAACTCTTGATTTCCTTTTGAACAAGATTGGATTTGGAAGAGATTTAGGTAGAAAAGGTACCTCTGACTTTGTCATCTGTGAAAGGATTATGTCAACTCTGTGTGCTCTCAAAGGGTAGGTGTTTGAGAGCATGTGAAATAATTAGCCACTGTAACCTGTGTTTCATAACTTGTAAAAATACAACTCTTTGACAGAAGGCTGAGGATGGAGAGTAGAAAAGGTGAGCCATGATCCGGGTGTAACAGGACTGGGAAGGCATTGGGCAGCTGAAGGAGACCTGGGAAAAGTCTTGAATGTGCATTCATTACGTGCACAGACATATGCAGGAAAACTCTCGGGTGCTGATACTAGGGAGATATAATTGGAGGAAACTGACCAACCTTGTTGGATAGGTGTGTTGAAAGGATTGCAGACCTCATTGTGGTAGGCAGCAAGAAGACTCAGTGCTTGCTGAATAGGTGATTGGCAGGGGTGTGATTACACTGGACACTAAGTAATGCATGGTAGCATTATGTAGGAAAAGACCAGCAAAGACCTTTCTCTTGGGAATTTTGGATGGAGATCAGTGTTCAGCTCTGAAATACAGGTTCTAGCCAAGTGCCATTAGGAGAGTACAAGAGAAGTAAGTTTCTGCAGAATGGGGAGATAACGAGGGCTGTGATTCATTAGTGATGTCTGCGGAGGACAAAGGTGGAACCCTAAAAGGGTGTATGTTATGTATTTGCCATTCCTTAACCTAGAGAGAAGTAAACTGAAAATTCCAACCTATGTGATGAGGAACTGGGAACTGGTTTGGGAGAAGGTTGATGGCCTAGTTTCAGTCACACTTTAATTTGAGGACAACACATTAAGTACATTTGGGGTCACTGTTGCTAGTTCTTACCATTCGCTTTGATATACTTCCTAGAGAGAGAGGAGGTCAGAGTAGAGTATAGGAGATAGAGCTCCTATGGAGGTCAAATGAATAAACAATATGCTTTATTAAGCTGCCCATTTATACACACATGTGTTTTCTTGTAATAATTACCCAGTTCCATGCACCCCAGTTAAGGCAGGTGGCATTTTGGTATATAGGCACCATGCAAAACTGTCCGCCAGAGGGCAGGTGCGCTTCTCTACCCATGGACAAAGAATACAGGATTCTTATTCAGCCTAAAGTAATCTTTTAGGAACCATGGGCAATAGTCATTGAAACTTAGTAGTTATAACAGGGAGGAAAGAGTATTTAATTTTCAGATGACACCATTGGAAGTTGTGCCTGGAATTGACTTGTGGTTCCATCTTTAGCTTATCAAATCACATTTCCTCCTTCTGGGGCTTGATTTCCATGGATGAGAAAGAGAAGGTGTTGTCTGAACTTGGGATGGTGAATGTGTGCTGCCTTTTTCTATTCTGCATCCAGACCAAACAGGACCCTCCTCACCTTTGCTCTTGGATAAGGGGTCATGGTCATTTGCACTTGGCACCTGTTGGCATGTGACCTGACACCTTTTGTTGTCCGTGGAATAGTGAATCATAAAAGACAAAAATAAGAAGAATAGCTGTGGTGAACATTTGTTGAGCTTTTACTTTGTTTCAGGTTCTGTAGTAAGCACTTTGCCTGTAATACGTTACGGGAAATATAAATGTAGGTGTTTCCAGTTAAGAGGGAGGGACAGTTAAGCAGGTGGAACTTCAGGCTCACAGTAGTGAGGGTAGAGTACTGATGTTAGATGGAATAGTTTGAGAAAATGGCTGGAAGTGTGAAGTTAAGAAAAAATAAGACTCAGTTTTCCATTTCCTTGAGCTAGCTTAGTGCCTGGCTTGGTAGGACATCACTGATTGGTGTTTGATTTGGGAATTAATGACTTGAGGAAGGAACAAAATTGTTTGGCAAGGATTGCCCTTGGCTCATGGATCCAACCTCTTTCTTTATTGTTGGATTGACCATCTGCTGAACTGTTAATAACTTTATTGCTCCTGTTTCAGTTGATTCTCTATACTGTTAGGTTTTAATTCCCAAAATAAGGCCCAACTGATGTATACATTGTGTTCTTTTCCTACACAACCAATAACTACAGACTATATACCCTTTTTTCAATGGCTCTACAAAAAAAGATTTTAGAAAGCACTTCCATGAGTACTCATTTATCATTACTAGAAAATAAAGCCTGCATTCATTATCATTCTTCCTTGAAGCTAAGGTTTTGGGTGTACTTTAAGTCAAAGGGCAGCCACCGAAACTGTTGTAAGGTAGTGGCATGATCGCAGGTCCTAATGGGAACATCAAGCCTGCATTTGGACTGCCTTGCCTTAAAGAATATGGGTCAATTATTAATAAATTATACATAGTTTCACCTGTTAATACTTTGAAGAGAAAGTCAGGTGAAGACAGTCTTAGTGAATTCTGACAGGATACCAATTTATTATGACAAGTCAATTTTCCTTTTAGTTTCTAGGACTACTGTGTAACAAATGGACCTACACAGTATATTAAGCTAATGGATTTTATTTTTCATCCGAAAAGGAAAAAAAAACAAAAAAAGCCTTGTGGAGTGCTACCCTAGAACTCCAGGACATTCATTGAATTTCTGGCTCATAATACAGCTTCTAAAAAGCAATTATAACTTTCATCTTAAACTTCTTCCAATGACAAATCTCTCTGGAGTGACTGTCACTGGATTCTTCCTTTAGAGAGCATCTCTTTTCTCAGGGGAAATGATACTCAGCAGCATCCAAAATAGTTCTAGGCAAAATTAAGCTAAGGAAATTTTACCCGATCCAAATTTGCAGTGATTGCATCCATGTATGTCAATGACATCCTCTGCCATTAAGACCTCACCAACGTCTGGTGTTGCCTATATCATGTAAGCACGTTGTGCCATCTTCTGCACCATGGACTTCCATCCCCCAGGTTCTTCCCACCTGGCTGGCGAAGCCCAAAGCTGGCTACCATTTCTGGATTACTTGAACTCTAGCTGAGAGATTAATCTAGCTGCTAATATGGTGCTACCTTTGTTGGGGTCTTCATCCAAAGACACCAGACCTGCTGGGATGAGGAGGTGCTGGGTGTCTGCTCATGAATTGCCCACATCATTGCCTCATCATTGCCTCATCATTGCCCACACTGTCAAGCCAATGTCCCACACAGTTTGGATGCAAGGATTAGTACGACAGTGTCTGTCCACATCCATTTATTCCCAGCACCCAAGGCAGACTTTTTGGCTGCACTACATGTCAGTTTGATTATCTTAGTGGCTGGAGACACGGAGCAGAGAGTGAAAATTTTCAATTGCTGATTGAGAAGGACCCACTTAGTGCAGTCAGACAGAAGTGGGCAGATAAGAAATTCCCAGGCAGCGGAGGCGTAGTACATTCTGTCATTATTACTATTATTATTGTTGTGCTCTAATCAATGTGATTCCGAAGGCACATTCCTAGAAGTTCATTCTTTAATAGAGCTCTACAAGAGAAAATAAAATATCAGGACAGCTCTTGCTTGCTTCGGTAATAAAGATTTGTTGACTAAGCTTCTCTGCACCAGCGTAACTGAAAAGTCATTGTGTTCTTTTCTTCATTATTTGGATGTGACCGTCAAAACCCACACAAACCACTTTAATATCTGATACACTCCTTACATGGAGAAGAGGGATATAAATAAAGAAGTCTTCTTTTAGAAAGGGGATGGGTGACTAGTAGCAGCCTCATTGCATGTATAATGCTTGAGTCATGCTGATCAGCTACAATGCTAGTGCCCAGCTGGAGGTTGTAGGGGTTACTATCTTTTCAAATCAATCATAATTTTTAGTTCTGTTCATAACTCTCAAAGGTGCCACTTAGGAAATATTTTCTTAAAAAATGCCAGATTGTGAATTGATTTATATTTCTGGCTCATAAAGTACAGACAAATGGACCCCAAAAGAAATGTGTTTTTTAAAACAAAATCAAGGATCTTATGTATTAAATAAGTGAAACCCAATGGGGAGGGTTGGCTAGTGGAGTCACTTGAGATCCTATAATTATTTTTTATTGTGAGTGAATCTGAGTGCCACTTTTCACCTTCTCCCGTGTCCCTACAACGACTAACAAACTGTGATGATTAGAAGATAAAAGGTCTTTTTTATGAATTACGTATAAAAACCTGCTTTGAGCCAGCACAAACTTAGCTGGTTCTTTTATTTCTATCTTCACTCAAGCATGGAATTTACTTGTGTGGGGATCGGTGGTAGATGTTATGTTGTTCATAGGAGACAGAGAGAAGAAAATATGATTATCAGTGACAAAATGAATCCATGTCTTAGTGGTCTCAGTTTTTTAGTGGAAAAATTACTTACACAGGAAAGTGGTGGTGATGGGTTTGTTTAGGGAGCATTGTGGGAAAAAACGTACAGGTTGTCTCTATACTTAAGGTGATCCTAACTGATGTTAAACCTCAAATGTTTATTTCACATTAGAAAGAAATACCTAATGAGTACCTCATCGCAGTGATTGTTGCAGGACTTAATATCTCTGCAACTGAGCCTATTTTCATTCTGTTTAAGTAAATGGCTAAGTGCTGTGTGACTGCGGATCAAGCACTGTAGGTTTTTGAGATGTGAATCAGCACCAGAACCAGATTATTGATCCTACTATGCTATTTCATGGCAGCCCTACTGGATATATAAAATTAGGGCTGTCATAGAAATTACTGTAAATTTATTTAGCTTTCATCCTTCATTTCTTTTACAAAATAGTGCTTTTTACCTGGAGAGATAAGTATAAAATTGGGAAATTAATGGATTTTAGGCTACTGTTCAGTAATGCAATCCTATGATATATTTTAGGGAAATACTGTGATTTTAATAGGATTTATGGATGAATTCAGGATATTTTTCACCTGTTTTTCAAGAATGTTGATTTTAGGTAAATTGATATCTGTATTCTTTCGAAAACCTTCTTCATTCTAATATATCCCCTTAAATTCACTCCCTTGATTTAAAAAAAAAAAATGTGGCTTAAAAATAATGAAAAGCCGTATGCTTCAATAATTCTATGCCTAAATGAAAGGGGAAAAAATTTTCCTTTGTCGTATTTTTCAAGCATCTTCCCCCAAAATCTTTTGTAAAAAAAAAACACATGAATTTGGGTTTCATTCTTTTGAAATTTGTTTTATTTCACTTAACTTCATTGCAACACATACATAAAAATTTGCTGGAAAAAATACTGATGTTGATAATTTCCCCATCAAAAAGAATACACCTCCTCTCTCCAGCGCCCATTCCCCCAATGTAAATTTCAAGATGATCAAGGACCACATTTTTTGCCTATGCTAATTATAAACCATTCCAACCTGGAGTGGGGTAGACTTGACTGGTAACCCTTAAGTAGTTAGTTGGTTAGGTAACCACATTAATCATGCAATTCCACTCCTTTTTTGGTTGTGTTTTCCTTATATAAGTTGTACATAGAACTCTTTTAATTTCCCAAACTCTTCACTGCCAGCTAGGATTCTTCAATCTCTATGAATTCTACCCAGTTGTTCATACTAATGCAGAATTATTTTTGTCACCTTTTTGTGCTTTGGACCCTGCCCTATTGTGATTGGTCATTTTTTATTACAAATGTTTGGTGTCTTTCTGCAGCACTGTAAATTGTATAATTTCAGCGGTACACCGGTCTGTTTCTCAGAACTTTGTGGATGGGGAGCATTACTTATCTTTATATACTCAGGATTTAAAACAATGCCTGGCACACTGGAGTGCTCAGGAAATCCTTCACCAACGAATAAATAGTGAAGAGGCTGGGATTGCCAGAAATATTTTAGGAAGAGGCTTCTGGTGGGAATGTAGAGGATGCAGAGGGGAAACTGCAGACAAAGGTTTAAATAGGTGATTGCCATAAGGGTACTGAAAGATTGGCCCAAGCAGCGGTAATAGGAATGGAAAGGTGGAGATAAATGCGGAAACATTTATGTTGTAGACTTTTTCTTAAAATTCTTCTTCGTACCTTGTAATATGACGATTTCTTTAGACACGTTAAACTCAGTCTCACTTTGTGACCCAGGATAATGTATCTACATTGACTAAAAAAGAGTGATGAAGATCAAAGGAACAAAAAGGTTGGAGTAGAAAATTCAGATGGTTTAGCGGTTATGAGAAACCTACACCAGTCTTTCCATTTGTGAGAAATAATCATGTTGACTTTGAGACTTTTTTTTTCCTAAGAGCTGGGAGACAACCTAGTAGAGTGATGGTTGTCCTAAACTGTGAACTCTAAATTCAGATTCCGCCTCTTTCGTCTGCACTGTTATTTTTGGCCAAGTGTGCTCCACTTTCTTCGTGTGTACAGTAAGACTCAAATAATTGTATTCATTTCATGGAATTATTCTGAGGATTACAGAAGCTAATGCACTTAAAAACTAAGTCCAGTTCCTGGCACACAGGCTGTCTATAAATTTATATACTGTTCATATGGGCATCAAATATATTGGGTTAGGAGTATGATTCATATTCTAGACTTCTACCTTCTTCTTAGCAGAAATAAGCATCTTCCCATTTTGTCTACAGCATCTGTTTTAATGATTGCATAGTATCCATTCATATGACAAACCTCATTTATTTAATATTTTTATCATATTTTACTTTTAAAAGTAAAGATATAATAATCATTGCATAATTGAATCTTTGTGCAAATCAAAGACTGTTTCTCTTTGGTTAATTTCTAGAAGAGGAGTTACTAGATCAAATAATATGCATATTTTTAAAGCTTTTGATACAAACACCAGTTTACCTTCCAGGATACCACTCTTCCTGGCACCGAGTATTAATAGTTTCTTTTTTGTCTGGGCCAGTTTAGTAGCTGAGAAAAAGTATTCTTGGCTAAATTTATATGCATTTTGAGTACTGAATAAGATGAACACCATTTGTTAATGGTGTTTAGATCTTTAGTATTTCTCTTTTTGTTAACTGCTTATCTGTATGTATCTTTCCCCAGTTTTTATATTAGTATGTACACCATTTTTTTATTGATAATGTGATAGAAACTTAATTATTGCTAGATTAATTTGGGAAGGTGAGGGAGTTCAAAGAGTCCAAAATGACCACTTTAAGTATTTGGTATATCCAGTTTCCCGACATGAAATTAACATTATGCAATGTTTGACTTACAGAATAGCAGTTTTATGCAGGTTAACCTAATAATGTTTTTAAAGATTTTATTCATTTATTTTAGAGAGAGAGAGAGACTGCAAGCTGGAAGGGGGAGGGATAAGCAAACTCTGTGCTGAGCATGGAGCCCTACACAGGGCTGGATCTAAGACCCTGAGATCAAGATCTGAGCTGAAATTAAGAACCAGATGCTTAACCTACTGAGACACTCAGGCATCCCGTGGTTTAACCTAATAACTTAAGGTTGTCAAGAAATTGTCAAGAAATTCAGTAGATTCCCTCAAACTTATAACTTAATTTTGTAATTTGGCTTATGTAACTTTATTAAACTATTTTGTCTTTTTTTTTTTTTTGCTTGAAAAGTTGGTGTCATTGAGCACCTACTTCTAAATGACTGAGGTATTGTCTCCTTATTGCAATGACAAAAGATTCTGAATACAGTTCTAAAATACAACATATGACCAAATTTAATTTTTTAATAACTCGTGAATGACATTGCCTGATACCTCACTGTGGATTGCAAACATTTCAATTAATAGAAGTGATGGAACTTCATTTTTTTAAAATACTTTCATTTCCTAGTGTTTTTGAGTTTTCTTGGGACTTGAATAACATCACCTCATTTGATTCTGACAATAACCTGGTGAGGGACATGGAGTACACCCCCCCTTCTCGTTATGATAAAAATGAAGACTGAGCTTTGGAGAGGTTAAGTAATGCCCAGAGGTCAGACAGCTAATTAACTGCTGAAACGGCCTCGAACCCAAGTCTTCTGACTTTGAATCTAGTGTGTTTTTTTGTTTGTTTGTTTTTGTTTTTTTTCCTTCTGTTCCTTGATCATTAAATCACTTGACCTGGAAATATGTGCCTTCACCTTTGTCAGAAAAATAAAGCCAGTGAGATCTGAATCCTAGCGAGAAGTAATAATGTGAAGCTCGCAAGTTCCATTGCTCTGTTTTTGTTGTGTCTGTCTTATTTTAGGAACATATGTTTCAGAATTTGCTGAGTAAATGCCGGTTTCAATTTTACTATGGAAAGTGAAAAACAATGGCATGAGAAAATTTTTTTTTTATTTAATATGTATGGCATTCACAAAGGCTTGTTTCACTTTCAGTTGGTTTCACACTTTGTTTGGTTTTTTATTTTTTATTTTTATTTATTTATTTATTTATTTATTTATTTTTAGCTGCATAGCCTTGGGGTAATGTCAAGTTACTCATAAAGAAGGGATTTTAATGAATACCCATGGAGGATACTCTCCTCCTCATTTATTTCTGGTGCCTTTCTTTCACTAACTAAATTCTATAGCTGGTCTCTGGAGCACAATGTGATACTGAATCAGTTTTCCATCACTAGTTTCAATTCTTTTTTGAGCTCTCATACCCAGAAACCCTCATGCAGAGGACCAATGCCCTTGTGGTAGAGTATATTTGTTCTGTGAGTTACCGTTCCAGTCTGTGTTTTCCTGTGCTGAAATATTTCCTTCATGAAATAACTTAAATGGAGTAGGAGGCAGGATTGGGGCAGAATCTCAGGATTCATGAAAAATTTTTAGAATAATTGTAAGTTTAAACAGAATCAAAGAGAGAAAGCGTGGCAAACGGTGTGTGGGCCATTATGAATTTATAAAGCTCTTGTTCATGGGCAATGTTGTTAAATATATAACCAGTTAAATAATGCTTGCGAGAACAGATTGGAACTGAGATGGATTTAAATTAAAGATCTATATATGTATGTAAATCCTCTATACTCTTATTATATGCTTGTTTTTTTGGCAAAAAAACTTCCCTTCCAGAAGCCTTTTGGAAGAGAACAGTTTCTCTGACAGCTATTTGTTTTGTTTTCCACTATTCACTTTTACCTGCTGGTTTATAGAATTCTGATTAGCTTTCATATGTTATAAGACTAGATCTTTAGTTGCCAAACTAATTCTATTAAACTTAGAAATGGAACTATTCAAAATATGCCTGATTGTCAGAGGATGTCCAGAATCTTCTGTTGTTTTTTGTTTTTTTTTAATTGACAACACAGTAGAGCAAAAATATTTAAAAAAAAATTTAAGATGGAAAGCCTTGCATGTTTTAGTAAACCTGATCACAGAATAATTGCAGAGGGGTCCAAGAAGAAACACTGGACCCTGGTTCTTACATAAAGGTAAAAATCTGAGTGAAAATGAGGATATAAGTATATTATGTAGGTATATATTCTTTGTGTTATTATTTGGGAGCTAGCTCACCAAATTTTAAAGAATGGATTCAGTTCTTTTTCAATTTTTATTTATTTATTTTATTTTGTCTTTTGACAGTGTATTTTAATTATTTTTATTATTTATTTATTTATTTTGTATTTATTATTTAATTATTTTTTATTATTATGTTCAATTAGTCTGCATATAGTACATCATTAGTTTTTGATGTAGTGTTCAATGATTCATTAGTTGCACATAACACCCAGTGCTCATCACCACAGGTGGGCTGTTTTTAATACCCTTCACCCAGTTACCTCAAGTCCCCACCACCCCCCTCCCTTCTGTAACCCTCAGATTGGGTCCTGGAATCCAGAGACAAACCATTGGAGACTTGGGACTCCAGTTTTGTTTTTTGTTTTTTGTTTTTTAAAATTATTTATTTGAGAGAAAGGGACCACAAGTGATGGAGGGGAGGGGATGAGGAAGAGGGAGAAACAGATTCCCTTTTCAGCAGGGAGTCAGACATGGGACATGGAGCCGGATCCCAGGATCCTGAGATCATGACCTGAGCAAAAGGCAGCCACTTAACCAACTGAACCATCCAGGTGCCCCAAGAATGGATTCAGATTTAATGACTTTGAGTTTATATCTTTGAGCTTTTTTTATTTTTTATTTTTTTTATTTTAAGGAATCTCTGCACCCTACATGAGGCACAAACTCCCTATCCCAAGATGAAGAGTCCCAAACTCCACACACTGAGCCAGCCAGGTGCTCCTGTCTTTGTGCTTTTTATGGCTCAGTCTCAGATATACACAACTAGTGAATTGTTGAACACTGCCTCAAAAATTAATGGTGTGGGGCGCCTGGGTGGCTCAGTGGGTTAAGCCGCTGCCTTCGGCTCGGGTCATGATCTCAGAGTCCTGGGATCGAGCCCCGCATCGGGCTCTCTGCTCTCTAGGGGAGCCTGCTTCCTCCTCTCTCTCTGCCTGCCTCTCTGCCTGCTTATGATCTCTCTGTCAAATAAATAAATAAAATCTTAAAAAAAAAAAAAAAAAAATTAATGGTGTACTATATGTTGGCTAATTGAACGTAATAGTAATAAAAAAATCAGCTTACCTATATCAAGAGCATTTATTCTTAAGACACTATACCACTGCTGAACAACATGAAGAAGTTGAATATATTGGAACCCCTGTCTTTGGGCACAGTTTTGAAATATATTCCCATTATGGAACTGAGAGCTTGGAATTTTTATGGAAGTGAGAATTTATATGAAAATGTATATGAAAGATGGTTAAACCTAATGAAAACATGCATTTTTACATTCATCTTTGAATTGATATTTAGTATGACATCGTCTCTGTGAGGATTGAATCTGAGTCTTTGATATACTGAAACTTTCATTAGCAACAGTTCTGTGAAGGTCTTTTTTGAGGGTTTATGTGCCTTCTGGTAGTGAATTGTTCTTTATGACCACCTTCTTGCTTTGCTGACTGTGTTCCTTTTATTGTGTTTATGTGCCTCACTTGTTAAGAATAGTAAAAGCTAAAAAAAAAAAAAAAAGAATAGTAAAAGCTGAGTTTACAAATGACACTGTTTTATGTTAAACGTTTGGAATTACAGTACATGTAAATGTAGGTGAAATGGAAGCTCTCTGTTCTGGTGTATTATTGTTGATAAAGAGAATTGTAGGACAGGTTATCAGAAGAGAAGTTTGATTGTTTTAAATTAAAGACAAAAAGAGGAATAAAGATAGACTCATTGAATAATATCTAATAATACTCCCCTCCCCCGCATGCCGATACCCCCTAATCGAGGAATACTGCTTTTGCCCAAATTATTATTGTAGAGAAAATATTTATAATTATAGAATTGGAAAATAAAATTCTAGAAAGACTAATATATAAGTAACACTGACAATGTTGTCAAGTTTAAGCTGAGTTTTAACCATCCTAATAAATGAATAGAAGCTATTCTTCTACACTAATCAAATTTACTTTCCCTGGTCTTTTATAAATATACATATTCAAATGAAAACCATAGTGCTAGTTGCTTATTGGATTCTGGTTTAGTTGAGGTACTCAGGGAAAATCTTTTCCACAGGGTACATAAAACCTGATGGAACTACCATGGGAAACAGGCGTTCATGCCAAAACTGGGAGAATCGCTTTGGAAGCAGAAGGCATGCCAAATACAAAAGCCCTCATAGGGACTGAGCTTATTATGGAGATGAGGTAGGGGGAAGAACCCTGCATGTGAGATGAGGTTAAGGCAGGAGTCAGATTTTGCTGGACTTCAAAGACTATGAAGAAGAGGTTAGATTTTTAAATACAGAGGGAATCCATTGGAATGTGTGAAGCGGGAAATTGACATTTGATATTCAATTTAGAAGGATTATTCTTGTTTCTCTGTGGAGAATGGAATATGGGAGAAAAGAGGGAGCAACAAATAACTTTACAGTTATTTGAGCAAAAGATACTGGTTCAGTTATTTGTTTATCCATTCAACTAAAATTCATTAAACTCCGACTGGACACCATAGGACACCATGGTAAGTCTTGGGCACACCAGAATTTTTAACAGAGGCAAGGAATCTGCTGCCACAAGACTATGACTCTCATGAGTGGTATAGGTAGTGTTAAATCCCATGAAGGCAGTAAAACAGGTAATGCAGTGGAAGAGGTGTGTTTATTCAAATACGGTGTCATGATCATGGTAGAGCCTGGATGAATAGAAACCAGGCATGAGAGAGTCGTGAGCAAGAACTTCCAAGCAAAGAAAGAGCAGTGTGAAAGACCTTAGAGGGGTGCAAGTTTGACATAAACAAACAAGCAAATACCATTGTTTCTGGAGGGAACTAGTGAGAGGGTATCACAGCCCTAGAGGAAGTCGTATGGTGCCTCATTATGTAGAATAAGAAGTCATTTTTTGTAAGACTTATGGGCAAGGGGACATGGAGACAGAGAATGAGGTAAAGATGAAAGGAGTTTTTGATGTTGTGTCAATCATTTATGTCCCTTTGGAACAAGGACAGGATGCATGCATGTTATTTGGAGCCCCATACTCCTCATGAAGTCATTCACTGTACAAAGCAATTAATTCATGAACATTATTGTTGTCTCTTTTCTATTAGCTTATTAAAATAGGGGTACTGGCTGTTAGCATCATTGCCATTGAGTTATATTAAGATACTATTAGTCGGGACGCCTGGGTGGCTCAGTTGGTTAAGCAGCTGCCTTCGGCTCAGGTCATGCTCCCAGGGTCCTGGGATCGAGTCCCGCATCGGGCTCCTTGCTCAGCAGGGAGCCTGCTTCTCCCTCTGCCTCTGCCTGCCGTTCTGTCTGCCTGCGCTCGCTCTCTCTCCCTCTCTTTCTCTGACAAATAAATAACATCTTTAAAAAAAAAAAAAAAGATACTATTAGTCATCATGATTGTTAGAAATTTTATTTCCTGCTTACTACTTTGCTAAATTCTAAAATGACTGTCGCTTAGAGGCAAATGGAAACTTCCTTGTTCTGCAAAGAACAAAATGAGCCACATATACTGGGAATATTTCTCCTACTCTTTGGAGCAGCATCGCCTTAAATGGCGTATCATGCAACACTTACTGTACTCTTTGAAAACCCGTGATGCACGGATGTAGTTGAAAGTAGTCCGGTGTCTGGGTTGCCCCAGTTAACATTCTTTCTAATGGGATCGAGTGGAGAACTTGAAAGAAGAATGATGAAAAGTGCTGTCTTGGCTCTTTGAACATGTAGTTGTTCTGACCAAAAAGTGAGAATCATTGGAGAAGAAAGTTACTTTTCATTAGCTTGGAGACCTGAACCAGAACTGTTATGAAGGTGGGTGGTAAGTCGGGTATGTGCCATTTGCTTTGGTATGTATAGTGGACGATCGATTTCCTCAGCCCAACTAATAGAATATTTTTTCTACCAACCTTGGTGCAATTACATTATAGTTGCAATTTTCAACATGACGTTTTAATAGAATTTTGGAGTTTCTTTGTTATTAATAAAGTTAAATAGAATCAGGAATGAAAATCTCTGCAGAAATATTCACCTTATCACTCTTCCAAAAGAGCCCCCAAACCAACAACAACGACAAAGTCTTCGCCCTGTTCCTGTTTCCCGTCGTTGCTTTGCCTAAAATGAGCAGTAAATGCACGTTTGTTGAATCTGATTGACAGTTTTCCCCAGAGTTGTTCAGCTTCAAAGAAGACTAAGCTTTTTTCATCCCATGGGGGAAAAAAAATTCTAAGCAGCATCCTCAAAATATGAAATCAACCACAAAATTCATTACTTGAGATTTTTCATTCAGAGAAATGATCATAATGACATACTGTGTTCACAAGCGAGATTTCCTGTCTTTAAGCTCTTAATGTATAGTTTGCCTTTAAAATTAAATTGCCTCCTTTTCTAAATCAAACATAGATTAAACAGACACATAATTACTTTCTGGATCGTTTCTTTGCCACTGTAGGGATATGGCATATGTTTAAAATTGTGGTTATTATTGTTTTAATTTTAAGAGATAAAATAAGAAAATAGTCATTAAGAGAAAAAAAATCACCTGCAGCCTATTAAGGTAATATGTGGTATGTTTTCTTTCAGTCTTTTTTCTGTGTGTCATAAATATTATTTGAACTTAATTTTAATATAAGAAGTTTTGAAGATGAGTGCAGAGATACCAACGTTTTCTCAGAACAAAGGACAGGCAGGTTTACCTGGCAGATTATTCATATTTAAGGTGATAATTATCTAGTATTTAAACCTCTTTTGTAGAAGATAATATTCCTGTGCTGAATTAACTGTCCAAAATATAGCCAAAATTCTTTAAAGAGTCCTCAAAGACGTTTTTATAGTAAGAAGCTGTCCGCCCTTAACTTGAGGGATCTAGTTAGCAATGTGAGAGACGGAATATGCTCACACAGATTAAACGAAGGCCTCAAACAGCACAGACTCGAGATTTAATTAGAGACTGTTTTCCACAGACATTTGTGCTAAAAAGGCGGTGTTGGTTGCCTGGGACGTGTTTTATCTTCCTGTCAGGAGTCAGTGCTGGGCCCTGGTGAGAAGCGCAGACATGGTGGTCAGATCCAGCCAGCTCCCCATTTATTAGCTGAGTGGTTTGGGGCAAATTACTTAACCTCTTTAAGAGTCTCAGGTTTTTCATCTGTGAATCCACCAGCAGTAGTATCTTTCTCGTGTGGCTCTGGTAAGGATTCGATGAGATAATGCATGCCTTGGAAGTTTCTGGGCATGAGACGGTGAATGGTAACAGCCATCCAAGAGTTCCCAAGCCCTTCCTGTCAGGCCAGGTAGATCTAACCACATCCTTATGAATATACCGGAGAACACGTCACCAAAGCAGGACAGCAGACCCCTGGGCAAGAGCTAAAGAGTATCTTAGGGGCCATATTTATAAAAGGTAATCATCTCTGAAGAGCGAGTAATACATTTTTCATTGCTTAAGATTGGCAAGATGACTCAGAAACACAAAATTTCAAGAAAAATTGAATTTCCTTCTGTTTTCATCCAGAAATTATGTAAACTAATAATGTTTTGGTCATTCCATGATGGAGGAACTTCCATTTCAAGCCGTTAATGCTTTCAGTTGTTTTCAAATTTTTTTTTTTTTAATTTGTTGCTAAGTTGCTAGAGTTGGAATTGATCATGTGTCTGGGAATGGTTTCTTCCTGAACATTCTTTTCTCTGCCCAGACGATTCTACCATCTCCACCATGTTGCCACAACAGACTTCTGATGTTTCCTTGACTGATGGAGGTGTGGTCATTTTCTCTTTTGACCTTGTAACATAATGAGAGCTGCTGGAGTGCCCTTTTAGTTAAATCAATAGAGAGTGCTTCAGTGTATAATATCTCATTAATAGAGATGCTTAATGGCAAACTTGGGACAGTTCATGTAGCTGACAAGTGAAGCACCTGATAGTATTAAAGCAGTAGATGACCCAGGACATCGGTGACACTTGAGACAAAACAGAACTTTGCCAACTGGTAGAAACCACCTCTGTCACCAGATGGGATGTGATGCCTGCTTTTTCTGTCACTCAACAGCTGTGACTGTTTTTGTTTTTTTTTTAAAGATTATTTATTTATTTGATAGCCAGAGATCACAAGTAGAGAGAGAGGAAGGGAAAGAGGCTCCCCGCTGAGCAGAGAGCCCGATGCGGGGCTCGATCCCAGGACCCTGGGATCATGACCCAAGCTGAAGGCAGAGGCTTTAACCCACTGAGCCACCCAGGCGCCCCGTGACTGTTCTTTTTTCCCAGCTGCAGTTTAAGGATTTCAGTGCATTGTATACTGGGCCCTCTGAGGTAGATATTTGTTTGCAAGAAGTTTATCTTGAGGGCAACACTTATGGGGGGAGTGCAGAAGGCAGTACGGGGCAGAGAGAAAAGTAGAACTTCTGCAAAGTTGACACCTGAGCCACAGCTGGTCTCACCTTGGAGGCTGGTTACAGCTGAAAGGGCTCTTCAGAGCTGTCCAGATTGAGGCAAGAGGACCAAGCCTTTGTACCCCTGTATCGATAGATCATGGGAAGCCAGTGCTGGCTGTTCCAGAGTTGGGGCATAACCTTAGGCAAAGCAGCTCTCTCCAGCCAAGTTCAAGTCCTGGGGAGGGGCTGTGAGTTGTTGTTGGTGGCCACCGACACCACTGACAGCCGAGGAATCATCTGTCCTACCCATTCCTCCATCTTGAAGGGGGATCTGGTGGGCCCACTGTCAGACCTGCTACAGGGCAGTCTGAGGGAGTTGACTTGTGAGCTCTTAAATTTTCACCTAATTCTAAAAATCCTAGAAAATCTGATTCTCATCGTAAAAAAACGGTGAATAGACGTGGTTGTTAGTATTGTTATTAAGTTCAAAAACACATGTAATACCGAGGTTGTATTTGTTCTGTTGTCTCTAGGTAAAAGGAAAGTGCCCAGGATAGAGGTTTCCAGTCTTATTAGTCAAATGTTTTCAGTGAATTATTTTATTCCAGTTCGGCTCTGCTGTTGAAACTTAAAATTAAAAAGACTTGTCATACATTTCAAGGGAGATAATTTGGAAACAGAGCTATATGAGGCAGAGCTAGGAAGTTACTGGAAACATTGGGCCCTTCTCCAGGGAAATTCTATCCTTTCCCTATGGCTATTTGGTCATGCGGCACAGTGCCTTCTGGATCCTGTGCACCCATCCCCACAAGACACAGCCCATCTGACCCTAAGTTGAGTGTTTGAGATCTATATCCATCACTTCCAGGGCTAGAATGAGAGTAGGGCTAAATGAGGCATTCACTTTAAGTGCAAAATTTAAGAAGAAATCGAAAAAAATTTTTAGCCATTATTTTTTTACATCCATGATGAACAAATTATAAAAGCCTTACATGGAGACCAGATCAGTGTTACTTAGTTTTCCTTTGGCCTCGGCTTCCACTGAGGCTTGGCCGGGCCCTGGTCTCTTCACATCTTAGAAATAATCTGATAAATGTATTCTCAATTCCATGGACCTGATGGAATGAACAATTCCATGGACCTGATGGAATGAACAATATATTGTCAATTCCATGGACCTGATAAATGTATTCTCAATTCCATGGACCTGATGGAATGAACAATTCCATAAATTCCTCACACGGAATCAATGCAGATATTGTTTAGCAATTCTGAAACCAGAATAGGAAGAATATATGTAAATGTATGAGTTCAGTGTACGTGAGTCAAAGCCCAAGACAGACCTCTGGGAATTGGGAGCTGGCATCAGAGCTGAATACTGCAGAAATAAGAACAGGCTCAGAGGATTAAATGGGTTTCACCCAATAATCAATTCAGGGACACAGCCAGTGGTCAAATCCCAGATTCACTGAAGCTTTAAGAGCTGAGACTCAGATCTGGGGTCATAGGCAAGGAGGGGTAGTGGAAGGCTTGCCAGGCTCCCGTCCTCCCAGAAGAGTGTGTTGTGAAACCACTGTGGTTTTTTTTTGTTTGTTCGTTGGTTTTTTTGTTTTTTTTTTTTCCCCCTTTCTTGTGACTGCTCTGGCCAATTCCCGACTTAAACCCTGTAAACTTCTCTCTTCTTCCCTATGGAATAAATTCCCGGCTTCTCAATAAGACATCTGCAGCCCTTCACACATTCTGGCTGTTCCGTGTCTCATCTCTTCCCTAACTTTCCCTTACAAAAGAACTTTACCAAAAGTCACAAATATAAACAGCTTTAGTTCCCGTCACCACCCTCTGGATCTCCGAGCCTTAGGCATGTGTGCCGGCAGCCCCCTGCCTCTTGATTTCCTTTTCTGATTTCTCCTTCTGGAGAAATGACTACTCTGAAGGCAAGACTTAATTAAACATCACTTCCTCTTTGAAGCCTTAACTGCATCTCCCAGGCTGCGTTCAAAACAGAAACTTTCTCCTCACTTTGAGCCCAACGCATTGACATATAATTGTTAAGTTTCCTCGGCTGTCTCCCCATTGACTTTTAGTGCCGTTTGGTGATACTGTTAGTAATCACGGAAATTACTATCACAGAAACAGTTTATGTAGTACTTTTAGGCAATGGGAAAGTGATCTACATGGGTATTTTCTTTGATCTCAATAAATTTCATAGTATTACACTATCATTTCATACCATAATATTTCATATGATCGCCTACAAGGCATGCTCTACATGGGATATTTTCTTTGATCTCAATAAATTTCATAGTATTACACTGTCATTTCATACCATAATATTTCATATGATCGCCATTTTATCAATAAATGAATCTAGGCCTGGGGAGCCTTCAACTCGGCATGAAACTATGTTCATCTCTATAGCGCCAGCCCTAACAGAGCAATAGTCCCCTCAGACACATTCAACAATTCAGTGAGGGAAAATAAATACGGGGATGGTTGTGGTCAGCCAGACCCAGTGGAAACATAGATCTTTTGCGCGTCCCACCGACGTATACGTGGACACATGCATATGCATGTATATGCATATGTAGTCATTTTACTTTTAATAAAGTCTTCTGTAGTCAATATTCCTTGACAGGAAAGCTTTTATTTTATTTTATTTTAAAGATTTTATTTATTTATTTGACAGAAAGAGATCACAAGTAGGCAGAGAGACAGGCAGAGAGAGGAAGGGAAGCAGGCTCCCTGCTGAGCAGAGAGCCCGATGTGGGGCTCGATCCCAGGACCTGATCATGAACTGAGCCAAAGGCAGAAGCTTTAACCCACACAGGCGCCCAGAGAGGAAAGCTTTTAGAGAGATATCATGAATTTTTTTTTTACAAAATCATTGTACGCTCCGTGATAGCTTTACCTGCGTCCTAGTGGAATTTGACTCAAAATTAGTGACTAAATTAGCAAGGTGTAAATTCCCTACCATCCTAGTTTGGAGAAATTCTGACAACTTTATTAAATTGAGGCCCAGTTTTTGTTTTTTTTTTTAAAGTGTCAAGATTTTATTTCCATTATTTTGATCAGGAGAAAAAGAAGGTATTCAGCAATTAAACAGAAGTACAATTCTATTGGGGATTTATGTGTAATATAATAAGGTATTATTAATCACCCAGTCATCAAGACTTTACATACTCGTGAAGGGTAATCTGATGGAAAAAAAATTTGCTTATTTCATAGAAAGCGGGTATTACAGTGTAGACGTACTAAAGAAAGAATGCTGGTGTCCGGAAGGATAAAAGAACAGCAATCCCCCTCTCACTGTTACAATTTCTCCAAAGAGCTCAGGCGTTGACTTATAGTATCATTTGTTGAAAATGTTCACTGTCTGAAGATTAAAAACTTCTCCACTCTGGAGGTAGAATTTATTTATTTATTTATTTATTTATTTATTTATTTCCTGGCCATGGAGACAAATAGAGGAAAACTATTAATGTGTAATTATTATCACCCGGTATTTTTTTTTAACCTATTACTAATATTCTTAAATATGTTCTGTATTAGGGCCTCTGAGATGCATAGGGATATTAGATCATCTCTTAGGGCCTTTTCCTGTAGCCTTGTTCTGAGATTCCCAAGGAATCTCATGGGGAAGGGAAGGTTGGCATGAACCCTTCCCTCCCCTAATACAGTTTTATGGCATAAACTTCTGTGCAAAATTGGTTGGAATAAATACTTGAAATGTTAGACAAGAATCTGCCTTTTTGAAAATCGCATGTCTAATCCCATTATGCTCTTTTTACAGATAAGGAAACTGAGGTTAACAAAGTCACACTTATGAACACTAGCGACACTAACACTAGTTGTGTCACAGGAAGGAGCCTTGGCACCTGGCGATTGTCTTCTCCCCCCAGCTCAGAAGCCTTCAACCAAACCTAACCGCCTTCTGGACAGTGGCGGTGCTCTTGCTAACGGCTGAATTGCCTGGCATCTCAGGCGTTGCCATTACATAGATGAAAGAAGGGAACAATGTTTTTTGCTAAAAAATTACCTGAAATCCTTAATCCTGCCAGCGGCAAGCTGAATGCCCCTCCTAAAGTTAACTTCCATACCTTTGATGGGCTATAGCACTCATGTGTATTTCCATAAACTTTTGTTTCTCAGAGCCTCCTCAAAAGAAAACTTTATGAGACTTTTATTTATTTCGTCAATTTCGTCACCACCCCCAGGTTACCAAGTCCGTTTGCACTCAACGTGAAGTGAACACTTGATGTTAGTACTTGGATTAATAATGGGGACCTTGTTGAGGGGCAGGGGAGACTCTCTGGGAGGCTTTGTTAACTGATAGTCCAGTGACTGAAGTAAACATCTCAGCCTCTGATTATTTTTCTTAGCTCCTGATAATTGCTTCCGTCCCTCCCTTGGCTCCCCATCTCTAGACATGCTGCCCATCCATGTAGCTGTTGGGTTAACTAGGCAGCTGATTAAAACACTTGTGTGTTATGCAGGAGACCATCAGGAGAGGAGCCCCTAGGCATTCTGGAGCGAGGGTCTCAATCTCTGTATTGGTTTCTGTTTTAAAGAACAGGACAAGCAATTACCTTGTAGTGAATTCTCAATATATTTCCTTCTTCTTCTGGTCTCTGTTATACTGTTAAGTTTGTGTTGGGCAAGGCAGTGCATCTCCAGTCTGTTGGTACCATACAGGTACCCTGACCCACACAAAAGGAATGACAAACAGGGACATCTGTGGGCTGGGATTGTGTGTCCTCAGGAATTCCAGATGACCTATGAAAACCATTGCTGGAGAGTACACATTATCCTCAGGCTTAGGATTTGATCGGTATGTGAAAACGCCAGGGATGCTTTTTCTTCCTAGCAATACTGGATTGCTAGCGTGCTAATAAATATTCCTTCCTCCAGTGTGCCTTGGGCGAAGTCTGCAGTCAAGAATGCGGTGACAGTTTTACTGTAGTACTTAATTGTAGCATGAAGAATTCTTTGGGGGAAGGAAAATGCTTGTGGTAGAAAAATAAGGAAAAAAATTAAGGTGGAGTAAGATGATTGATCAAAGAGTAATTAATACTTTCCTTAGTCACATTCCATGTAAATGAAATGATGGATTTTTTTAAAAAGTCTTTGAGAATGTTTCTTTCTAATGCCAGGCAAGCAGAATGTGAAATATATAATTAGGAATGGAGAGTTCATTTTTATCTCTGCTATTATTATACTCCGTATCATTAGCATAATATTAATTTTGAAAGCGCAAATTGAAAGAAGTTAGGAAATGACTTAAGTGGAGAGAAGGCACCACTTTGACATTTGTAGAATTAGCTCTGTGAACAGTGGCTGAAGAGAGAGAGGCTCCATTAGTAAGAAAGCAGTAGGTGGGAAGAGATGACATGGCAGATGGAAGATGGAGAGAGAGAACAGACTAAAAAACTTGCAGAGAACCCAACAGATCTGAGTCTGAGTGTGGGGCGTAGATAAGAACAAGGACTAGCAGCCATACTGAGCCCAGAACTTGCTTGGCAGATTGTAGCGATAATAACACTCAACATTACTTTGACACCATAAAAGTCATGCTTATTTGCTCTTGATGTCTCAAGAAAATCCTACAAAATGTTCCTTTTAAGAAGTTTAGGTATTTGTACCGTTTTATGTTTACAGAAAAGAGCTCTGTCATCGCCAAGCCATTCTGCCCCTGAAGGAGGAAATTGTTTGTTCCTTCATGGAGTAATAGTATTGACAGGAAATAATTGCTCACGTTTTCACAAAGTGGAAAAAAACTCAACTGATAACTCTCAAATTGGTAATAATGGGCACAGATATGAGAGGGCTGACAGTGAAGGGCATTTGGCTGACTCAGTCAGGAGAGTATATGACTCTTGATTGGAGGATTGTGAGTTCGAGTCTCACATGTGGTGTAGACTTTACCTAAAATTAAAAAAAAAAAAAAAGAAGATGAAGAAGAAGACTGGTAATGGAAGAATTTAGCCTATATGGTACTACCAGACTTTTGTGCTTGAAACTTCACCATTAAATTTTTTAGGAATAATATGATTTTAACTTTCTTTTTAATGAGAAAAAATTATTTTGCTGGTGTAATATAGTGAGTCTGGGAAATTCTGTTGATGCTTTTTCAAAGCAAGCAGTATTTTGACTATCATGATCTCAGGGTATTAATATTTTTAACGCTAAACTCAACATATTTGTAATTACACAAACCTACCATTTCTCAGGAAGAGTTTGTGTTGACCATGGAATCAAGTTCTATGTGATACATGATTTATACCCTTAAGGAATTTATGTCTATTTTCAGCCAGTGTGAGAGGAGAGGCTCATTATCTGAAAGGACACATTCACCTACAAAGCATAGGGGAAATAGAAAGTTTCCTCCTATAATGTGTCCAGAAAGTCCTTTGCACTTTAAAACTTGAATAACCAAGATGATGAATATCTTTAAATTCTCTTACACATAACAGATAAAAGCAAATTAAGATAGAAGACATACAGTTCTATGTTATATTTCAAAGAGCATGATAAGAGAAAGGTAAGTTCTATTAATCAGGAGAAGAAAATCCGGCTTAATCCAAAAAGCCAATTGCAATTTGTTTTTATTATATGCATAACACATGTTCTTAAAGTCTTAAAATCTTACATACCCTTTGTGAAAGCTATCCCTGTGGAATTATCTGAGAAGGATAAGTATGTGTTATGAATCTGGACATTAAGGATATTGAATAAAGGATAAGACATGTTTGGCATAAAGAAAAAGATGATCAGTGTTGGCTTTGAAAATAATTCTGGGCAAAGTTCATTAAAGTATTCATCCCCCTGTCTAATAAATGATGGGTTAGAACCATCAAGAGTTGTTTATCTTTCTGGAATTAAGATACTGCTAAACTCATTTTTTTCTTAAATGGATGGTGCTAGTGGTATTGTGATGATAAAAAAAAATGAGAAAAGAAAGTTAGGTACCATTTTTTCTACAGTCTTTTTAATAGACCATGGGAGTCTAGTGAAATTCATGTTCTTGTACCTAAAATGCACCCTCAAAAGTTTCCCCAAAAAGCTATACTCTTAACGTATATCACTGTATGCCACTATGAAATACAGAATTCCTGGATGGGTTATATAATCAGACTGAGTCAGAAGGGAACCCAAAACATTTTCCCAAATTTAGTTTAACTAATAATTATTGAGCACATCCTGCCAAACTTTAATAAAGACAAATTATATATAGTGAGTTATATATAAGTACTGACTTTAGAAAGCCCATATTCTACTCTTTGAACATGGGGAGGGGGTTGGGAGTGGCTGAGAATAACCAATGGATCTCTGCAGGGCTGTATGTCCAGGCAGATCTTGGGTGGGAGCTGGAATGAAGGTGGAAGTGAAATGTATTGACAGCATAGCAGATAGAGCCTCAGGCCATTAAGGGAAGGTGCTATTTGAGCCCGGCCACGAAGGACTGCAGACAGTAACCAAAGAATGGGCAAGAGCCACAGGCACACCAAAAAATGACGTGAAGTTTGGTGGGTTTGTGTAATGTTGTATCAAAACAAAATATCTTCGGGGCACCTGGGTGGCTCAGTGGGTTAAAGCCTCTGCCTTCGGCTCAGGTCATGATCTCAGGGTCCTGGGATCCAGCCCCGCTTCGGGCTCTCTGCTCAGCGGGGAGCCTGCTTTCCTCTCTCTCTCTCTCTCTCTCTCTGCCTGCTTCTCTGCCCGCTTGTGATCTCTGTCAAATAAATAAATAAAATTAAAAAAAATATATCTTCAAGGGTGCAGTCTCACTGAAGCATTTTAATATGGCTGCTAGGGACTGAAGCTTTAAGGAGTAGATTCAAGGGAGATGGTAGAGCAAAGACCCCAAATCATTCCCTTGCTAAAAGATGTATGAATTTACTACCTAGTAGGAGCAAGCAGTAAATAAAAGCAAAGCACAGCTTACCTGTATCTTGTGAAGACAAAATGAGGTAGAAAATTAAAGATCTTTATCTCCATTATTCTCCTTTAAGATTTTTTAACTAATCTGCAACCCAAAGAGTGAGAAAGCATTGTTGAAATTCTGAAGGTAGGAAGAGCAAAGACAGAGAGAGTTTTAGTGAAGATTTGGTTGCAGTAGGGGGAGGGGGGGAGACACACAAAAGAGCTCAAAGCTTATATTTAGAAATTGTTCTTTTTTTTTTCACTTAAAATATAACTGTGTTTGTTTTTACAAAAACTACTGAGAGCAGTGAGAACCATTTCTGTATTGAAGTTAATCTATGCTAGCTATCAGTAGTCTGGCATTAAAATTCAGATAGTTTTTGAATAGTGAGTAGCTGATATATTCAAAATTGTGATGTACTCTGAAAAATGTCGTGGTGCTGGAATCTTCCATTCTGTGAAATCTAGTCTGACGAGATGCATAGGGATGTTGGCACAAATTATACCTGTTGGTGGTCCAAAGGGGGCCTGAGGCAAAGCCATGGGGAGATGTTTAGCCCATCTACCTTGGCGGCTGCCAGATCTGAAAAGGTATTTAATGGAGGTCAAATCAGTTCGAGGAACCCCCAGTGGAAGAACTGAAGTTATAGGTCAGTATGTGAGAAAAGAAACAGTAGGGAAGATCATAGCCTTTGGAATTCGACAAATTTGGTTTTGGAAATCAGCCAATTGTTCTGCATTCTAGAACAACTTATGTGACTTCTCTGAGTCTTGTGGGATTGTTATAAAATCTTAAATTATAATAAACATGCCACGCACTGTACTGGTGATTGAGAAATGTGCAACCGTAAGTTTAGAGCACATTTTATTTCCTTGTAAGCAAAATAGAGAAATGGAGATACTCACAAAATAATAGTGCTAAATAAAAAAGGGAGAGACAGAGAGACAGAAACAGAGATTTTCCAGAGGTTGCGGGGGATATGGTGGCTTTTCCAGAGGGCAGCAGGATGGACATAATCATAACAGTCTTCACCTTCTGTCTTACCCACTTGTGGCAGTTAGGAGCCATGGATCTGTACCAATGAATATGGGATTTAGTACTGAACTGGGGGCAGAAATGCCAAGAAAAGTGCCACCCAAACAGAGAGAAGCATCCGAACTGGTAAAATTAGTTAACACTTTATACAGATGATAGAAGTTGAGTCAGGTTTCCAGAAGTGTCACCTTGGGCTGGTTACTATGCCTCAGTTTCCCCACCTATAAAATGGGAGAATATGTACTATATGAAGCTACAGGTTAGAGGAAAGGAGTCCAAGATGTAATCCTATAGTACTCTGCTAGATAATTGTCTGGCATGCAGGGACCGCGTTGACTCTCAAAGTAGTGTTGAGGTGTAATGTCACTGTTGGCTTTGCCTCTGTCCATACACCTGTTTTCATAGAGCCTCATCTCACAACCGCGAGGGGACTGACCAAATCTGGAGAAGTGGGCAACACTCATACATTGCTCCTACCCACTTGTGTTAGAGCACAACCTAAAGTCTGATGTCATACCTCCAGTCTCTCAATCTTCCCCAAAGCACGTTAGCATTAGAGACCCAGGTGATAACACATTTAAAATACCTTGGTATATTTTTGATGGAAGAGTTAGCAAGGTAATGGGTCTATAACTGGGAGTGGGAGAGCTTTGGTGTCTTAGGAGAGAGGGTCTGTGGAGAGTAGATCATCCTATTGAGTCCAGAAGGATCAGACAGCCCATTCAAGTTAAAGATGGGGAACAACTAGCAAGAATGGAGTGTGGTCCACGAGTGGTCGGGTAGCGGATCTCTACAGGATTCTTTAGTTGACCCTATTTTATCTGTCCTTTTCTGGGAGTGAAAGTCACCAAGACAGGATTTTCCTGTAGTCTGAGTCTATAGAGGCTCGAGATAACATAGTTTATCCCCAAGCCAGATTTCACTGATAGGTTTAGTAGCTGAAATCAGTGTCCCACAGGGATTTATTGAAACTAAATGGTTGTTTATACACCAGTGACAGTTGTAAGATTTGAATAAAATGCTGGCTGGTGTCTTATAAATTTTCCTTCCTATGCCACTTCAGTAAGTTTCACTGAAGTTTTTTTTGTTAGTTTGTTTTGTTTTGTCAGTTTGGTAAGCTTTGTTTAACACTTTTATCAGCTTTGTTAAATTGGATACGAGAAAGGTAAGTCTTATTGTTGCCCCAAATGGCAGGTGAATTTCATTTTAGTTTATCATAAATACATTGATAAGAGAAAATAAACTTCTCCCTCGAGGCATCTGAAGCAAGACTTTAAGAGACTTTTGATAACACAAGCTCACCAATAAAATTGGAAAGCTCTACTGTCCACAGTAGTCTTCTTTAATTCTTCAACGTGGAAAACCCAGTTGTAAATGGGGGTAGGATTTGGGACAATTATAACGACATAAAATGTAGAGGCAAGGCAGATGCAAAGATCAAATGGGGAAATTCATAGCTAATATGTTCTTCAAAACAAAACAAAACAAAACAAAACAAAACAAAACGCAGATTTCCTTCTTGGGTTGCAGACACCAGCAGGCTTTGTAGGAAGATGAACACAGAGTAACTAATGCCTCCAGGATCTCAATTTGTTGGCTCACTAATGACACCTGCCCTTGGTGTTCCCAGAAATCTACCTTGTAGGCTGATGATCACACTCCCAAAGGATCCTTGACTACACATTCTGCCATGATATATATTGTGTTGCTTATGCAAATCTCCATGATCAAGACCAGTTGAAGAGATTTGTTTGAGTGTAACAGAGACTCACATCTGACTATGTCAATTCCATATCAAAAATAGAATGGAGTCCCTAACCCCCAACAATCATGGAGACTTACTTGAAAGGCAGAAGACTCTGGAATACATCCAGAGGAAAAATGTCATTGTAAGTAAGACACTAAAACCATCTGCCCATCAATTGTCCATGGTAAGAGTGAAAAAGAAGGCTTTGGAATATGTTTATTGCTGTATGGACAATACATCGAGCATTTTCTTTTTTTACATTTTTCAATTAACATATAATGTATTATATGTTTCAGGGGTACAGGTCTGTGATTCATCAGTCTTACACAGTTCACAGTGCTCACCGTAGCACATACTCTCCCAGTGTCCATCACCCAGCCACCCCATCCCTCTCCCCGCCCTCCCCTCCAGCAACCCTCAGTTTGTTTCCTGAGATTAAGAGTCTCTTATGGTTTGTCTCCCTCTCTGGTTTCATCTTGTTTCATTTTCCCCTCCCTTCCCCTATGATCCTCTGTCTTGTTTTTCCGATTCCTCATAACAGTGAGATCATGTGATTATTGAAATCAGGCATTTTCTTGTGCAATGTAATGCTCTTCCCAGACCACACTGAGTCCATCGTGTACCATCCCAGCACATATACTAGTAGGAATGAAATGCAAATTGATGTGTATTTAACTTTTTCAAAGGATGGTTAAATTCTATTTGACAGGCAATGCCAGGCATTACAATGTTAGTGGCAATGAGAAAGGAAAAGTAATACTAGGTATGGTCTTTGAAGATTCAACCTCTATATAGAGGTTCGAAAGCTCTGACTGTCACACTTCTGTCTAAACACAAACAAGTCTTTTTATTCTATATATATGGAGGGCTTTATTTATATACTGCACCCTGAATGGTTTACAACCATGAAAAATCCCTCTGCCCTGTCCAAGCTTGCTACCTACCTATGAGGGATGATGGACACTTTTATAGATTACTATTAACATGGCACAGGAGAGAGTCTATGCAGAAGAGATCTGCACAAAATGTGTTAAAGAAGTTCAGAGTAGGGAGAGTACCAGTTCAGGATTCAGATCTGCCATATATTTTGTCCAAGGCTTCTGTATAGAAATTAGGTACTGTCTCAGACTACGCATCAGCTTTTTTCCTTCTCTTCGCCGGTTCCTAGCTCTGTGCCCCTGGGGGATTTAATGAACCTCTTCACACTGAGTTCACCTCTGCATGTCCTTAGAGAGTGACCTCTCCAAGCGTCAGTGTCATATCTGTAACATCACGATAATGTCGTAGTATAATTCATAGGTTTACTGTTAAGACTTTCATAAACAAATGCTTCAGTGCAGGGCTGGGCACAGGTGATCGACAAGAGCCACGCATTACTTTATGTATATTGCAGTGCAGTATAACAAGTGTTGCCAAGTCGATGAGTGAGTCATAAAACTAGTAAGCCGGGCACTGCATTGATGGCCAGATGATCTCTGGGAACCTAATAGTCAAGGCCAGGGACTTTCATATAAAAAGCTTTCTCATAATCAGCTTCTGATTATCAGATGTAGTTTCTTCAACCACTTGAATATTTTTATGCCTCGTAGAACATTCTGTCACAATCTGGGAAAGTACAGATCAGAGTTTTATCACCTCCTTAGTTTCTACTGCTTGGTCACTTGTGCAGAGACGCCTTGGTGGAGAAGCACATGGAAATGATTATTTTCATCTATGAGTTGTATTGCTTTTTTTTTTTTTAATTTTTTAAAAGATTTTATTTATTTATTTGACAGCGATCACAAGTAGGCAGAGAGGCAGGCAGAGAGAAAGGGGAAGCAGGCTCCCTGCTGAGCAGAGAGCCCGATACGGGGCTCGATCCCAGGACCCTGAGATCATGACCTGAGCCGAAGGGAGAGGCTTAACCCACTGAGCCACCAAGGTGCCCTTATTGCTTTTTTTTTTTTTTAAGTTTCTTCATGGCTATAGATAGTCAACGTTCACATTTTTCTTGCAAGTAGAATTGAAACAAATGGGATAGGATTAGCAGAAACCCTTCAGTCCTCAGTAGGTCTTTGCTAAGTTCCCAGGCATCTGCTAGATATTCAGTAAGGTATCAAAAAAAGATCATTGACTTGGCCTGGGGGTTGGAGCGTGCAGTTTGAAGGACTAGGTAGAGAGCAAAGAGGCATTTTTAGGGCACTAGTAGAGACAAGTTATGATCACTGGAAATAGATATTGGCTCTGAGAGAAGAAGCAGGAAGGGAAGAATAACGCCAGAAAGGGTAACTGGGGACATGGTGGTTCTTTGCTGAATGGAATGATCTGGATTTCCATCAGGAAAGAGTGGACATTCAAGCAGGAAGAGCGTAATAGTAAAGACATGAATTCCGCCTGATTTTAGAGACAGGAAGGAAAGAATCTTCTTGAAGAGAAGGGAAAGATTAATGGAGGGCTCTGGTATTCAGGCTGAAAAGACTAAATTTAATCTGATCAGTGAAAAGGACCCACCAGAGGCTCCTAAACAGAGGAAAGACATAATGAAAAGGAGTTTAGGAAGATTATTCTAACAACATTGTGCAGGTGGAATTGGAGTAAGAATGACTCTAAGCAAGGAAGGCAGTGAAATTGCTGTTGCAGCATTACTGGGTTATGGGGGGGAAGGTCCCGAGCTGGCTGATGGCTGGTATAAACGGGAAGGAGTCTGATTTAGGAGATGCTGTGCTTTGGAAGTTTACATATGAAACTGGAGTAAGTGAATGTTCCCTAGAATGACAGTCTCTTTATAAAGTTTTCCATCACCCTCCCTCTACCAACACCCCACCCCAGCAAATTCTGCAAGTAAGTTCCAAAGCAGCATAAGTTTTATAGGAATATATTTGTTTATTCTTCACATGCCAAGAGCTGACATCAGTGTTTCAGTGTCTTACAGGATGGGTATGTTACAGATATACAACACAGACATCCTATTTCTGGGAGAAGTATGACTCATGAAGACAGTCTTTGAGTTACCAAACAAAGTCTGACATTTTCTTTTTGGACATTTATTTGCTTACTAAGTATGTATGTTTCCTTACTGAAAACAGTCAGTAAAATCTACCCATTCTTTCTTCCCTAATTACGCCTTTGTAGAAGTTAGATACTTATTGGAAATATTAGTGTTTCAATTTTAGCTGCTAGTTCTGTCATTTCTGTGCTTGTTTTTTTTGAAGATTGCTTTAAGAGCTTTCCAGGAAATAATTGGAAACCTTTATATTAACATCTGTTTGTACATAGCTCGTTGAACAGTATTTATACAATGTCTGCTACTTAGGGAACCCAATTCCTATCCACAGTCTTCTTATAGTTCAACTGTTTATCATTTGATTACTCCCCCTTTTTCCTCTTTGCTTATACTATGTAAAACAGCCAGTACTACTTAGAATTTTAAAAATGAGAAATTGTGTAAGGGATTTTATCAGATGTTCAAAAACTTTAGGAGATGGATCATATTTCAGAATCCTCTCTATGGACCAATCATTAGTGTGGTCTTTCTGTCTGGACTTGACTATCATTGGAGTTTTTTGAGAAGCTGATTGGCCAAATAAATGGTAGCACATTAAGTACCTGAACAAGGAGTCTGGCTAGATTCATAAGATTTATTAAGTAATGAATGTTCATTGAATTCATTTATGCATATTTTGTTAACAAGCACCTACTAGGTATAGAGCCCAATGCTTGCTGGTCATTGAGAGACAATAAGGTAATAATTACAATCTGTAGGGAATATACAGCCCTTCAGGAAATCTGGGCATCTTGACAATGTATTTGATGGACATCAGACTTAGAGATATAACAAAACATATTTTTAAGATGAGGATGACAGATTTCAGTGTTGAGATTGAAGGAGATCAAGGATGTTCCAGGCTGAGGTGACTGACTACAGAAGTCCATGCTGTTTCTAGGGGTTTTCAGGGCTTCAAGAGAGGAGGACTGGTGGGAATAAGAGCTAGGGCTGTAGATTGGACCTGGTATGTGAATAGTCTTAATCTTGATTAAGGAATTTGAACTTGGTTCAGAAGACATTAACAAAGCATCAGTGATGTTTGATCAGGCCAGCTACATTATAGTATTAATGCTATAAACCACTGCTTTATGAAAATAGAAATCACTTAGGATATCCATAGCCATTGCCTATGCTTAGAAAGTACTATGGGGTTTCATTTTTATTCAGTGAGTATATATGCAAGATTATTTTCTACCCATGTTATTTTTTAGGTTTTCAAAATTATTTTGGGTAATTATAAACATTTATTTATGAATCCAATTATTATTTTTACTTGTTAAAGAATATTTATCAAAATTACTGTTTAAAGGACCCCCAACAAAGTATCCAAGAAAAAGTCAAAATGCAATCCATTTTCTTTTTTTGTTGTGAACTGGTGTTGAGTGGGGAAGAGTAAAGGGGAACTGTTCTGCTAATTTCTAAGGTTCATTTTACAAAGAGCATAGAAATTAAAAAATTGACCCATTGTTAAAAATGTGGGCATGCCATTCCGACAATACAACCAGAACAATATATCTTCACAGCAATTCTTTTAAAATGTCTCTTCTTTGGGACACACCACTCCTAAAAGTTTAATCCAAAGCTTTGGATTCACACTTTGGTTCTGACAGCCAACATAATTATTTCCTCTTATACTTTCCCTACTTTATACATATGATATGCAGTGCATTACATATATTTTATCATTTCCTGGTACATCTACCATTTTGGGTAGTATAATAGCTTTCAGGAAAAATTGTACATGTTCAGAACTTGATACTCTTATTTCACTAAGTACAGAACTTAGCATCTTCTTTTAAAATTTGAGGCAATAGCATGTTTAGTCTTTCATCCTCAAAATGTGTAACTTATTCATATAAATTCTACCAACTCTTTATATGCCTGTCACTTGGTCTTCCCTACTATGAGTTGGAAGTAAACATTTCAGTTACAGTAAGCCTATTTGTTACTTCAAGTTGTATTTCCTTATCCTATATTCCTGAATATAGTCAGACTGTAGAGGGAATTCAAAAATGGGAAAATATACCATACATGTCTCTAGGTTAGTAAGGAATTTTTATGTGTTACTTTTTTCCTTTAATTCCCAGCCTATGTTCAGGTAATAGTGAATATAATATCATTATCTTTACAGAATCCTTACCTGAGTGCATGTAACCTCATTTTCTATAATGGGAGGTTAGAGATGAAGAGTATCTCTGAGCTCCTAATGCTGCCGTACTCAGGCCTGTTAAGTATCATTTCCTATGTGATGTGCATATTAAACACAAGTTACAATTCTAGTTAGAATGTAGTATTGGACACAGCTGAGTCTGTTCTGCTGTTTTTAGAGGGAGCAAAAAATTCAGATTAGTATTAAAGATGCTCTAAATTCTCTGCTTCAGGAGGAATAGACACTGTCAGTCTGTCTGTCCATTCTCTACTCTCTGCAGAGTGAAACTCTGCCTCCTTCATGCTCCCACCAGCCCTTCTTACTGTATTACATGTACTACGGCATCACACATACTGCCCTGCAATTAATTCTGTACACTTATGTCTCCCCTTCTGGATTGTGAGCTTGTTAATGGAGTCCTATCCATCTCTCCTAGCACCTAGCATATTTCCAGTGACTCAGCAGTCATTAACGTATTGCTTATTAGTTGAACAAATCAATGACAGAATGTGAGACAGGCTACAAATAAAGGAATGTTGCTGATTTTATTTGCTAAACTGATTTAAATTTGGATGGTTATGCAAGGAACTCTTCAAGGAAACCTGTGTTCTTTCTCCTTTCCATTGGCGGCTGAGCCAGAGGAAATATGCCTTCATAGGAAAAGATGTCAGGGAGGAGGGAGAGGAATAGGGAGATGGCCTAACAGAATATGGGCACAGAGTGTATTGAGTATCATGGTAAAATGATAGAAGAGAACCGAAAGTATTTAAAATCGGGATGCCTGGGTGGCTCAGTTGGTTAAGCCGCTGCCTTGGGCTCAGGTCATGATCCCAGGGTCCTGGGATCGAGTTCCGCATCGGTCTCCTTGCTCGGTAGGGAGCCTGCTTCTGCCTGCCTCTCTGCCTGCTTGTGTGTACTCTCTTTCTCTCTCTGGCAAATAAATAAAATCTTAAAAAAAAAAGTATTTAAGATCTTCTGGAATTTGTGAGTAAAGCAGACACCTGCTTGCTTGATTTTTAGAATTCAGTTGTATAAATTATATGAGCACTTCCTAAGGCTAATGGTTAAATGCCACCTGCCTAAGATCATGGTCAACTGTCTGGGTGTTGGAGCTAGTTTGGAATATGTTCCTCACAGCCTCTACCAGCTATCTGCCTTCACTCTGAGATGCTCACAGCAATTGTGAAAAGAACCCCAGATTGTGTCTCCTTTTCCACACTTTCTTTGTCTGGCTCCTTGGCCCGAAAACTCTGCATACCACTGGGCCCCTGGCACCTCTGAGGCTGTCTTTGTTAGAATGCTTGAGTGTTCATTCAGAAATATTACAGTCACAAATTATTTTGCAGTCGCTCTGGGTAGGAAGGGATCAGTGGCTTTTAAAATCATCAATTAAACTAGAATAGGGTTTCACGGCAAAGCTGGATTTTTATGGCCCATTACAAACCACCCTTTGTTTATATGAAGAAGCAGAGATGTAGCCTGGCCACAGGAGAAGACAATATGATGCCATCATCTAGCTTTCCCGATTCCCCTCAAATATTTTCTCCAGGACACCAAGAATGGATCTCTCAGAGAACATTTGAGGATGCATTTCTACTGAGGTAAAAATATGATTGAAAGGTACACGTAGAATTTCCTCTTGCTTTTGATTCAGTGTTTATTTTTCCTTTAAAAATGTACACTTAACTAGGGATAGTTTTGATGATAAACCAGCCCGGCTTTATTTTTTGACTTGTTGAAATTTACTTTTTTTTTAAATTGTCATGACATTTCCATTGTTTTGTTTGACAAGCTTTTGATTTTTAAGTGTGAAGAGAGGTATGTAGTGTGCATGTGCATTTTAAATTCTATGCTCATGAATGGAAATCTAAGGCATTTTGCTAATATTTTAGGTGCTTGCTCTATGTCCGGTTGTCTGCTGGAAACTTTGCCTAGATTATCTCAGTTAATCCTCAAGTCTTATAATTATATTATCTCAGTTAACCAGTCAAATCCAGTGAGCTATCGTTATTATTATTTTACAGAAAAGGAAAGACTCTTTGAGAGGCTAAGTAACCTGTGCTACAGCACAGGGTTAGCAAGAGTTAAGTGGGAGCCTGAATTTAGAATCCAGGGTTAGTAGCAAACAGCCCAGCTATAGGATGCTTTGCCATTTGATGGGCCACGCAAACTTGACTCCAGCAACTATTAAGTAGCCCATGACATTCACAAATTCTGAAAACAATTGCGGCATGGAGTTGGGGATTTCTGGCTACTTTATAGAATTCTATTTCTTCCATTTCTTCTTCTTCTTCTTCTTCTTCTTTTCAAGCTGCTGCATTTATAGTTTAGTTGTTCAGATTCAAAATAAAAAAAGCTAAGACCTGGAAAGCTTCACAAATTTAGGAGATGATCGATAAAAGTCATGGATGGCTCATCAATTTAACCACACTGTCTGGGTAAAGGCATTGTGCTTTAAAACTTCCTAGCTGGGGAGGACATTACTCTGATCAAGGCATTATGAGTGGCCATGTGCCCCAAATGAACGTTCATATGAAATATTCAAAACTCAAACTTAAAGCCATATTGGAAAGCTAACAATCTTCAATTTGAGAGGCCTACATAAGGTGTTATCATATCGTCTGAGTTACCAGTGCTCTCTTAATTATATGAGTTTATGTCTTGATAACTTGGACGTTGCTCTGTACAGTTTTTATTAGGGTGCTTCGGAAGAATGCAGTTCCTGTTTGTAGTTTTTCATTGTTTCTATGAACAGAGCTCTCATCATTATCTGACTAAGGTTTTTCAGAACAGAGTTAAGTCTATTAGCTCTGGCATTAATGAACTAATCTAAAAATAGATCCAATCAGGCATTTGCATGCTTCCACTCATAAAGAATATCTATTCATTACTGAGAAAAAGTGGATATGGAGATTTTTTTCCTTTAACTTGGTATGCAGTTCTATACATGGAGCTGAGACAACAGTGACCTCCTCTTCCCTGTTTTTTTCTGTGCCTCTCTGAACCATCTGTATGATGGATTTTAGTTATAATCAATTCCCTTAGGGTAGACTTGAAAGATTTAATTAATGACAAATTGATAATTATATGGATTTTGAGCCTTTTAGAAGGCATGGTATAGGTTAAGGTACAATTGTAGAGGGTATCATAATTTTCCATATAAAAGTCACCATGGTCAGGGGCGCCTGGGTGGCTCAATGGGTTAAAGCCTCTGCCTTCAGCTCAGGTCATGATCCCAGGGTCCTGGGATCGAGCCCTGCATCAGGCTCTCTACTCAGCAGGAATCCTGCTTCTCCCTCTCTGCCTGCCTGCCTCTCTGGCTACTTGTGATCTCTGTCTGTCAAATAAACAAATAAAATCTAAAAAAAAAAAAAAAAAGTCACCATGGTCAAAAGATCATACAGAACCATTATTCAGATATCCAAGTAAGAATCTAAGTAGGAGAGTTGCTCTCTAAACATTCACTGTCAGGCAACACAGAGTACTATAGTCTAATCTGGAGACTTGCTCTGGGTCTTGATTTTACTCTGCCCTCTATATCTAAATGGATATATATATATATATATATATATAATTGCTTCATATATATATGAAGCAATGTTTTTTGACAATGTTCTTCTCTCATATCCGATAGTAAATATTGTATATAAGATTCAAGGAAGAATCCCTTCATCGTGTTCCAGGAGAAATTCCTTACATTTGGGCTCCAGATACTTAAAACAGCGACAAGAAGATCAAAATAAGACTTCTGTACATAGCTTGTCATTCATTAGCTAATCTACTTCCTCACTCAATTATTGAGTTCCTACTATATACAGAAAGGTACAAAGATATAGAATCCAGTTTTTATCTTTAAGTAGCTGAATGCATAATACTATACAAAGCCACAAAGACATTGAATTCTTATACTGAACAGTCACAGCCTAGAACTGGGCCAGATACAGAATATTATTTTGTGAAATGAGCAAATGATACAATGTTCAATGATAAGGATGCCTATGCAGGTTGTAACAGAAACACAGATCAAGGGGTTCTCTAACCCATTATGGAAGGATATGAGATTAAATACAAAGGAAAAGTAGGAATGACCGCCATGCATTATGGGATGGGTGGGTGGGGAATTAGAGGCAGTTTAGTTCTGGGACAGGATGTATGAAACAAACTGTCTAGAACATAGGTTCAAGGCAGGCAGGTACCTCGTCATGGAGGTCCCAGCGGTCAGATGTTGATGTGAGTTTTATGCTTTCCCCTAGGAAAATTCTTTCTCCTGCAGTCTGTGAATGCCTATGTCAACACCCCCTTTAAGTAGAATGAGTGAATTAAATATGGAGACCACACAGAGTAGGTTGCATTTTCCACTGACTGGAAAGGATGTCCCTTCCCTTCCCTGACTACTGGGTTGTGTCCCGTGGATCCTGCTCTGCTCCCAGCCATGGTGCTCTCCTAACCATTGTTTATTTTATCTATCACTTGAGTTTTTCCTCACTTCCCATTAGTAGCTTCTCAGACTTAATGTTTATTCCTTTTTAGCACAAGAGCTAAATATTTACTTTTAAGCAAGCCAGAGAAAATACCATAAAAAGTTAACAATTCCAGTGAGAACAGTGAAACAAGTCCAACTTTTGTTCTTTTCATTTTCTAGCAACACTCTGAATTCATAGTATAATTTCATCAGATTTTTAATTATGTGCAACCCCTCATCTGTGAGCCCAAAGTACTTTGTGTCAACCTGGAATTGGGCCATTCTTATTTTATAAATAAGGAAAATTGATGTTATTCAACAAATGCAAACCTAGAAGAACTTAGTCCGGTACATGGTGTTTCCAGAACCTTCCATTCCAAAGGAATACCATCTTCTCCTTGGCAGTTGTGGAGGCTGGTAGAAGTGTTTCTGATGCTTCTGCAGTTCAGACAGAAGTGATAGCTAGCCCCTTCCCCTCCTGCATTCTGCTTGGGAATGTGTACCCCTGAAGAGGAACTGGAAGATGCTGGGAGTTCTACTGTTTCCCACTTTTTAGTAGCTCTGTTTGATTAAATACAATGCAAGATATGGATGGATGCTTAGGAAAGAGTTTGTGAATGATCTTGTAAGCCACGATAAAGGAGTTTCCATTTTATCCCAAGGATAGTAGGAAGCCATTGGCATCTGTGGGAAAGTTCACAGGATCAGATTTGAGGTGGAAAAGCAAAAAGGTCCAGATGCAAAGAAGATAATGTCCTACAGTCAAGCAAGGACCAAAGTGTGCAGAAAGGCCTGAAGTGACGGGGGCCTGGACCAGCACAGAGCACTGGAGATGGTTTTGTAAGTTATTCAAGAGGAAGAAATGGCAAAATTGAGTGATGGATTGGACAAGAATTTAAGAGAGAGAAAGAAATCAAAGCTAATGTCTAGTCAAAGGACTGGGCATTGGGGTCTTTCTCTGGGATGTAGCACATGTGGAGAGAGGTTGGTGAGGAAAGGAAGTAAGTGAATCCCTCTGACTAATATTTACATGACTCAAAATATGCACATATATTTAATATGCATGTTGAATTTCTAGAATTTTCTGAAGTTTAAGTCTGTTTTGCATCTCTTAGAAGTGAGAAAGCCCTGCTCTCTGTGTAGCTTCTCATCGGGTCCCTCTCTACTTCAGGCGTTAGATGCCCACTAGATCAGCCACCCGCAAACCCTGGCGTGTGGGCCAAATGTGGCTTGTTGCCTAGTTAGAAGTGTCCCACAAGTCAATAATGACTTCTACATTTTCAGACGGTTGGGGAAAATTTTTGAAAAAGAAGACTCTTTCACGGTAATTGGAAATTTTAGAAAATGTAAATTTTAGTTTCCACATATGAGATTTTTGGAACACTACCATGCCCTTCCGGTTCCATATTGTGTCCAACCACAGAGTTTAACAGTTGCAACAGGGACCTTCAGACTTACAAAGTCTAAAGTTTTTACTTCCTGCCCCTTTACAAAGAATGTCTGCCCATCCCTGGGCTAAATGATTGTTTCATTCTCTAACTTGACAATCCTCAATTAAAAACCCACTTCTTCAAAAAATGTCATGGCATTCTATTTGAGGGATCATGTACTTCTGGCTGGGTTTTCAGATTTATGGCTGTGCCTGCCACCTGATGCATCAATAAAAAACTTATTAATGCATTTAATTAGTATTGACTTTTTCTACTATTTATGTACCAGAGCCACATGGAAGTGTATTTCAGAGACAGTATAGTTATTCCAGGAGCAAGGAAAAAAAAAATAGAGATGGCATCTTAGCTGGGTTTATCTTAACTCTAACATTAAAAAAAAAACAAAACAAAACAGCAAATGCTTTCTGTGGGCATCTTCAAGTTGCAATATCGTTAGCTATTGCGGCCGTATTTCATTTTACAGTAAACTGTATTAGAATGTGTTGGGTAGTGAGAGGATGCTGTGTGCTACATGGTAGCTGTTAGAGTTGAAATTGGTTTGCAGTCATGCTTCAGCCTATTTGCTTTTAGAAAAAAAATAACTTTATCCAACCAACCATAGTAATAACTATTTTTCAAGTAGCATTGCATACCGTTTTCAGGATTATAAGTAAAGCCTGATACTGCGAGGCAGATTTTTCTACTGCATACAAAATATTGTACTTGTATTCACACTTGTTCAATTTGCTTAAAGAATATAAGATATTAGAAAGCTTATCAGATAGGGATCCTTTTCCTTCGCATGTTTCTTCAGCCAATTAATAGTGGGTGATCTAAGAAACATTTGATTTGATAACGCCTAAATCAATGGATACCTGTTTAAAAACGTGGTCTTGTCTGTTTCAGAGCTGAAGAACCACCTTGTCATAGTTAATGTGAATGACATAATTTTAAGGTGTCAACGGACATTGAGATTATTGACCATGACACAGTCGGTCTCAAGTGAAAGTTTCAGAAACCCTTTAGAAGAATTTTTGTTTTGTGTGTGTGTGTATTTTTTTTATTTTTCCTCTACTGAAGATCAGATATAGCAGCACTTTGGCCAATTGCTTTGATTATTTTAGTTTTACTATTTCATTTGTATTGAAACTCCAAATAACATTAGAGTGACTAAGACATAGTTACACTTCTTCAAAAAGCACAGGCTTTAAAGTAGATATTGAGAACTGCTACTGTGGGTGAGCTAACTTTAGTTCCCTCTTCCAAAAGCCTTGTCACTTACGCCACTTGTTAATTTCCCCTCTCCCTAAAATGCGCCAACCCTTCTCTAGCATGCAGCATCTTTCTACGTGTGAGTAGGTCTTGTATGCTTATGTCATGTCCCCTCCTTGTGTCTCATGGCTGTTTTGCTATATGAATCCTTGATGGTAAATTATATTGGTATGGGCTTAATAAAATTCCTGAAGCCCTGTATACACTTTCTAAGACAACAGGTGGGAGATATTTCCTCTTTAGCCTCAGACATTGCTTGGTTCCTGAGTAAATACACTGCTGTCAGAGACCTAATGTCATTCCTGATGCCTTCTCGTGTTCTCAGATCTACACAGTTCTTTTTGCTCACCCTCCACTTCCATACTGTGTGCCTTTGTCTTTGACCATTACTTGTATTCCAAGCTTTCTTTCTGATGGCCTTCCCAGATTTATGGCATGAGAGATGGTTGAAATTGGGATATTGAATGAGACCTTCAGGAGTAAGGCATTCGAGTTTGTGGAGTACCTACCATTTGCTGGGCACTTTGTATGTGTTAAAGTTAAAGCTCACTTAAATCTCAAATCACCTTCTCCGAAAAGGATGATTTTTTTTTTTTCAGATGAGGGAAAATAAATTCAAGAAGCTTGATTTATTGACTATTTAACCAATCTGAAGCTCTGACTTCAGTTTGTATGTGTCTGGCTCTTACAGCCTGTGATTTTTTTTTTTTTCCTTCGCCCTCCATGCTTCCTGTCCTGGAGAGAGAGAATATATACAGAGAATAGAAAGATAAGGAGTAAGCTGTGGAGAAATCTCTCTTTAGAAAGTGGCCTCAAAAATTGAGAGCCGGGAAAGATAGCTGAAGAAGGGGTAAAGGATAGCAAGAAAATGATAGTTGTTATCTGAAAAGCTATGGGCTGGGGGACTTCTAGAAGAAACTAGCTTGGGAATGGACCCAGTCACTGCCCTGCCAGGTGCATTCCATTGTGTCCTTTGTCTTTCCTAGTCCTCCAGGCTACAGGGTGTCTCCCTGGAGAGCCCTGGCTCACTCTGCCGGGAACCAGGGGCACAGCCCTCTCAAATATCAAGCATCTCCCATGTTTCTAAGTTCTGCGTCATGAACTTGCTTTTCATAGAGTGTTTTAGAAAGAAAGAGTCTTGTAAAATAAGTTCTTCATTTTCTAGGCCAACTCGCAGAAAGTGGAATCCTTATTTTGTCTAGACAGGTTCCTTTGAAGTTGATGTGGGGGGGGGGTGCTATCTTGGGGAGCCAGAACTGTAGCTATTTACCATGTTTCCTGAGGCAACCTTGGGTGAGGACTAGAGAATTTTAACAAGTGTCTTGACTTTCTCTGCACCTGGAGATTAATGTGCTAGTAAAAACTTTATGAACCCTTAATCATTCATAGCAAACATATCGAATCCTCTGAAGCTAAAAGCTTCAGCATTCATAATTAAGAGACAACAGGACAGGATCATGTAAATATGGAACTGGTCTCCCAGAAAATATAATAAACTTTTTCTTTATCTTTATTTAAGTATGGGCACTTTAATTGTGAATAGAAAGTTCTTTTCTTTTTCTTTCTTTTTTTTTTTTTTTTTTAATAGACCCATTAAGATAGGTAACAAACTTATGGTTGCCAGAACAGAGGATGGTAGGGGGAGGATGAAATGGGTGAAGGGGAGTGGGAGATACAGGTTCCCAGTTATGGAATGATAAATCATGGGAATGAAAGGCACAGCATAGGAAATACAGTCACTGGTATGGTAATGGTGACATATGTAGATTTGTGGTGAGCATAGTATAACATACAGAGCTATTGAGTCATTATGTTGTATACCTGAAATTAATGTAATATTGTGTGCCAACTATATTTCAGTTAAAAAAAATAAAAAAAAAGTGGTTTTTTTCTTAGTTAAGAAAGCCATAAAGTTATATACCCATTTTTAAGATGAGAATGAAAGTAATTTTCCCCAACTACTAGATAATCCCATGTAATCAGATTGGATTCCCCTTATAAAGGTGTTAGTTATGGCATCATTAGCTGTGCCCTCCCCCCATCACGTTATCTTCTGTATGAAACAATATATAGTTGCATTAAGATAGTCTAATTGTTTGCAAAGGCTGTTGTTACAAAGTACAGCAAACTGGGTGGCTCAACAGAAATGTATTGGCTCCCAGTTCTAGAGGCTAGAAGTCTGAGGTTAAGGTATCAGCACAGTTGGTTCCCTCTGTGGGCAGTGGAGGAAAATCTCCTCCAGACCTCTTAGCTTTTACTGGTTTGCTCTGTGGAGTTCTATGGCTTCTGTTGCATAACCCCCATGTCTGCCTCCATCCTCACATGGTCTTTGGCCTGTGTGTGTGTGTCTGCACCCAAATTTCCCCTTTCTATAAGGACACTGGTCAGATTGGATTAGGGACCCACTCTACTCCAGTATGACCTCATCTTAACTAATTACATCTGTAATAACCCATATGCAAATAAGGTCACATTCTGAGGTGCTGTGGATTAGCACTTTAACATAGAAATTTTGGAGGGACATGAGTCTACCCATAATAGATAGAATAAGTTGTTACATGATAATAAGTGACTCCCAAATTCCAGTGGTTTGCAACAACAAAGTTTTACTTTTTCCTCAAAATCCAGTGGCAATCCTGGTGTGTGTTCTACCATCACGTAATGGCTCAGTATTGGAGCCTCCATGTGGCACATGCTTCCATGATCTCCAGGCCAAGGGAAGAAAGTATGAGAAGGCCTATAACCAGTTTAAAAAAAAAAAAAAAATCTCTTGGAAAGTATCACTTCTGTTCAAATTTTATTGACTGAAATAAACTACCTTCCTTCCCTGAATTCAAAGAGGCAAAGACATGCAATTCTTCCTGTGTGGCAAGAAAGAAGAGAACTGGAGATATTCATGAGAAGCTATATACTTTGATCTATATATCTTTACCATATAGGTAAAGATATCTATTTTGATATACGGACATCTATTTTGAAGTCTTGGAAAGATTTGTTGCTGTCTGGCTAAATAAGGTTCTTTTCCTAGGTCTTGAGATGTTGAACCATTAATGATTTTTCTGTTCTGCCTCCCCCTTACCCAGGGATGATTCATCCTACAATGAAAACGGACGGTAGATCTATATGCGTCAAAGTTATATCAGTTTATACTGGGGATAATGTTTGTTGGATAAACTATGGCAATACACATGCACAGATAACCATTGTAAGGGACTGGAAGGTCATGTGCATGGGGACTTCTCTGATGTATTTTACTTTTGTAGATAGGATAGTCTTCAAGGTGACATGAACCAGGACTGTGATTACACAAACTGCCCAGAGGAGACACAGATACACAGTAACTAAAGTCTTCAGACAGAAGGAATTATGGCATAAATATCCTATTTAACCCCTTCCTTCCCCAAACATCCTTCACTTACTCTTCATCATATCATCCTTCATAGATGTATCCCCTTCAGAACGTTTATCACACTCAGACATTTTCTCATCTGTTTGCTTGTTTCTTAACGTTTCTGCTGTGGACTGCACATCACCCTCTTTCTTCCCATCCGGATGTAAATCCGTGAATGCAGAAACCTAGCTCTGTTTTTTCACTTTTAACTCCAGTGTTGAGAATAACATCTGTTGGATACTGGAAGGAAATAATGTACTGAACTAATAAATATAATAACTATTGCTTTTAAAATATCATAATGTCAGAAGGCAAGAATTCGGGGAAAATACTCTATCACTGTGTTAAGATCTGGGTAATGGGAATTACAGGCTTACAATGTAAACATTTACAGCGTTTTCAAAACATCTTATTTGTCTTTCCAGATTCCATAGTCTATACACTTCTCTTGAGGTCTCTTATAACCACATGCTATTCATTGTGAAGTTATATTCACTTATCTCATTTTCAAGAAACAATACATTTATGTCCAAACATTACATACTGTCTGGTCACAGCACAATTATTTTAAAGGGTCCATGATTTAATACTTGTTGTTACCATGTTTGTAGAGTAATTTGGGGTAAATGAATTTGAGCAGAAACCATTAAGCAAAATGATTCTTTTCTAAATTACTTTAAGTGTTGAATTGTATTGCTGATAATTTTCTAATGGAGATGTTTTGCATAGATATTTTAAGGAAACACCTGGATCCAAATAACCTTTTTTAAAGGAACACTTGAGTATTATTTGGTGTTTTCTCTAATAGTAGACTGTAATTGAAATAATTATGAAAAGATTCATTGACTGCTCAAACGAAAACAATTGACTGAAGAAATAGAGTTGTCATTCCAATCGACCTGAGAATCTCCATGCTCTGCTGCTTTGTTTACATAGAAGAGTTTAGGGAAATTACTGGTCCTGGGGCTTTCTAAACCTTAATTGTCAGTATGTCTAACTTTTACTACAAAATGATACTAAATGTCATTTTTGGCGATTTTGTACGTACTATATCCTACTGTAATTTTTCACTTAGTGGCCATGCCTTGGCTCTTAGCTTATGATAATCTGACCCAGTTAAGTCTCTCTCTTTGTAATTTTAGGATTAGTGTTACTGGTGTTGTCAGTTTAACAGACAGTATTCACATTGTATTCTAGGTAAATGGCATCTCCTGGAGTTGTTCAGAGCAGTATCTACATTTATGTTTGAGTGATCAAGAGAGTGGGGAGTAAACCACAAAGACTCTCCTAAACCAAAGACGTTTGTTCATGATTCTAGCAGTCCTTGAGACTGACGCCGTCCCCTTGGCTTCGGATGTGTGTTCCTGGTTATCTGCTTTATTGTTGTCTGTCTCCATGGTGGGGTTGAAATAACTGCAGGGAGTCTCTGGCGACACCCTTGCTACAATACAGTGTATACTTGGCTTCTTGACAGAACACTATCTTAGCCTCTTACTCATTAAAGTCACTCGGCCCCGTTTCTAGTTATGAACTGTTGTCACCATGATGGATTTCCTGACCTTGAGAGGCTATGGTGGCCACACTGATGTCATACTGTATTTTGTGTCTCTGTTTTCTGACTGGATAAATGTTCTTTAATTATTGCTGGTTCCTCAACCTTGGGGAAAACTCCGGCTGTGTCACCAGTTTTTATATTTGACAGTTTGGAAAGAGAGAGGCTTTGGCCATGCTAGTTGAAGTTAAAGGTTTGAGTCCATATGCTCTTTTGGTTAATTTTATACAATACTGTTAGGTTAATATTACACAAACAGATTCACTCAGTAGAGAACTCTGCATTTAATACCGTATTGAATGATGATGATGACGACTTAAAAGTCACTGACTTACCTCTGATAGTGCCGTAGCATGACACTGATATACATGGATATTAATGAGATTATTATTTATTTTTTAATGAAAAAAAAGAGCTCTATGTGTACCCCCCTCAAAAAAAGCATAATGAAGATTTTTAAGAATTACCTAGAAGTAGAAGTGATCAGAGTCAATATTCCTTTGGAAGATTAGAGCCAAAAACCAAAATTTGGGCCTAAATTATATCAATTGTTTTTATATTAATCAGATAAACCAAAAAATTAATACTATCCCTCTTGTAATAGGTTCCTCTTTTCTACTATTTATCAAAAGTGTTATATTTTTATGTAGACTGAGTATTGAGTACCATCACATTCAACTCATTTATTGCTGGTTTTGATATTAAAATGTGCATATGAATTTATGATCAGAAATTGATTTTATAGAACATCATATAAAATGAGAGCTCCATTAGTTCTTCACTTTTTTTATTCCTCAATATCCCTAAAACTTATTCTAGCACCAATAAGGAATAAATCCTTAGTCAATGCTTGCAAATGAATCTGACAGTGACTGATTCAAAGTGAAGGTTACTGTTGTTTTGTTCTCAAGTAGCTATTATCTGAAAAATGTATATTAGTGCTATAACTTTTACTTTTATCAAACCCCATAGTAGTCTATGGCCTCATGACTGGGAGGAACTAAGTTCTAGTCTTGGTTCTGCCACTGAAGAATTGCAAGTAGGAGGTGAATGCAACCAGCACTGGTCTCCATTTCCCAAGCCTGACTATGTGCTAGCATCATCTTGGGAGGTTTTTCAGAACACAGATTGCTGGGCCTTGCCCTTGACATACTGAACTGAGCAGGATAATTCTTTAAACTTTGTCAGTAACGCCTGTGTAAGCAAGTGAAAGTCTAATGTCTAGAAACCAGTATCTGACTTGGAGTCAAACAGATTAAGTGAAGCTTCTTTATTAGGCAAAGACTTCTCTTTCTCTCTCGCTCTCTCTTCTTTAAAGATTTTATTTATTTGAGAGAGAGCAGGAGTAAGAGAGATCACAGATGGAGAGGAAGAGAGAAAAGCAGAAACAGACTTGTCGCTGAGCAGAGAGCCAGACGGGGGCTTGATCCTGGGACCCTGAGATCATGACCTGAGCCAAAGACAGATGCTTAACCCACTGAGCCACCCAGGTGCCCTGGCAAAGGCTATTCCTTTCTTAAGTTTTGCACAAGATAAATCTTGTCCTCCTTCTCTTTGTCTTCCTCCTCTTCTGCTTTCCTCTTCTTTATCTATGTCTGCCTTTGCTCCATGGTAGAGCTTTGGAAGTATTAGGAGCTGATGCAGTTTATGTCTTAAAAAATAATACAAGTGACCTGGCCTCAGCAGCAGGTGTCTGAACTCTGAGACGTGCATATTCTCTGGAAAGCTCATTGCAAGCCTGCTTTGCTCTGCATCTTGACTCATACGATACATCTCTGATATCTTTTTTAAAGCTTTGCTTATTAAGGAAAGAACTACGCTTAGGCTATATTCAACATCTTCAAGAATTATTAGCATCTTCAAGAATTATTCAGATTTAGCATCTTCAAGAATTAGCATCTTCAAGAATTGTGTTAACATCTTCAAGAATTATTCAGATTTCCTTCTATCAGTGCAAAAATTTCTATTGATCTTTCTCTGCATGTTTAGAGTCAGAAAAAAATGTTTAAAAAATTTAAAAATCTTATGGTCCCTAGAGACTTGATTCAAAAATCAAGTTTTGCTTTCTGAAATTTTTAGATATTAAAAAGTACCCTTTAATTACAAATGGACTTATTAATCTTGTTAAGGAATTTAATCCTTTCATAATAACCTTACCATTCACTGATTTCCAAAAGGGTATGTGCGTATTGTTTAGAGATACAACTATGGCATGGAATAGATCCACTCTAACACTTAAAATTCTTGCGGGAAATTTGAAATCTATAAGGAATCTCAAAGACCAACTATTTCAAGCCATTCCTTTCATAACTGAAGGCACTGAGGCCCAGAGGGTTTGGACATCTACCTGAAGTCACACTTGTCAAAATCTGGAGATCTTCATTCCCACCCTTATGTTTCCAAGTCAATTTTCTCAGCTCTGATGCAATAATGATTTTTTTACATAGTAACCTTACATCATACCTTCAGCGGCCTGCTTTATAAAACTTTTTTTATACTCCTGACTTTACATTATTCCATTTTTACATTCCTAAGGCCTGGGCCCACAATTGGTGTAGACATTCTTGGATGAGCTGAAATGGATAAACATGAAGGAGTATAGGAAATGTATGTGGTTGCACATAATCTATCCAACATGTTACATCTTACCCAAGCCACAAGCCATAGCATCTTACGTAGATACTCTTGATGGAAAGAAAGAAGAAACTTCAGGATAAATGCCTCCACAGCTGTCAATGTTAAGTAATCCCTTAAATCTGTGAGAGCCTTCATTTGCCTTCAAGAGTTGTGACATATGGTCAAAAATAGCTTGAAGATTTATTGTGTCATCTCTGTTGGATGAGATTCAAAATACACTTTAAGAAAGATTCCATCCCTCATCATCCTTAAAAAGATCCTTCAGAACTCATAGAGCATGTAGAAAGCAGACGGAGAAGGATGAAGTTCAGATGCCTAAAAATGACAGACTCTAATCAGGATTGCCAACCTATCATAAAAAATTACTGGGGAAAAAATGCAAATTTTCTACTGACACTACAGTTTTATTTTATTTATTTTTTATTTTTTTTTAAGATTTTTTTTTTTTTTATTTATTCATTTGACAGATAGAGATCACAAGTAGGTAGAGAGACAGGCAGAGAGAGAGGAGGAAGCAGGCTCCCCGCTGAGTAGAGAGTCCAATGCGGGGCTCGATCCCAGGACCCTGGGATCATGACCTGAGCCGAAGGCAGAGGCTTTAACCCACTGAGCCACCCAGGCGCCCCGACACTACAGTTTTAAACGCTGACATCCCATTGACCTGAGGAAATCACTGGTATAGATACGACTTGTGAATTACTCTTCTCCAATATTACAGTAAGACAGAAGGGCAGTTTTTGCACTTATATTTTTAAGAAGCAGTCATTCTTTTCAATTTCAAGAATTTAGCCTTAAAGATGAAAAAGCTTAGAAGCGCAAGTTTGTCAATGGATTCCATCTTCTGTAAAGATTGTAAGAAAAAAAAAATCCCTCTACTTACATTTTGTAAAAATTGAAAAAAACTAAGGAAGAGGAAGGAAATGCGGAGTACTTATAAATGAGAAAGCACAAGAACAACTTGTATGAAACATTCTAGTAAAGAGGTCGCCTAACGTAATCAACTCTCCTGGGTGTGAGCAGAAAATCATTGGGCCTACTGTGTATCTAAGAAGAAAAGAATCAAAGAATAAAACACTACAAAGCAAACTTGGCTGTTCTTGGCAATGTCTGGACCTCACCCATGCTCTCCCTTCCTCCTTCCCAGCCCTCTGCCCCGCTTCTGCTCTACTTCCCTGCCATTTGCCTCCTAAGGTTCCAAAATACTGCTCAACACATTTCTAAAGCCTTCCTGACATATGACAGTTTGTGTATGAATCATTTTATTTAAGAATTAGGACAATCTCTTTTGTTTGAAGTGGAATAAATTGTGCTCCAGTTTCGGGTGCTTATGAAAAATACATTGTGCTTCAACCCAAATACGATGCGGCGTAAATCACTCTGGCCCTCCCATTCTGGGGCAACGTTCAGATTAGAAATTGAATTACATGCTGTATAATCTATTATTATTTTAGGCAAATCCCTGATTATCTCCTACTCGGAATGTTTTATGATGTAGCCACAGCCTCGGACTGCTGCACTGACGCTTACTTGGAGAGGAGAAAGAAATAATGTCTAAAGATCTGTGTTTAATGGAAGGTTGCCTGGATGGCTACCACCATTCATCTAGAAGACCAGAAGACCAGATGGACATAGATTACATTAAATCTTGCAGGAGGCGGGCATTTGTTCTAGATTCAGTTTGGGTGTAAAGTACTGTTTGTTCCTAGCTTGATCCAAACACCAGATCTGTCTAAAGTTAAATGCAATCTTGTGTAGTTCAGGCCACTGCCATGTGTTGGGAGTTCTGGTTTGCTTTTTTGACAGTAGACCTTTATCGTCGTTTATTGTAGACATCTCATTGGTAATTTTTGGCATGCCACTGTACCATTGTTTAGCTTTGTTGATTGAAATAAAGACCATGTTAGGACCTGAATGACAACAACTCTATTTAACCTGAACCACACTCTGGAACACATTTTGAAATAATGTTGCCTTGTAAGTAAACTTCTATTACCCCCCCACCTTTTTTTTTTTTCTTTTTCTCTAATAAGCTGAGAGGCTGTCATCCAAACATGGTCTTCTATCCATCCTCAAGCATGCTAGTTTTTTGTTTGTTTATTTGTTTTGTTTTCTGGCTCAGGACCTCTGCCTTAACCACCTTTCCTTTTGCTCTCATCTTTGCCTGGGTAAATCCTCAAATTTCTTCTTAAGAATGATCAATCCTGACTACCATAAATAAAATGGTTTACCTAGATACTCTCTTCCTCAGTCTTTTGTGTCCATTCCAATAATAATGCAGTAAATAATTATTTTTTGAGTGTTTACTCACTTCTCAACAGTGTTTCTAGCTGGTGTGTAAGCCAAGTGCTAGGGCAAAGATGATTTATTTGGCCCGTTAGGAGTGTATTTCTAGAAACTAACATCATCTCTGACCCTTAGTAAGGGCTCAGCCAATATGCATTGAATGGATTTCAGTGAATGAGTTTAAAAACTGGGATCGGCTATACGATATGTTATGGAAGAGCTAATTTTCACTTGATCTTAGCCAAAAGACCAAGAAGCGATTGGAAGAGCTAATTTTCAAAACAAGATGGTACAGTTCAGTTTCCTGTTAGTTCTGTTTGATGAGCATGATTGTTCAACGAGAATGCATTGAGCACCTGGCCAGGTTCTAAGGAGGATGTTTAGAGTTGATAGGGTCCTTGTGCCACAAAAAGTACTTGATCTAGTGGGGACCTGGCAATGCAGACAGAGAAGTGAATGGTGAATACGAGGGCGTAGTTAACTAGTGGCTGAATGTAGTCCGACTCTCGACTTTGACTCTCATGTGATGGTAAAGTAGTGCTATAGATTTACCAACAGTGAGTTGGCCGTCTTACCAGTATTAATTTGTTTTTTAACGTTAATTGAGCTTTAATGCTGGGCCACCCTCCAAGCAAATCCAAATCTGCCTTATGATATCATCCTCAAACTAAATGCTTGAGAGCAACTATCATCTCCATTTTACTGATAAAACAATGAAATCAAAGAGGTAAGGTCAGTTTCCTGGTCTTACACAGCCGGCAAAGTGCAGCATAAGGGTTTAGATCCATGTTTTCTCACTCCAAGTTTAGGACTGTTTTCTTTATACCAAGTTACCTTTCTTGCGTTTACTCTTTTTCCTTTTTTAAGATTATTTATTTATTTATTTATTTGACAGACAGAGATCACAAGTAGGCAGAGAGGCCGGCAGAGAGAGAAGGGAAGCAGGCTCCCTGCCAAGCAGAGAGCCTGATGTGGGGCTTGATCCCAGGACCCTGGGACCATGACCTGAGCCGAAGGCAGAGGCTTTTACCCACTGAGTCACCCAGGTGCCCCTCTTGCATTTACTCTTGAGCAACATGTCAGCAAACCCCTTCTCTTTGCAGGAGAATCTGACCTTTGGTTGATTCCCTCCTTTTGATCACTTGAGAACCTGCTGGGTGTGGTATATCAACTCGGTTACTCAGCCGTATTGCTTCTGCCATGACTCCCGATTGCCTATGTACTGGGGAGAGTTATAAATTAATTATAAATACACAGTAGAGTTGCCATAGTGTTGGGCTTTGCTGACGATGGTGACTTATCCATGTTATGTGCCATGAGGGGTGCCCTGGAACCCTTGCTTATGGGTTTGGTAGGGCAGACAGATCCCATTGGGCATCAGACTTTGAACCGGGGTAACTCTCATTTCCACTCCTCTGCGTCTTGCCTCCCTGCACCTGCGCAACTGCGGGCACACCGCGGAGAATCTTGCGGAGGAGTGCCTAATGCCTCTGTGTTGGCAAGCTGCAGTTCGGGTTCTGTTGTATTCTAAATGACTGGTGTCTGATGTGCTGGAACGTTTACTTGAGCTTCCAGACCATTAAAGAGGGTTGTAACAAGTAAAACCGTTCAGTGTATTTCCATATCCATGACAAATATCCTCAATAATTAGCTTTGTCTTTGAATGGCCATTGGCCTGTAATGAATGAATCTGGGCTATTAAATTTTAAGATATTGTTTGGACTCGCTCACCTACGTGCATTGCATTGATGCCTGCAGATGAGAAATTTCATCCACTCCTCCCTGTGCTCCAAATGAGACCATTGAATGTTATTTCTTTGGTGAAACATAGTTACAAATTCTCCGAGATGAAACATCCCCATAGAGCCTAAAGATTTAATTTGCTTATATATCTTATTGTAATAAAGAAGCAAAGTGGTGTTCTGGGTCGGGGACTGGATTTTGAAATGAATATGGAACTTTTTTTTTTTTTTATTTTTAAGTGTTAATTAGCTTCCCATAATACTGTTGGATTTAAAAAAAAAAAAAAATATGGAGTGTTGTTCCCATTCATAGGAGTCTTAAGAAAATGGTCGTGAGTGTGGTGTTCACCACTGTACACAGTCTGAGAGAAGCACAGCATAATGTACAGGTCAACTGAAAAATGACTTTATGTTAAACTAACAGAAGTATTAATATCCAAAATAAACTAACTGGGACGATTTCTAATTAATGCAGTTGCACTATGCAAGGATTGGACAGTTTGATTAGATTAAATGAAAATACATTTGGCTTGGTTGTTGTAAATTGTCAAAGAAAACCATTGTAACAGTTAACTACCTCAGTATTTCATTGCAAGTGATGCTAATTAGACCTTTTCTTTTCTGGTTCTTGCTTTCTCAGAGGGCAGAGGTCTTAGTCTTGGTTCTCTACTTCAACTTGGTTACTTTCTGTGACTAATCTCCGGGGTAATGAAGATCATTTTAAAAGCTATCTGAAAAGATATGTATATAAAGATGGCTAGACTTCGCACTGTGTAACATTACCTCAGGTCTCTACTAACAAAATAATACTGTAACTGGATGTTTTTACTCACTTTACTCCATCTTTCCTTATTTCGTCTTATTTTTAAAATTACTGTGTTGTTGAAGGGATTTTTTTTTTTTTTCCTTTTGGTGTGCGTGTCTATGAATTTTAAGACATGTCTTGATTTGGATAATCACTTGTTACGCTGAGGATATGGAACTGGATAAAAGCTCTTTGTTGGCCGTGAGATTATAGAAAATTTTTCCCAGTTTGTAACTTGTCCTTTGATTCTCTAAAGAGTGTCTTTGACAGAACAAAAGGTTTTCAGTTTTTATGAAGCCCAATTTATCAATGTTTCCCTTTTACAGGTCACACTTTTCCTGCCGTATCTTTGCCTAACCCCAAGTCACAAAGGTTTTCTTCTTCAGGCTCTAAAAGTTTTATAATTTTGCATCTTGTGTTTAGATTTATGTTTCGTGTTAACTTCTCATAAAAAGGGAGGTTTATGTCTAGGTTTATTGATTATTTATACCTGGCATGGGGATGCTCAGCCATCCTAACACATTTTCCTGAAGAGGCGACCCTTCGTCCTTTTCCTTACTTTTGCATCTTTGTAAAAAATCTGACGGCCATCTTGGGGTGGGTTTACTTCTGTGTTCACCATTATGTTCTGTTTGTTGGTGTGTATGTCCTTCCACCAATTCCATGCAGTTTGGGTTACTGGAGTTCTAGACTAAATCTTACGATTGGATAACATAAGTCCTCCAACTCTGGTGGTCTTTTTTTCTGGCATGTCTTAGTAATGCTAGACCCTTTGCTTTTCCATATAAATTTTAGAATCAACTTGTCCATATCTACCAAAAAAAAAAAAAATCTTGCAAAAGTTTTGATTGGAATTGTATTAAATCTAGAGGTGATTCAGGGAAAATAGACATCATCTATTTTTATTTTTTAAAGTTTTGTTTATTTATTTGAAAGAGAGAGTGAGAGTGCAAGTGTGGGGAGGGACAGAGAAAGAGAATCTTCAGGCAGACTCCCTGCTGAGTGCAGAGACCCAGGTGAGATCCCAGAATCTTGAGATCATGATCTGAGCCAAAACTAAGAGTAAGACATGTAACTGACTGAGCCACCCAGCAACACCACCCCCCCCCGACATCTTTATTATTTAAGTCTTCTAACTGGTGCATATGGTGTCTCTCTCCATTTATTAGATCTTATTTGACTTCTTTATTCAGTCCTTTACAGTTCTCTGCAATAGATTACATATTCATATTCCTCTATTTATACCTAAGTATTTCATTTTTTGGAGATATTTTAAATGGTACGTTAAAAAAATTGAAATGTGAAAATGTGGTTAATTTTGTGATTTGATCTAATGATCTGGGGCCTTGCCCAGCATGCTTGTTAGTTTTAAGGAAATTACTATTATTATTATATTTTTGTTGCATCTGTTGTGGTTTTCTATGTAGACATCAACAAATAGGCACAGATTTATTCTTTTCTTTTTCAATCAGTATACTTTTTTTCTGTCCTTGACTTATGGCACTGACCAGAATTACTCAGGACAGTGTTCAGTAAGATGATAGATGTAGGATTTTTGTGGATGCTGTTTATTAGGTTAAGAAAGATCTTTTCTATTTTTGTTTGCCAAGAGAATTTGTGCACAAATAATGTGTAAAATTGGTATCATTTCTTCTTTAAGGTTGTAGAAATTGCTAGTGAAACTGTCTAGACTTGGAGATTTCTTTTCAAAAAATACTTTTTCCCAATGACAATTTCTTTAACAGTTATAGGGTCATAAGTGTTACCTAATTTTCAGTCAGTTTTTGCAATTTGTAGATTTCAAGGAATTGGTTCATTTCATCAAAATTGTTGGAATTATGGGGGCACCTGGGTGGCTCAGTGGGTTAAAGCCTCTGCCTTCGGCTCAGGTCGTGATCTCAGGGTCCGGGATCGAGCCCCACATTGGGTTCTCTACTCTGCGGGGAGCCTGCTTCCTCCTCTCTGTCTGCCTGCCTTTCTGCCTACTTGTGATCTCTGTCTGTCAAAAAAATAAATAAAATCTTAAAAAAAAAAACCTGTTGGAATTATGTACACAGAATTGTCCATATAGTGCCTCATTATTCTTTCAATGCCTGTAGGATTTGTAGTGATATTTTCTTTTGTATTCTTAATTAAATAATAATAAATCATTTTATTAATAAAATTAATCATTTTATTCTAAATAAAATAATAGTCTGAGTCTTCTCTGTTCTGTTTCTCCAAAGGTTTATCAATTTTATTGACCTTTTATGAATCAGTTTTTGGATTTATTGACCTCCAATGTTTTTCTTTATTCAATTCCATTGATTTCTGCTTTTGTATTTCTTATTTTCTTCCCTCTGCTTGCTTTGTATTTATTTGGCTTTTTTTCCAGTTACCTAAAGTGAAAATTTTGAAACATTTCTTCTTTCTAATAGAAGCATTTAATATTATAAATTTCCCACCTATACTTTAGGTACATGTCACAATTCTAATGTACTGTATTTTCATTTTTGTTCAGTTTCAAGTATTGTCTAATATTTCTTGAGATCTTCTTTTTGATTCATGGATTATTTAGAAGTGTTGATATCTTCCAGTGGTTTGAAGGAAATTTTCTCTTAGTTTCCTATCAATGATTTCTAGTTTAAAACAACTGTGGTCTAAAAACATACTGTGTATCATCTTAATTATTTCCAGTTTGTTATTATTTGTTTTATGAACCAGGACATGGTCTATCTTGGGCAGTGATCTAGGTGCATTCTAGTAGAATGTATATTCTATTGTTGCTGGATTGAGTGACCTGTAAATGTCAATTAAATTCTAATGAGTGATGGTAATTTTCAGTTCTTCTCAATCTGGCTGATTGACCTCCTACAGGTTGTAGCTAGTACTGAAGGAGAAGTGCTGAAATCTTCAACTATGTTTGTAGACTTGTCTGTTTCTCTTTTCTGTATTGTTGGTTTTGGCTTTGTTTATTTAGCTCTATTTTTGGTGCATACGCAATTAGGACGGTTATTGGCTTTCTGGTGACTTGATTCTTCATTGTCATGGAATGTTGTCTCTTCAATAACTTTTCCTGTGCAATTGGGATTTTTGTTATTCTTCATGTGCTGAGTAATTTTGGGTTTTATTCTGGATATTTTGAATATTACACAAGGTTCTAGATCTTGTTTAGATGTTGTAAAAATTATTGATAATTCTATTTTTCATAATCTGCTATGCTGGTTAGATTTAGGGTGTGAATTTGAACCCACCATCTCTGGAGCAAAGTTCCCGTGCCAGTGCAGCGTTGTTTACGTGTGTCGCGTGGGTGCATCACCTAACGGCCAGCTTGAGACCTGTGCGGTGTCTTATCGACTAATTCAATTCTCAAAGATTCTGGCATGCTGACGAGGATCCAATCCGTACATGTGAGGTTGAAGATGAGCTCAGGTGTTCAAAAAACTTTATGAGGTTACTTTTCAATCTCCTCTCTTTCTATTATTTCCCCAGAAATTTCCTTTTGGTTGATGCTTCTCTTTTCTCCATCCAGAGTACTAGGGCTTTGTTACCTCTCTCCATGCACTCAATAGCTGGGTCAACATCTAGGCTGGGCTGTGGAAGGGGAGACAGAAACAAACAAACAAGCAGAAGTTAGCCACACCCTCTTGTAACCTCAGTTCCATCAAATGAAGAGGACACTTCTTCTCCCTCAGAGCCTGGCTCTTGCAAGTTCCCATTGCTACAGGCTGTGTCTGTCCTGACAGATTGCTATGGTCTGAGGAGCAGGACAGTGGAGAATAGAGGGAAAATGGGATCTCTCTGCCCTCTCGGTCCTTTTAGATTATCCTTCTGAGATCTGTGAACCAGCCCTTGACGCCTCCTCCTGGAGGTCTCTCCCCACTGCCTCGCTTCCCATTGCCAGTGTGTTGAGTTCAGGCCAGGTTTATATGAGAGGAAAACATGGTTGACTTACTATTGGATGGGTGGTGTTTCAAATCTTGGTCTTCTCCTTCGTTCTGTCCAATACTATTTCTTTTCCAAAGTTCTTTAGAGAGCTTCTGCTTGCCTTCCATCCTGTTGCATTCAGTGGGAGACATGGAGGTAGCTGTTGGCTACCATCTTACCCAGAGCTGGAAGTCTTTACTCCATTTTTAAAATAATCTTCCATCACGATGTTATTGTTCAGCTGCTGTGATTTAAATTAATATATAGCAAATACTGTGATGATTGAAACATGTCAGAATGCAAAAGTATGACATCTTGACCTAATAATTCTATCTTTAGAAAACTGATGTGACAGTTGTATTTCTTATAGATTACCCCAAATTATCAATATTAATTTACTTTAAAATACTCTTAGACTGCAGAGCAAAACTCAGACTTTTCTGTTGAATGAAACTAATAGACTGTTCCGTCATTATGTTTTGTTTTCCAGTACTCTTCCCTAGAGTCAATAAAATTCAATGGGAAATAGGTAAATCTTATGTCTGTGAAACCCCAGAAAAGATGTTGAACTTTGAGTTGGATGCAGTCAGATGTTTTGCTTTTAAATCAAATATGCAAAAAGAGGCAACGATCTATATGGTTTTTACAAAGGAAAGTAACCTGTTGAACTATTTTTTTTTTTCACCATGTTCAACAGAGTACTTAGGAAGAAAGAGATTAATTCATTTTTAATGCTAGGAAAATACAGTCATTAAAAAGTAGATAATACAAAATGCCAGAAATGCTTTTAACATTACAAGAAGTGCACTTCTTTCTTAAGTAGCTTGCTACTTTTGGAGATATAGATATGCTAAAGTATTAAATATTAAAATAGAGGTTGCTTTTTAAAATGCAGTGTTTCTTATCAGAAAAAAAAGTTTGAACAAGCATTTCTATTGTATAATTCATGATGTTGCTAATAAGATAGTCTAGGAGAATTTATTATGCTTTTGAGAATGACTATATTTTTTTACAAGAGAATATTCACTTGTTCATGTCTTCTTAAATATATATGAGTATTGTTAAACTGTATGGGGTAGTCACCTGGCAGATTTTGTCATATTAATGTGGTTTCTTCTTGTTTAATTGGAAAGTCTAACCAAATAAGAACATTGATGTGAATTTTGCCACCTTGAACATTATCATCACTCAGCAATACATTCTAAGTGATTGATGATAAGAATATAAATACTGAAAGGATTTTCTGGAAGAAGAATAAATATGACTTATTTATACTTTAATTTTTTAACTCTTGTAAGCAACCCATCAATATACATATAGACGTTGGTCTTAAAAAGAATGTTTCTCTTTGATTTTAACCGATATGCATTCTCATTAGCATATTGGTAGTTTTATATGCTAATAATAAGCAATGGACAATTGAGTAAGCCAGTGTTCTGTACTGCATTAGTTCAGAAGGAAACACAATTTATGTAAAAGTCATTCGTAGGATTGAACCACTTCAAACCTGAGTTACCATGGTGGGTAAAGTTTTAATACACAAGTGTTGATTACTACAAGTGCTTTACCAAACTCTATGTGCTTGTATTGCTATATGGCTATGTAGAATGTGAAAAATGGAAATAATTTTTCAAGGCAAGGTAGTGAGTGTCTTTTCTTTATGATATTGTACCTTTAAAACCAGTTATCCAATATTAAACTGTACTTTAAAAAGATAGCAAATCTTCGGTTTTAGTCACTTACATTGCATAAATAAAAAATATTGGGTTATAGATCATAGAAGATTAAAAATATAACATGTTAAAATAGGAATATAGGATTATGAGACATGAATATTTTCTTGACGACTATCCCATTAATGTAAGGATAATTTTAAAATCTAAGGATTTTCATGTTAACAGAATGTTCCCATCCCCTTGGGCTTCTAAATGAACTGAGATCAATGCTTGTTATTCTATGGCACCTGTAAGAACCACGTCTAGATATTCTGAGGAAGTTTTGATGAATAATATCTCATATTGTTCCTCTGACTGGCTACACATGTTGTGGGATTGTGCCCCATTCCCAAATGGTTATATATTTAATATTACTTACATGAAAGTTTTTCTTTTCTTTTCCTTTTTTTTAAAAGAATTATTTATTTATTTTTATTATTTTATTCTTTTTTAAAGATATTTTTTATTTATTTGACAGAGAGAGAGAGAGAGATCACAAGTAGGTAGAGACGCAGGCAGAGAGAGAGGGGGGAAGCAGGCTCCCTGCTGAGCAGAGAGCCAGATGTGGGGCTTGATCCCAGGACCCTGGGAGCATGACCTGAGCCCAAGGCAGAGGCTTTAACCCACTGAGCCACCCAGGTGCCCCAAGAATTATTTATTTGACAGACAGATCACAAGTAGGCAGAGAGGCAGGCAGAGAAAGGGGAGTGGGGAAGCAGGCTCCCTGTGGAGCAGAGAGCCAGATGCCGGGCTCGATCCCAGGACTCTGTGATCATGACCGGAGCCGAAGACAGAGGCTTTAACCCACTGAGCCACCCAGGCGCCCCTAAAGTTTTTCTTATTTATGAGAAACCAAAATAATGTTTTAGAATATCCCAGATTTTAAAATATTAGTTCAGTTTTCTTTGAGGGGAAAAAAAAATTTCTTATAAATTCACAGAATTAAAGAGAATTTGGATTACTTCAAGGAATCTAATTACCTTAATTCTTAAAACATATTAGCCATTATTTCCATGAATGGGAAAAATGAAGATCCCTCTTGGCTCTCTGGGTGTTTAGTGTGGCATTCAAATGCTACAGCCCTTTACTCTGCTTTATTTATTTATTTATCTTTTTGTTTTTGTTTTTGTTTTTGTTTTTGGTAACTCTCCTTGGGTTTTGCCTGATAATGACATATTTTTATGATGTTTAAGTAAGTTTTCATGCTTCCAAAAAAAACTTAAGAGACTGACTGGGTTAGTAAGTTCTTCAGGAATATTAGAGAACTGCAAAAAACCCAGTTAACTCAACTATCCTAAGCAAACAGTGCACAAAAAAATTGTTTATTTACTTTAAAAAAAAAAAGAAGGATATAATCAGGGGAACATTTGGAAATATGCATATCATTTATAGGGCTGAGAATCAGTACCCTTTTAAGGAAAATTCTGATGAAATGGGCTAGGAATAGAAATACAAGTAAAATCTGACTTATTTTCTGCATAAAATCCTTTTTTCTCTAAGGATGCTGAAATTTTGAGAGTTCCTTTAATTACTTCATCCTTAACTATTTGTTTCTTATGTACAGAATAAGTACAGTCTTAACAGCAAGAGTTCTTTTTAATATAAGAAAAAAATGTAGGAAGCCTTTTCATCTTACCATACTACTATACACGAGCATCTTGTTTAGAATTATTAATAAATAAGACATGTAATGGCACTTGGGTGGTCTATTTGTGAGTATGTACTTTTTCTTCTTATTACAGTTTTCAAAGTGGAGATGTTGAGAATAGCCAGAGCTCATTTATTTCACATTTTGGGGACATTTGTTATGGCCATTGGAAATGATTAAACCTGGCCAAGAAATGACGTTATTTTTAGAAAATTTAAGCCTACGAGTCATAGAACTCGTTGTCATTGATCCATAGGCTCAGTGTTTTCATCTTCTGGTTTGTGGCACCGTTGTAATCTCCAGTGACAAAAGTCAATATGCCATGTGACTCAGGCCAGGAAGGCATTTATTCCTTAGTCCCCTCTAGTCCCCAAAGAGATTGACATGCAAAATTTGCTTAAGAAGGGCATGTTGGATGAGATTGCCATTTACAAATCCTTGAAATCCCCATTCACAAATCAGTTGGAGACAGTTGGATGGATCATTATGTCAAGATTTGCATCTACATGGGTATACTTGATCAAATCCTAAAAGGATTTTGATTGAATAAGTAAATTTTGGACATGAGGTGCAGTTATTCAAAACAACCCTTCTCTCTCAGCATGTTTATCTAGATCTTTGGGATGCACAGGACATTAAGGAGAATTTCGGAGTTGGATCCCCTGATATTGGCATGGTGGTAGAGACGTAAGGGAGCTGTTGTTAGAAAAATATAGGGAAGTCATATCATATCTATATGAAATGGACAGGTAGAACATGACATGTATCTGAGAAGTGTGCCTGAAACGGAGGCAAACTTTCCAAAACTTGTCAAGACTATGTACCCCAACCTGTCCTGTTGCTACTTTAAAGGACATGTACACCATTGGAAGTAGTCTTGCAAATACTGTAAATGACTACTAAACCCTAGGTATGTTGGACCTTTTAAGAGATAGGGGGATATTTAAAAAGTTCTATAGCTGGCTATATAGATGTAATCAGAAAGGGAGATTTTTCCTTGCAGAACTGGAGCTTAAGTTACTGGAGTGAAGGAACCATAAATAATTATTTGCCCAGAGGCCAGTTGAGCTAGGTGACATCTAGACTTTGAAGGATGGACCTTACAACCAGAATAAAGCTACATTTTGTTTAAAAGGAGCACACCTGCTTAGAAAAGGGCTGGGATAGTATTATATGTCAAGAATCTATCATAAGTTCAAAAACTATGAGTTTGATAGCCCATGCATAGTTCCAAAAAAAGGATCCAAGAACTAGAATCCAAAAATAATTTTTCTCAAACTTGAATAAGGAGCTCAACCTGACAATTATAGCAGAAAGAAGTAATGTTCTGAGCTTAGAAACAAACATAATAACCAAAAATAGGACAAATCAACATCGGACATGATAAACATAATTTACAGGCAGAGCATTAAGGCAGGATAGCATGTGGCTGCAGAAGACAAGTAGGATCCAGGAGGTTAATAGTCCAGAGGGGTAGAACTTTCTAACAACTAGGGCTGCTGACAGTGGGATGCAGAAATGTTTAAGGCAGTGAGTTTCCTGTCACTGGAGTTTAAACCATTGCTTCACTGGGAAGTTGGGGATGGATGAATTATGCCAAAATGTAGGGGATTTAACTCGACAAATATTTATTGATCACCACTTTGTACTCTAAACTAGATTTTACCTCTGGGATCCTTTGCCAGCAGCAGCTCTGTGATCTGGGGAACATTGTAAGAGAGGGTTCAGGTGGGAAACTGGAAACCGAGTGAACAATTATCATGTAGTGTGGTGTTCTGGATGAAAACAATGATGTATTTCTCATGGAGAGTGAGAGATAGCCCAGGCCAAGTTTCTCTTGTTTAATTTATTCTGGAAACAGAAATAAATGAGACATGCATATGAAGGGGGGAACGGTGAAGTCATTACTAGGAAATGAAATTTACACAAAGGCAAGATAAGAGTTGCATTTTAGAAATATTGATAAATGAATGTCAAATCATACATTTTTTATGAGACAATTTCATTACTTTGACAACATAGACATTATTCCTCATTTCGGATAAGCAGTGTTCCTTTCATCCCCACCTGTGGCTTTTCTCACTGTGTCTCGAAGGGACATGAATGCTTAGATGAAAACTAATTAACATTTTAAACTGTAATATATACACATTGATTTAGAGGGAGTTTGTTTCCTTAACTTTACTGTCCGTACAGCATGGAAAGACATCATAGTGATTACTTATACTTCTTCAAAGGGTATAGTTTTATAATGTTTAATTAAATGTAATGACTTTTTATTTTGATTATATTTTCTTTTTTCAGTGGCTGAAATTATTGAAATATGAGCTGGATATGATAAACTAGGGTTTTGTAGTGCCATTATTATTTCTCTTAAGATTTTATTTATTTGACAGACAGAGATCACAAGTAGGCAGAGAGGCAGGCAGAGAGAGAGGGGAAGCAGGCTCCCCGCTGAGCAGAGAGCCCGATGCGGGGCTCAATCCCAGAACCCCGAGATCATGACTGGAGCCGAAGGCAAAGGCTTACCCCACTGAGCCACCCAGACACCCCATTGTAGTGCCATTATTTCTTTTGTAGTGTCAAGTTATATTATATGGTAAGTTTAAAAAGTGGATATACAGAGGGATGCCCGGGTGGCTCAGGTCCTGATCTCAGGGTTGTGAGATCGAGCCCTGCGTTGGGCTGTGTGCTCTGCATGGCGTCTGCCTGGGATTCTTTCTCCTGTTCCCTCTACCCCTCCTGCTTGTCCTCTCTCTCTCTCTCTCTCTCTCAAATAAATAAATAAATCTTGGGGGGGGAATGGTATAGGGACAAGTACATGTGAGTTTTTTTAATATATATAACAGCTCTATCAAGATATAACACACACAATAAAGTTCACCATTTTAAAGTATATAGTTCCAGTGGATTTTATTATATTTGCAGAGTTGTCCATGATTACTACTAACTCCTCACAGAACATTTTCATCATCTCAAGAGAAACCCCATATCCACTAGCGGTCATTCCTCTTGTACCTTTTTCCCAATACTTGACAACCACAGATCTGCTGTCTCTACGGGTTTCTTCTAGTCTGGACATTTCATACACATGCACTGTTTCTTTCACTTAGCGTAATGTGTTCAGAGTTCATCCATGTTGTATCACATATCTGAATTTCATTCCTTTTTATTGCCCGATAATATTCCATTGTATGGACACTCCATTAGTTCATCCTCATGTCAGTTGATAGATAGGGGCCTTGTTTCTACTTTTTGCCTATTATGGGTCATAGTGCCATGAACATTTGTGTACAAGTTTTTGTGTGAACATTTGTATAGGAGTGAAATTCCTGGGTCATACGGGAACCCTATGTTCAACCATTCGAAAAACTGCCAAACTTGCCCGGAGTGACTGTGCTGCTTAGACACTTCTGCCAGTCATGTGTGACAGTCCCAATTTTCCACAGCGTTGACAACACTTTTATTTTTCCTTTTGAATATAGCTGTCCTAATGGTTATGAAGTGCTACTTAATTGTGGTTTGTATTTGCATTTCCCTCATGGTTAATCATGTTGAGCATCATTGGCCATTGGTGTATTTTCTCAGGAGAAATGTCTGTTCAGATCTGTTGCCCATGTTTCAATTAGGTGGTATTTAAAAAAATGTTTTGAGGTCTAGGAATTCACACAGCTTTAACAGATATGTGATTTGCAAATATTTTCTACCATTCTGTGGGTTGTCTTTTTACTTTCTGGGTGGTGTTCATTTATGCACAAAAATTTTAAATTTTGATGAAGTCTTTGATATTTTTTTTCTTTCCTCACTTGTGCTTTTGCTGTTCTAAGTAACTCTTGCCTAATCTAGGAACATAAATATTTAATCTCAGGTTTTCTTTCAAGAGTTTTATAGTTTAGGGGCGCCTGGGTGGCTCAGTGGGTTAAGCCGCTGCCTTCAGCTCAGGTCATGACCCCAGGTCCTGGGTTCAAGCCCCACATCGGGCTTTCTAAATTCCTCACACGGAATCAATGCAGATATTGTTTAGCAATTCTGAAACCAGAATAGGAAGAATATATGTAAATGTATGAGTTCAGTGTACGTGAGTCAAAGCCCAAGACAGACCTCTGGGAATTGGGAGCTGGCATCAGAGCTGAATACTGCAGAAATAAGAACAGGCTCAGAGGATTAAATGGGTTTCACCCAATAATCAATTCAGGGACACAGCCAGTGGTCAAATCCCAGATTCACTGAAGCTTTAAGAGCTGAGACTCAGATCTGGGGTCATAGGCAAGGAGGGGTAGTGGAAGGCTTGCCAGGCTCCCGTCCTCCCAGAAGAGTGTGTTGTGAAACCACTGTGGTTTTTTTTTGTTTGTTCGTTGGTTTTTTTGTTTTTTTTTTTTCCCCCTTTCTTGTGACTGCTCTGGCCAATTCCCGACTTAAACCCTGTAAACTTCTCTCTTCTTCCCTATGGAATAAATTCCCGGCTTCTCAATAAGACATCTGCAGCCCTTCACACATTCTGGCTGTTCCGTGTCTCATCTCTTCCCTAACTTTCCCTTACAAAAGAACTTTACCAAAAGTCACAAATATAAACAGCTTTAGTTCCCGTCACCACCCTCTGGATCTCCGAGCCTTAGGCATGTGTGCCGGCAGCCCCCTGCCTCTTGATTTCCTTTTCTGATTTCTCCTTCTGGAGAAATGACTACTCTGAAGGCAAGACTTAATTAAACATCACTTCCTCTTTGAAGCCTTAACTGCATCTCCCAGGCTGCGTTCAAAACAGAAACTTTCTCCTCACTTTGAGCCCAACGCATTGACATATAATTGTTAAGTTTCCTCGGCTGTCTCCCCATTGACTTTTAGTGCCGTTTGGTGATACTGTTAGTAATCACGGAAATTACTATCACAGAAACAGTTTATGTAGTACTTTTAGGCAATGGGAAAGTGATCTACATGGGTATTTTCTTTGATCTCAATAAATTTCATAGTATTACACTATCATTTCATACCATAATATTTCATATGATCGCCTACAAGGCATGCTCTACATGGGATATTTTCTTTGATCTCAATAAATTTCATAGTATTACACTGTCATTTCATACCATAATATTTCATATGATCGCCATTTTATCAATAAATGAATCTAGGCCTGGGGAGCCTTCAACTCGGCATGAAACTATGTTCATCTCTATAGCGCCAGCCCTAACAGAGCAATAGTCCCCTCAGACACATTCAACAATTCAGTGAGGGAAAATAAATACGGGGATGGTTGTGGTCAGCCAGACCCAGTGGAAACATAGATCTTTTGCGCGTCCCACCGACGTATACGTGGACACATGCATATGCATGTATATGCATATGTAGTCATTTTACTTTTAATAAAGTCTTCTGTAGTCAATATTCCTTGACAGGAAAGCTTTTATTTTATTTTATTTTAAAGATTTTATTTATTTATTTGACAGAAAGAGATCACAAGTAGGCAGAGAGACAGGCAGAGAGAGGAAGGGAAGCAGGCTCCCTGCTGAGCAGAGAGCCCGATGTGGGGCTCGATCCCAGGACCTGATCATGAACTGAGCCAAAGGCAGAAGCTTTAACCCACACAGGCGCCCAGAGAGGAAAGCTTTTAGAGAGATATCATGAATTTTTTTTTTACAAAATCATTGTACGCTCCGTGATAGCTTTACCTGCGTCCTAGTGGAATTTGACTCAAAATTAGTGACTAAATTAGCAAGGTGTAAATTCCCTACCATCCTAGTTTGGAGAAATTCTGACAACTTTATTAAATTGAGGCCCAGTTTTTGTTTTTTTTTTTAAAGTGTCAAGATTTTATTTCCATTATTTTGATCAGGAGAAAAAGAAGGTATTCAGCAATTAAACAGAAGTACAATTCTATTGGGGATTTATGTGTAATATAATAAGGTATTATTAATCACCCAGTCATCAAGACTTTACATACTCGTGAAGGGTAATCTGATGGAAAAAAAATTTGCTTATTTCATAGAAAGCGGGTATTACAGTGTAGACGTACTAAAGAAAGAATGCTGGTGTCCGGAAGGATAAAAGAACAGCAATCCCCCTCTCACTGTTACAATTTCTCCAAAGAGCTCAGGCGTTGACTTATAGTATCATTTGTTGAAAATGTTCACTGTCTGAAGATTAAAAACTTCTCCACTCTGGAGGTAGAATTTATTTATTTATTTATTTATTTATTTATTTATTTCCTGGCCATGGAGACAAATAGAGGAAAACTATTAATGTGTAATTATTATCACCCGGTATTTTTTTTTAACCTATTACTAATATTCTTAAATATGTTCTGTATTAGGGCCTCTGAGATGCATAGGGATATTAGATCATCTCTTAGGGCCTTTTCCTGTAGCCTTGTTCTGAGATTCCCAAGGAATCTCATGGGGAAGGGAAGGTTGGCATGAACCCTTCCCTCCCCTAATACAGTTTTATGGCATAAACTTCTGTGCAAAATTGGTTGGAATAAATACTTGAAATGTTAGACAAGAATCTGCCTTTTTGAAAATCGCATGTCTAATCCCATTATGCTCTTTTTACAGATAAGGAAACTGAGGTTAACAAAGTCACACTTATGAACACTAGCGACACTAACACTAGTTGTGTCACAGGAAGGAGCCTTGGCACCTGGCGATTGTCTTCTCCCCCCAGCTCAGAAGCCTTCAACCAAACCTAACCGCCTTCTGGACAGTGGCGGTGCTCTTGCTAACGGCTGAATTGCCTGGCATCTCAGGCGTTGCCATTACATAGATGAAAGAAGGGAACAATGTTTTTTGCTAAAAAATTACCTGAAATCCTTAATCCTGCCAGCGGCAAGCTGAATGCCCCTCCTAAAGTTAACTTCCATACCTTTGATGGGCTATAGCACTCATGTGTATTTCCATAAACTTTTGTTTCTCAGAGCCTCCTCAAAAGAAAACTTTATGAGACTTTTATTTATTTCGTCAATTTCGTCACCACCCCCAGGTTACCAAGTCCGTTTGCACTCAACGTGAAGTGAACACTTGATGTTAGTACTTGGATTAATAATGGGGACCTTGTTGAGGGGCAGGGGAGACTCTCTGGGAGGCTTTGTTAACTGATAGTCCAGTGACTGAAGTAAACATCTCAGCCTCTGATTATTTTTCTTAGCTCCTGATAATTGCTTCCGTCCCTCCCTTGGCTCCCCATCTCTAGACATGCTGCCCATCCATGTAGCTGTTGGGTTAACTAGGCAGCTGATTAAAACACTTGTGTGTTATGCAGGAGACCATCAGGAGAGGAGCCCCTAGGCATTCTGGAGCGAGGGTCTCAATCTCTGTATTGGTTTCTGTTTTAAAGAACAGGACAAGCAATTACCTTGTAGTGAATTCTCAATATATTTCCTTCTTCTTCTGGTCTCTGTTATACTGTTAAGTTTGTGTTGGGCAAGGCAGTGCATCTCCAGTCTGTTGGTACCATACAGGTACCCTGACCCACACAAAAGGAATGACAAACAGGGACATCTGTGGGCTGGGATTGTGTGTCCTCAGGAATTCCAGATGACCTATGAAAACCATTGCTGGAGAGTACACATTATCCTCAGGCTTAGGATTTGATCGGTATGTGAAAACGCCAGGGATGCTTTTTCTTCCTAGCAATACTGGATTGCTAGCGTGCTAATAAATATTCCTTCCTCCAGTGTGCCTTGGGCGAAGTCTGCAGTCAAGAATGCGGTGACAGTTTTACTGTAGTACTTAATTGTAGCATGAAGAATTCTTTGGGGGAAGGAAAATGCTTGTGGTAGAAAAATAAGGAAAAAAATTAAGGTGGAGTAAGATGATTGATCAAAGAGTAATTAATACTTTCCTTAGTCACATTCCATGTAAATGAAATGATGGATTTTTTTAAAAAGTCTTTGAGAATGTTTCTTTCTAATGCCAGGCAAGCAGAATGTGAAATATATAATTAGGAATGGAGAGTTCATTTTTATCTCTGCTATTATTATACTCCGTATCATTAGCATAATATTAATTTTGAAAGCGCAAATTGAAAGAAGTTAGGAAATGACTTAAGTGGAGAGAAGGCACCACTTTGACATTTGTAGAATTAGCTCTGTGAACAGTGGCTGAAGAGAGAGAGGCTCCATTAGTAAGAAAGCAGTAGGTGGGAAGAGATGACATGGCAGATGGAAGATGGAGAGAGAGAACAGACTAAAAAACTTGCAGAGAACCCAACAGATCTGAGTCTGAGTGTGGGGCGTAGATAAGAACAAGGACTAGCAGCCATACTGAGCCCAGAACTTGCTTGGCAGATTGTAGCGATAATAACACTCAACATTACTTTGACACCATAAAAGTCATGCTTATTTGCTCTTGATGTCTCAAGAAAATCCTACAAAATGTTCCTTTTAAGAAGTTTAGGTATTTGTACCGTTTTATGTTTACAGAAAAGAGCTCTGTCATCGCCAAGCCATTCTGCCCCTGAAGGAGGAAATTGTTTGTTCCTTCATGGAGTAATAGTATTGACAGGAAATAATTGCTCACGTTTTCACAAAGTGGAAAAAAACTCAACTGATAACTCTCAAATTGGTAATAATGGGCACAGATATGAGAGGGCTGACAGTGAAGGGCATTTGGCTGACTCAGTCAGGAGAGTATATGACTCTTGATTGGAGGATTGTGAGTTCGAGTCTCACATGTGGTGTAGACTTTACCTAAAATTAAAAAAAAAAAAAAAGAAGATGAAGAAGAAGACTGGTAATGGAAGAATTTAGCCTATATGGTACTACCAGACTTTTGTGCTTGAAACTTCACCATTAAATTTTTTAGGAATAATATGATTTTAACTTTCTTTTTAATGAGAAAAAATTATTTTGCTGGTGTAATATAGTGAGTCTGGGAAATTCTGTTGATGCTTTTTCAAAGCAAGCAGTATTTTGACTATCATGATCTCAGGGTATTAATATTTTTAACGCTAAACTCAACATATTTGTAATTACACAAACCTACCATTTCTCAGGAAGAGTTTGTGTTGACCATGGAATCAAGTTCTATGTGATACATGATTTATACCCTTAAGGAATTTATGTCTATTTTCAGCCAGTGTGAGAGGAGAGGCTCATTATCTGAAAGGACACATTCACCTACAAAGCATAGGGGAAATAGAAAGTTTCCTCCTATAATGTGTCCAGAAAGTCCTTTGCACTTTAAAACTTGAATAACCAAGATGATGAATATCTTTAAATTCTCTTACACATAACAGATAAAAGCAAATTAAGATAGAAGACATACAGTTCTATGTTATATTTCAAAGAGCATGATAAGAGAAAGGTAAGTTCTATTAATCAGGAGAAGAAAATCCGGCTTAATCCAAAAAGCCAATTGCAATTTGTTTTTATTATATGCATAACACATGTTCTTAAAGTCTTAAAATCTTACATACCCTTTGTGAAAGCTATCCCTGTGGAATTATCTGAGAAGGATAAGTATGTGTTATGAATCTGGACATTAAGGATATTGAATAAAGGATAAGACATGTTTGGCATAAAGAAAAAGATGATCAGTGTTGGCTTTGAAAATAATTCTGGGCAAAGTTCATTAAAGTATTCATCCCCCTGTCTAATAAATGATGGGTTAGAACCATCAAGAGTTGTTTATCTTTCTGGAATTAAGATACTGCTAAACTCATTTTTTTCTTAAATGGATGGTGCTAGTGGTATTGTGATGATAAAAAAAAATGAGAAAAGAAAGTTAGGTACCATTTTTTCTACAGTCTTTTTAATAGACCATGGGAGTCTAGTGAAATTCATGTTCTTGTACCTAAAATGCACCCTCAAAAGTTTCCCCAAAAAGCTATACTCTTAACGTATATCACTGTATGCCACTATGAAATACAGAATTCCTGGATGGGTTATATAATCAGACTGAGTCAGAAGGGAACCCAAAACATTTTCCCAAATTTAGTTTAACTAATAATTATTGAGCACATCCTGCCAAACTTTAATAAAGACAAATTATATATAGTGAGTTATATATAAGTACTGACTTTAGAAAGCCCATATTCTACTCTTTGAACATGGGGAGGGGGTTGGGAGTGGCTGAGAATAACCAATGGATCTCTGCAGGGCTGTATGTCCAGGCAGATCTTGGGTGGGAGCTGGAATGAAGGTGGAAGTGAAATGTATTGACAGCATAGCAGATAGAGCCTCAGGCCATTAAGGGAAGGTGCTATTTGAGCCCGGCCACGAAGGACTGCAGACAGTAACCAAAGAATGGGCAAGAGCCACAGGCACACCAAAAAATGACGTGAAGTTTGGTGGGTTTGTGTAATGTTGTATCAAAACAAAATATCTTCGGGGCACCTGGGTGGCTCAGTGGGTTAAAGCCTCTGCCTTCGGCTCAGGTCATGATCTCAGGGTCCTGGGATCCAGCCCCGCTTCGGGCTCTCTGCTCAGCGGGGAGCCTGCTTTCCTCTCTCTCTCTCTCTCTCTCTCTGCCTGCTTCTCTGCCCGCTTGTGATCTCTGTCAAATAAATAAATAAAATTAAAAAAAATATATCTTCAAGGGTGCAGTCTCACTGAAGCATTTTAATATGGCTGCTAGGGACTGAAGCTTTAAGGAGTAGATTCAAGGGAGATGGTAGAGCAAAGACCCCAAATCATTCCCTTGCTAAAAGATGTATGAATTTACTACCTAGTAGGAGCAAGCAGTAAATAAAAGCAAAGCACAGCTTACCTGTATCTTGTGAAGACAAAATGAGGTAGAAAATTAAAGATCTTTATCTCCATTATTCTCCTTTAAGATTTTTTAACTAATCTGCAACCCAAAGAGTGAGAAAGCATTGTTGAAATTCTGAAGGTAGGAAGAGCAAAGACAGAGAGAGTTTTAGTGAAGATTTGGTTGCAGTAGGGGGAGGGGGGGAGACACACAAAAGAGCTCAAAGCTTATATTTAGAAATTGTTCTTTTTTTTTTCACTTAAAATATAACTGTGTTTGTTTTTACAAAAACTACTGAGAGCAGTGAGAACCATTTCTGTATTGAAGTTAATCTATGCTAGCTATCAGTAGTCTGGCATTAAAATTCAGATAGTTTTTGAATAGTGAGTAGCTGATATATTCAAAATTGTGATGTACTCTGAAAAATGTCGTGGTGCTGGAATCTTCCATTCTGTGAAATCTAGTCTGACGAGATGCATAGGGATGTTGGCACAAATTATACCTGTTGGTGGTCCAAAGGGGGCCTGAGGCAAAGCCATGGGGAGATGTTTAGCCCATCTACCTTGGCGGCTGCCAGATCTGAAAAGGTATTTAATGGAGGTCAAATCAGTTCGAGGAACCCCCAGTGGAAGAACTGAAGTTATAGGTCAGTATGTGAGAAAAGAAACAGTAGGGAAGATCATAGCCTTTGGAATTCGACAAATTTGGTTTTGGAAATCAGCCAATTGTTCTGCATTCTAGAACAACTTATGTGACTTCTCTGAGTCTTGTGGGATTGTTATAAAATCTTAAATTATAATAAACATGCCACGCACTGTACTGGTGATTGAGAAATGTGCAACCGTAAGTTTAGAGCACATTTTATTTCCTTGTAAGCAAAATAGAGAAATGGAGATACTCACAAAATAATAGTGCTAAATAAAAAAGGGAGAGACAGAGAGACAGAAACAGAGATTTTCCAGAGGTTGCGGGGGATATGGTGGCTTTTCCAGAGGGCAGCAGGATGGACATAATCATAACAGTCTTCACCTTCTGTCTTACCCACTTGTGGCAGTTAGGAGCCATGGATCTGTACCAATGAATATGGGATTTAGTACTGAACTGGGGGCAGAAATGCCAAGAAAAGTGCCACCCAAACAGAGAGAAGCATCCGAACTGGTAAAATTAGTTAACACTTTATACAGATGATAGAAGTTGAGTCAGGTTTCCAGAAGTGTCACCTTGGGCTGGTTACTATGCCTCAGTTTCCCCACCTATAAAATGGGAGAATATGTACTATATGAAGCTACAGGTTAGAGGAAAGGAGTCCAAGATGTAATCCTATAGTACTCTGCTAGATAATTGTCTGGCATGCAGGGACCGCGTTGACTCTCAAAGTAGTGTTGAGGTGTAATGTCACTGTTGGCTTTGCCTCTGTCCATACACCTGTTTTCATAGAGCCTCATCTCACAACCGCGAGGGGACTGACCAAATCTGGAGAAGTGGGCAACACTCATACATTGCTCCTACCCACTTGTGTTAGAGCACAACCTAAAGTCTGATGTCATACCTCCAGTCTCTCAATCTTCCCCAAAGCACGTTAGCATTAGAGACCCAGGTGATAACACATTTAAAATACCTTGGTATATTTTTGATGGAAGAGTTAGCAAGGTAATGGGTCTATAACTGGGAGTGGGAGAGCTTTGGTGTCTTAGGAGAGAGGGTCTGTGGAGAGTAGATCATCCTATTGAGTCCAGAAGGATCAGACAGCCCATTCAAGTTAAAGATGGGGAACAACTAGCAAGAATGGAGTGTGGTCCACGAGTGGTCGGGTAGCGGATCTCTACAGGATTCTTTAGTTGACCCTATTTTATCTGTCCTTTTCTGGGAGTGAAAGTCACCAAGACAGGATTTTCCTGTAGTCTGAGTCTATAGAGGCTCGAGATAACATAGTTTATCCCCAAGCCAGATTTCACTGATAGGTTTAGTAGCTGAAATCAGTGTCCCACAGGGATTTATTGAAACTAAATGGTTGTTTATACACCAGTGACAGTTGTAAGATTTGAATAAAATGCTGGCTGGTGTCTTATAAATTTTCCTTCCTATGCCACTTCAGTAAGTTTCACTGAAGTTTTTTTTGTTAGTTTGTTTTGTTTTGTCAGTTTGGTAAGCTTTGTTTAACACTTTTATCAGCTTTGTTAAATTGGATACGAGAAAGGTAAGTCTTATTGTTGCCCCAAATGGCAGGTGAATTTCATTTTAGTTTATCATAAATACATTGATAAGAGAAAATAAACTTCTCCCTCGAGGCATCTGAAGCAAGACTTTAAGAGACTTTTGATAACACAAGCTCACCAATAAAATTGGAAAGCTCTACTGTCCACAGTAGTCTTCTTTAATTCTTCAACGTGGAAAACCCAGTTGTAAATGGGGGTAGGATTTGGGACAATTATAACGACATAAAATGTAGAGGCAAGGCAGATGCAAAGATCAAATGGGGAAATTCATAGCTAATATGTTCTTCAAAACAAAACAAAACAAAACAAAACAAAACAAAACGCAGATTTCCTTCTTGGGTTGCAGACACCAGCAGGCTTTGTAGGAAGATGAACACAGAGTAACTAATGCCTCCAGGATCTCAATTTGTTGGCTCACTAATGACACCTGCCCTTGGTGTTCCCAGAAATCTACCTTGTAGGCTGATGATCACACTCCCAAAGGATCCTTGACTACACATTCTGCCATGATATATATTGTGTTGCTTATGCAAATCTCCATGATCAAGACCAGTTGAAGAGATTTGTTTGAGTGTAACAGAGACTCACATCTGACTATGTCAATTCCATATCAAAAATAGAATGGAGTCCCTAACCCCCAACAATCATGGAGACTTACTTGAAAGGCAGAAGACTCTGGAATACATCCAGAGGAAAAATGTCATTGTAAGTAAGACACTAAAACCATCTGCCCATCAATTGTCCATGGTAAGAGTGAAAAAGAAGGCTTTGGAATATGTTTATTGCTGTATGGACAATACATCGAGCATTTTCTTTTTTTACATTTTTCAATTAACATATAATGTATTATATGTTTCAGGGGTACAGGTCTGTGATTCATCAGTCTTACACAGTTCACAGTGCTCACCGTAGCACATACTCTCCCAGTGTCCATCACCCAGCCACCCCATCCCTCTCCCCGCCCTCCCCTCCAGCAACCCTCAGTTTGTTTCCTGAGATTAAGAGTCTCTTATGGTTTGTCTCCCTCTCTGGTTTCATCTTGTTTCATTTTCCCCTCCCTTCCCCTATGATCCTCTGTCTTGTTTTTCCGATTCCTCATAACAGTGAGATCATGTGATTATTGAAATCAGGCATTTTCTTGTGCAATGTAATGCTCTTCCCAGACCACACTGAGTCCATCGTGTACCATCCCAGCACATATACTAGTAGGAATGAAATGCAAATTGATGTGTATTTAACTTTTTCAAAGGATGGTTAAATTCTATTTGACAGGCAATGCCAGGCATTACAATGTTAGTGGCAATGAGAAAGGAAAAGTAATACTAGGTATGGTCTTTGAAGATTCAACCTCTATATAGAGGTTCGAAAGCTCTGACTGTCACACTTCTGTCTAAACACAAACAAGTCTTTTTATTCTATATATATGGAGGGCTTTATTTATATACTGCACCCTGAATGGTTTACAACCATGAAAAATCCCTCTGCCCTGTCCAAGCTTGCTACCTACCTATGAGGGATGATGGACACTTTTATAGATTACTATTAACATGGCACAGGAGAGAGTCTATGCAGAAGAGATCTGCACAAAATGTGTTAAAGAAGTTCAGAGTAGGGAGAGTACCAGTTCAGGATTCAGATCTGCCATATATTTTGTCCAAGGCTTCTGTATAGAAATTAGGTACTGTCTCAGACTACGCATCAGCTTTTTTCCTTCTCTTCGCCGGTTCCTAGCTCTGTGCCCCTGGGGGATTTAATGAACCTCTTCACACTGAGTTCACCTCTGCATGTCCTTAGAGAGTGACCTCTCCAAGCGTCAGTGTCATATCTGTAACATCACGATAATGTCGTAGTATAATTCATAGGTTTACTGTTAAGACTTTCATAAACAAATGCTTCAGTGCAGGGCTGGGCACAGGTGATCGACAAGAGCCACGCATTACTTTATGTATATTGCAGTGCAGTATAACAAGTGTTGCCAAGTCGATGAGTGAGTCATAAAACTAGTAAGCCGGGCACTGCATTGATGGCCAGATGATCTCTGGGAACCTAATAGTCAAGGCCAGGGACTTTCATATAAAAAGCTTTCTCATAATCAGCTTCTGATTATCAGATGTAGTTTCTTCAACCACTTGAATATTTTTATGCCTCGTAGAACATTCTGTCACAATCTGGGAAAGTACAGATCAGAGTTTTATCACCTCCTTAGTTTCTACTGCTTGGTCACTTGTGCAGAGACGCCTTGGTGGAGAAGCACATGGAAATGATTATTTTCATCTATGAGTTGTATTGCTTTTTTTTTTTTTAATTTTTTAAAAGATTTTATTTATTTATTTGACAGCGATCACAAGTAGGCAGAGAGGCAGGCAGAGAGAAAGGGGAAGCAGGCTCCCTGCTGAGCAGAGAGCCCGATACGGGGCTCGATCCCAGGACCCTGAGATCATGACCTGAGCCGAAGGGAGAGGCTTAACCCACTGAGCCACCAAGGTGCCCTTATTGCTTTTTTTTTTTTTTTAAGTTTCTTCATGGCTATAGATAGTCAACGTTCACATTTTTCTTGCAAGTAGAATTGAAACAAATGGGATAGGATTAGCAGAAACCCTTCAGTCCTCAGTAGGTCTTTGCTAAGTTCCCAGGCATCTGCTAGATATTCAGTAAGGTATCAAAAAAAGATCATTGACTTGGCCTGGGGGTTGGAGCGTGCAGTTTGAAGGACTAGGTAGAGAGCAAAGAGGCATTTTTAGGGCACTAGTAGAGACAAGTTATGATCACTGGAAATAGATATTGGCTCTGAGAGAAGAAGCAGGAAGGGAAGAATAACGCCAGAAAGGGTAACTGGGGACATGGTGGTTCTTTGCTGAATGGAATGATCTGGATTTCCATCAGGAAAGAGTGGACATTCAAGCAGGAAGAGCGTAATAGTAAAGACATGAATTCCGCCTGATTTTAGAGACAGGAAGGAAAGAATCTTCTTGAAGAGAAGGGAAAGATTAATGGAGGGCTCTGGTATTCAGGCTGAAAAGACTAAATTTAATCTGATCAGTGAAAAGGACCCACCAGAGGCTCCTAAACAGAGGAAAGACATAATGAAAAGGAGTTTAGGAAGATTATTCTAACAACATTGTGCAGGTGGAATTGGAGTAAGAATGACTCTAAGCAAGGAAGGCAGTGAAATTGCTGTTGCAGCATTACTGGGTTATGGGGGGGAAGGTCCCGAGCTGGCTGATGGCTGGTATAAACGGGAAGGAGTCTGATTTAGGAGATGCTGTGCTTTGGAAGTTTACATATGAAACTGGAGTAAGTGAATGTTCCCTAGAATGACAGTCTCTTTATAAAGTTTTCCATCACCCTCCCTCTACCAACACCCCACCCCAGCAAATTCTGCAAGTAAGTTCCAAAGCAGCATAAGTTTTATAGGAATATATTTGTTTATTCTTCACATGCCAAGAGCTGACATCAGTGTTTCAGTGTCTTACAGGATGGGTATGTTACAGATATACAACACAGACATCCTATTTCTGGGAGAAGTATGACTCATGAAGACAGTCTTTGAGTTACCAAACAAAGTCTGACATTTTCTTTTTGGACATTTATTTGCTTACTAAGTATGTATGTTTCCTTACTGAAAACAGTCAGTAAAATCTACCCATTCTTTCTTCCCTAATTACGCCTTTGTAGAAGTTAGATACTTATTGGAAATATTAGTGTTTCAATTTTAGCTGCTAGTTCTGTCATTTCTGTGCTTGTTTTTTTTGAAGATTGCTTTAAGAGCTTTCCAGGAAATAATTGGAAACCTTTATATTAACATCTGTTTGTACATAGCTCGTTGAACAGTATTTATACAATGTCTGCTACTTAGGGAACCCAATTCCTATCCACAGTCTTCTTATAGTTCAACTGTTTATCATTTGATTACTCCCCCTTTTTCCTCTTTGCTTATACTATGTAAAACAGCCAGTACTACTTAGAATTTTAAAAATGAGAAATTGTGTAAGGGATTTTATCAGATGTTCAAAAACTTTAGGAGATGGATCATATTTCAGAATCCTCTCTATGGACCAATCATTAGTGTGGTCTTTCTGTCTGGACTTGACTATCATTGGAGTTTTTTGAGAAGCTGATTGGCCAAATAAATGGTAGCACATTAAGTACCTGAACAAGGAGTCTGGCTAGATTCATAAGATTTATTAAGTAATGAATGTTCATTGAATTCATTTATGCATATTTTGTTAACAAGCACCTACTAGGTATAGAGCCCAATGCTTGCTGGTCATTGAGAGACAATAAGGTAATAATTACAATCTGTAGGGAATATACAGCCCTTCAGGAAATCTGGGCATCTTGACAATGTATTTGATGGACATCAGACTTAGAGATATAACAAAACATATTTTTAAGATGAGGATGACAGATTTCAGTGTTGAGATTGAAGGAGATCAAGGATGTTCCAGGCTGAGGTGACTGACTACAGAAGTCCATGCTGTTTCTAGGGGTTTTCAGGGCTTCAAGAGAGGAGGACTGGTGGGAATAAGAGCTAGGGCTGTAGATTGGACCTGGTATGTGAATAGTCTTAATCTTGATTAAGGAATTTGAACTTGGTTCAGAAGACATTAACAAAGCATCAGTGATGTTTGATCAGGCCAGCTACATTATAGTATTAATGCTATAAACCACTGCTTTATGAAAATAGAAATCACTTAGGATATCCATAGCCATTGCCTATGCTTAGAAAGTACTATGGGGTTTCATTTTTATTCAGTGAGTATATATGCAAGATTATTTTCTACCCATGTTATTTTTTAGGTTTTCAAAATTATTTTGGGTAATTATAAACATTTATTTATGAATCCAATTATTATTTTTACTTGTTAAAGAATATTTATCAAAATTACTGTTTAAAGGACCCCCAACAAAGTATCCAAGAAAAAGTCAAAATGCAATCCATTTTCTTTTTTTGTTGTGAACTGGTGTTGAGTGGGGAAGAGTAAAGGGGAACTGTTCTGCTAATTTCTAAGGTTCATTTTACAAAGAGCATAGAAATTAAAAAATTGACCCATTGTTAAAAATGTGGGCATGCCATTCCGACAATACAACCAGAACAATATATCTTCACAGCAATTCTTTTAAAATGTCTCTTCTTTGGGACACACCACTCCTAAAAGTTTAATCCAAAGCTTTGGATTCACACTTTGGTTCTGACAGCCAACATAATTATTTCCTCTTATACTTTCCCTACTTTATACATATGATATGCAGTGCATTACATATATTTTATCATTTCCTGGTACATCTACCATTTTGGGTAGTATAATAGCTTTCAGGAAAAATTGTACATGTTCAGAACTTGATACTCTTATTTCACTAAGTACAGAACTTAGCATCTTCTTTTAAAATTTGAGGCAATAGCATGTTTAGTCTTTCATCCTCAAAATGTGTAACTTATTCATATAAATTCTACCAACTCTTTATATGCCTGTCACTTGGTCTTCCCTACTATGAGTTGGAAGTAAACATTTCAGTTACAGTAAGCCTATTTGTTACTTCAAGTTGTATTTCCTTATCCTATATTCCTGAATATAGTCAGACTGTAGAGGGAATTCAAAAATGGGAAAATATACCATACATGTCTCTAGGTTAGTAAGGAATTTTTATGTGTTACTTTTTTCCTTTAATTCCCAGCCTATGTTCAGGTAATAGTGAATATAATATCATTATCTTTACAGAATCCTTACCTGAGTGCATGTAACCTCATTTTCTATAATGGGAGGTTAGAGATGAAGAGTATCTCTGAGCTCCTAATGCTGCCGTACTCAGGCCTGTTAAGTATCATTTCCTATGTGATGTGCATATTAAACACAAGTTACAATTCTAGTTAGAATGTAGTATTGGACACAGCTGAGTCTGTTCTGCTGTTTTTAGAGGGAGCAAAAAATTCAGATTAGTATTAAAGATGCTCTAAATTCTCTGCTTCAGGAGGAATAGACACTGTCAGTCTGTCTGTCCATTCTCTACTCTCTGCAGAGTGAAACTCTGCCTCCTTCATGCTCCCACCAGCCCTTCTTACTGTATTACATGTACTACGGCATCACACATACTGCCCTGCAATTAATTCTGTACACTTATGTCTCCCCTTCTGGATTGTGAGCTTGTTAATGGAGTCCTATCCATCTCTCCTAGCACCTAGCATATTTCCAGTGACTCAGCAGTCATTAACGTATTGCTTATTAGTTGAACAAATCAATGACAGAATGTGAGACAGGCTACAAATAAAGGAATGTTGCTGATTTTATTTGCTAAACTGATTTAAATTTGGATGGTTATGCAAGGAACTCTTCAAGGAAACCTGTGTTCTTTCTCCTTTCCATTGGCGGCTGAGCCAGAGGAAATATGCCTTCATAGGAAAAGATGTCAGGGAGGAGGGAGAGGAATAGGGAGATGGCCTAACAGAATATGGGCACAGAGTGTATTGAGTATCATGGTAAAATGATAGAAGAGAACCGAAAGTATTTAAAATCGGGATGCCTGGGTGGCTCAGTTGGTTAAGCCGCTGCCTTGGGCTCAGGTCATGATCCCAGGGTCCTGGGATCGAGTTCCGCATCGGTCTCCTTGCTCGGTAGGGAGCCTGCTTCTGCCTGCCTCTCTGCCTGCTTGTGTGTACTCTCTTTCTCTCTCTGGCAAATAAATAAAATCTTAAAAAAAAAAGTATTTAAGATCTTCTGGAATTTGTGAGTAAAGCAGACACCTGCTTGCTTGATTTTTAGAATTCAGTTGTATAAATTATATGAGCACTTCCTAAGGCTAATGGTTAAATGCCACCTGCCTAAGATCATGGTCAACTGTCTGGGTGTTGGAGCTAGTTTGGAATATGTTCCTCACAGCCTCTACCAGCTATCTGCCTTCACTCTGAGATGCTCACAGCAATTGTGAAAAGAACCCCAGATTGTGTCTCCTTTTCCACACTTTCTTTGTCTGGCTCCTTGGCCCGAAAACTCTGCATACCACTGGGCCCCTGGCACCTCTGAGGCTGTCTTTGTTAGAATGCTTGAGTGTTCATTCAGAAATATTACAGTCACAAATTATTTTGCAGTCGCTCTGGGTAGGAAGGGATCAGTGGCTTTTAAAATCATCAATTAAACTAGAATAGGGTTTCACGGCAAAGCTGGATTTTTATGGCCCATTACAAACCACCCTTTGTTTATATGAAGAAGCAGAGATGTAGCCTGGCCACAGGAGAAGACAATATGATGCCATCATCTAGCTTTCCCGATTCCCCTCAAATATTTTCTCCAGGACACCAAGAATGGATCTCTCAGAGAACATTTGAGGATGCATTTCTACTGAGGTAAAAATATGATTGAAAGGTACACGTAGAATTTCCTCTTGCTTTTGATTCAGTGTTTATTTTTCCTTTAAAAATGTACACTTAACTAGGGATAGTTTTGATGATAAACCAGCCCGGCTTTATTTTTTGACTTGTTGAAATTTACTTTTTTTTTAAATTGTCATGACATTTCCATTGTTTTGTTTGACAAGCTTTTGATTTTTAAGTGTGAAGAGAGGTATGTAGTGTGCATGTGCATTTTAAATTCTATGCTCATGAATGGAAATCTAAGGCATTTTGCTAATATTTTAGGTGCTTGCTCTATGTCCGGTTGTCTGCTGGAAACTTTGCCTAGATTATCTCAGTTAATCCTCAAGTCTTATAATTATATTATCTCAGTTAACCAGTCAAATCCAGTGAGCTATCGTTATTATTATTTTACAGAAAAGGAAAGACTCTTTGAGAGGCTAAGTAACCTGTGCTACAGCACAGGGTTAGCAAGAGTTAAGTGGGAGCCTGAATTTAGAATCCAGGGTTAGTAGCAAACAGCCCAGCTATAGGATGCTTTGCCATTTGATGGGCCACGCAAACTTGACTCCAGCAACTATTAAGTAGCCCATGACATTCACAAATTCTGAAAACAATTGCGGCATGGAGTTGGGGATTTCTGGCTACTTTATAGAATTCTATTTCTTCCATTTCTTCTTCTTCTTCTTCTTCTTCTTTTCAAGCTGCTGCATTTATAGTTTAGTTGTTCAGATTCAAAATAAAAAAAGCTAAGACCTGGAAAGCTTCACAAATTTAGGAGATGATCGATAAAAGTCATGGATGGCTCATCAATTTAACCACACTGTCTGGGTAAAGGCATTGTGCTTTAAAACTTCCTAGCTGGGGAGGACATTACTCTGATCAAGGCATTATGAGTGGCCATGTGCCCCAAATGAACGTTCATATGAAATATTCAAAACTCAAACTTAAAGCCATATTGGAAAGCTAACAATCTTCAATTTGAGAGGCCTACATAAGGTGTTATCATATCGTCTGAGTTACCAGTGCTCTCTTAATTATATGAGTTTATGTCTTGATAACTTGGACGTTGCTCTGTACAGTTTTTATTAGGGTGCTTCGGAAGAATGCAGTTCCTGTTTGTAGTTTTTCATTGTTTCTATGAACAGAGCTCTCATCATTATCTGACTAAGGTTTTTCAGAACAGAGTTAAGTCTATTAGCTCTGGCATTAATGAACTAATCTAAAAATAGATCCAATCAGGCATTTGCATGCTTCCACTCATAAAGAATATCTATTCATTACTGAGAAAAAGTGGATATGGAGATTTTTTTCCTTTAACTTGGTATGCAGTTCTATACATGGAGCTGAGACAACAGTGACCTCCTCTTCCCTGTTTTTTTCTGTGCCTCTCTGAACCATCTGTATGATGGATTTTAGTTATAATCAATTCCCTTAGGGTAGACTTGAAAGATTTAATTAATGACAAATTGATAATTATATGGATTTTGAGCCTTTTAGAAGGCATGGTATAGGTTAAGGTACAATTGTAGAGGGTATCATAATTTTCCATATAAAAGTCACCATGGTCAGGGGCGCCTGGGTGGCTCAATGGGTTAAAGCCTCTGCCTTCAGCTCAGGTCATGATCCCAGGGTCCTGGGATCGAGCCCTGCATCAGGCTCTCTACTCAGCAGGAATCCTGCTTCTCCCTCTCTGCCTGCCTGCCTCTCTGGCTACTTGTGATCTCTGTCTGTCAAATAAACAAATAAAATCTAAAAAAAAAAAAAAAAAGTCACCATGGTCAAAAGATCATACAGAACCATTATTCAGATATCCAAGTAAGAATCTAAGTAGGAGAGTTGCTCTCTAAACATTCACTGTCAGGCAACACAGAGTACTATAGTCTAATCTGGAGACTTGCTCTGGGTCTTGATTTTACTCTGCCCTCTATATCTAAATGGATATATATATATATATATATATATAATTGCTTCATATATATATGAAGCAATGTTTTTTGACAATGTTCTTCTCTCATATCCGATAGTAAATATTGTATATAAGATTCAAGGAAGAATCCCTTCATCGTGTTCCAGGAGAAATTCCTTACATTTGGGCTCCAGATACTTAAAACAGCGACAAGAAGATCAAAATAAGACTTCTGTACATAGCTTGTCATTCATTAGCTAATCTACTTCCTCACTCAATTATTGAGTTCCTACTATATACAGAAAGGTACAAAGATATAGAATCCAGTTTTTATCTTTAAGTAGCTGAATGCATAATACTATACAAAGCCACAAAGACATTGAATTCTTATACTGAACAGTCACAGCCTAGAACTGGGCCAGATACAGAATATTATTTTGTGAAATGAGCAAATGATACAATGTTCAATGATAAGGATGCCTATGCAGGTTGTAACAGAAACACAGATCAAGGGGTTCTCTAACCCATTATGGAAGGATATGAGATTAAATACAAAGGAAAAGTAGGAATGACCGCCATGCATTATGGGATGGGTGGGTGGGGAATTAGAGGCAGTTTAGTTCTGGGACAGGATGTATGAAACAAACTGTCTAGAACATAGGTTCAAGGCAGGCAGGTACCTCGTCATGGAGGTCCCAGCGGTCAGATGTTGATGTGAGTTTTATGCTTTCCCCTAGGAAAATTCTTTCTCCTGCAGTCTGTGAATGCCTATGTCAACACCCCCTTTAAGTAGAATGAGTGAATTAAATATGGAGACCACACAGAGTAGGTTGCATTTTCCACTGACTGGAAAGGATGTCCCTTCCCTTCCCTGACTACTGGGTTGTGTCCCGTGGATCCTGCTCTGCTCCCAGCCATGGTGCTCTCCTAACCATTGTTTATTTTATCTATCACTTGAGTTTTTCCTCACTTCCCATTAGTAGCTTCTCAGACTTAATGTTTATTCCTTTTTAGCACAAGAGCTAAATATTTACTTTTAAGCAAGCCAGAGAAAATACCATAAAAAGTTAACAATTCCAGTGAGAACAGTGAAACAAGTCCAACTTTTGTTCTTTTCATTTTCTAGCAACACTCTGAATTCATAGTATAATTTCATCAGATTTTTAATTATGTGCAACCCCTCATCTGTGAGCCCAAAGTACTTTGTGTCAACCTGGAATTGGGCCATTCTTATTTTATAAATAAGGAAAATTGATGTTATTCAACAAATGCAAACCTAGAAGAACTTAGTCCGGTACATGGTGTTTCCAGAACCTTCCATTCCAAAGGAATACCATCTTCTCCTTGGCAGTTGTGGAGGCTGGTAGAAGTGTTTCTGATGCTTCTGCAGTTCAGACAGAAGTGATAGCTAGCCCCTTCCCCTCCTGCATTCTGCTTGGGAATGTGTACCCCTGAAGAGGAACTGGAAGATGCTGGGAGTTCTACTGTTTCCCACTTTTTAGTAGCTCTGTTTGATTAAATACAATGCAAGATATGGATGGATGCTTAGGAAAGAGTTTGTGAATGATCTTGTAAGCCACGATAAAGGAGTTTCCATTTTATCCCAAGGATAGTAGGAAGCCATTGGCATCTGTGGGAAAGTTCACAGGATCAGATTTGAGGTGGAAAAGCAAAAAGGTCCAGATGCAAAGAAGATAATGTCCTACAGTCAAGCAAGGACCAAAGTGTGCAGAAAGGCCTGAAGTGACGGGGGCCTGGACCAGCACAGAGCACTGGAGATGGTTTTGTAAGTTATTCAAGAGGAAGAAATGGCAAAATTGAGTGATGGATTGGACAAGAATTTAAGAGAGAGAAAGAAATCAAAGCTAATGTCTAGTCAAAGGACTGGGCATTGGGGTCTTTCTCTGGGATGTAGCACATGTGGAGAGAGGTTGGTGAGGAAAGGAAGTAAGTGAATCCCTCTGACTAATATTTACATGACTCAAAATATGCACATATATTTAATATGCATGTTGAATTTCTAGAATTTTCTGAAGTTTAAGTCTGTTTTGCATCTCTTAGAAGTGAGAAAGCCCTGCTCTCTGTGTAGCTTCTCATCGGGTCCCTCTCTACTTCAGGCGTTAGATGCCCACTAGATCAGCCACCCGCAAACCCTGGCGTGTGGGCCAAATGTGGCTTGTTGCCTAGTTAGAAGTGTCCCACAAGTCAATAATGACTTCTACATTTTCAGACGGTTGGGGAAAATTTTTGAAAAAGAAGACTCTTTCACGGTAATTGGAAATTTTAGAAAATGTAAATTTTAGTTTCCACATATGAGATTTTTGGAACACTACCATGCCCTTCCGGTTCCATATTGTGTCCAACCACAGAGTTTAACAGTTGCAACAGGGACCTTCAGACTTACAAAGTCTAAAGTTTTTACTTCCTGCCCCTTTACAAAGAATGTCTGCCCATCCCTGGGCTAAATGATTGTTTCATTCTCTAACTTGACAATCCTCAATTAAAAACCCACTTCTTCAAAAAATGTCATGGCATTCTATTTGAGGGATCATGTACTTCTGGCTGGGTTTTCAGATTTATGGCTGTGCCTGCCACCTGATGCATCAATAAAAAACTTATTAATGCATTTAATTAGTATTGACTTTTTCTACTATTTATGTACCAGAGCCACATGGAAGTGTATTTCAGAGACAGTATAGTTATTCCAGGAGCAAGGAAAAAAAAAATAGAGATGGCATCTTAGCTGGGTTTATCTTAACTCTAACATTAAAAAAAAAACAAAACAAAACAGCAAATGCTTTCTGTGGGCATCTTCAAGTTGCAATATCGTTAGCTATTGCGGCCGTATTTCATTTTACAGTAAACTGTATTAGAATGTGTTGGGTAGTGAGAGGATGCTGTGTGCTACATGGTAGCTGTTAGAGTTGAAATTGGTTTGCAGTCATGCTTCAGCCTATTTGCTTTTAGAAAAAAAATAACTTTATCCAACCAACCATAGTAATAACTATTTTTCAAGTAGCATTGCATACCGTTTTCAGGATTATAAGTAAAGCCTGATACTGCGAGGCAGATTTTTCTACTGCATACAAAATATTGTACTTGTATTCACACTTGTTCAATTTGCTTAAAGAATATAAGATATTAGAAAGCTTATCAGATAGGGATCCTTTTCCTTCGCATGTTTCTTCAGCCAATTAATAGTGGGTGATCTAAGAAACATTTGATTTGATAACGCCTAAATCAATGGATACCTGTTTAAAAACGTGGTCTTGTCTGTTTCAGAGCTGAAGAACCACCTTGTCATAGTTAATGTGAATGACATAATTTTAAGGTGTCAACGGACATTGAGATTATTGACCATGACACAGTCGGTCTCAAGTGAAAGTTTCAGAAACCCTTTAGAAGAATTTTTGTTTTGTGTGTGTGTGTATTTTTTTTATTTTTCCTCTACTGAAGATCAGATATAGCAGCACTTTGGCCAATTGCTTTGATTATTTTAGTTTTACTATTTCATTTGTATTGAAACTCCAAATAACATTAGAGTGACTAAGACATAGTTACACTTCTTCAAAAAGCACAGGCTTTAAAGTAGATATTGAGAACTGCTACTGTGGGTGAGCTAACTTTAGTTCCCTCTTCCAAAAGCCTTGTCACTTACGCCACTTGTTAATTTCCCCTCTCCCTAAAATGCGCCAACCCTTCTCTAGCATGCAGCATCTTTCTACGTGTGAGTAGGTCTTGTATGCTTATGTCATGTCCCCTCCTTGTGTCTCATGGCTGTTTTGCTATATGAATCCTTGATGGTAAATTATATTGGTATGGGCTTAATAAAATTCCTGAAGCCCTGTATACACTTTCTAAGACAACAGGTGGGAGATATTTCCTCTTTAGCCTCAGACATTGCTTGGTTCCTGAGTAAATACACTGCTGTCAGAGACCTAATGTCATTCCTGATGCCTTCTCGTGTTCTCAGATCTACACAGTTCTTTTTGCTCACCCTCCACTTCCATACTGTGTGCCTTTGTCTTTGACCATTACTTGTATTCCAAGCTTTCTTTCTGATGGCCTTCCCAGATTTATGGCATGAGAGATGGTTGAAATTGGGATATTGAATGAGACCTTCAGGAGTAAGGCATTCGAGTTTGTGGAGTACCTACCATTTGCTGGGCACTTTGTATGTGTTAAAGTTAAAGCTCACTTAAATCTCAAATCACCTTCTCCGAAAAGGATGATTTTTTTTTTTTCAGATGAGGGAAAATAAATTCAAGAAGCTTGATTTATTGACTATTTAACCAATCTGAAGCTCTGACTTCAGTTTGTATGTGTCTGGCTCTTACAGCCTGTGATTTTTTTTTTTTTCCTTCGCCCTCCATGCTTCCTGTCCTGGAGAGAGAGAATATATACAGAGAATAGAAAGATAAGGAGTAAGCTGTGGAGAAATCTCTCTTTAGAAAGTGGCCTCAAAAATTGAGAGCCGGGAAAGATAGCTGAAGAAGGGGTAAAGGATAGCAAGAAAATGATAGTTGTTATCTGAAAAGCTATGGGCTGGGGGACTTCTAGAAGAAACTAGCTTGGGAATGGACCCAGTCACTGCCCTGCCAGGTGCATTCCATTGTGTCCTTTGTCTTTCCTAGTCCTCCAGGCTACAGGGTGTCTCCCTGGAGAGCCCTGGCTCACTCTGCCGGGAACCAGGGGCACAGCCCTCTCAAATATCAAGCATCTCCCATGTTTCTAAGTTCTGCGTCATGAACTTGCTTTTCATAGAGTGTTTTAGAAAGAAAGAGTCTTGTAAAATAAGTTCTTCATTTTCTAGGCCAACTCGCAGAAAGTGGAATCCTTATTTTGTCTAGACAGGTTCCTTTGAAGTTGATGTGGGGGGGGGGTGCTATCTTGGGGAGCCAGAACTGTAGCTATTTACCATGTTTCCTGAGGCAACCTTGGGTGAGGACTAGAGAATTTTAACAAGTGTCTTGACTTTCTCTGCACCTGGAGATTAATGTGCTAGTAAAAACTTTATGAACCCTTAATCATTCATAGCAAACATATCGAATCCTCTGAAGCTAAAAGCTTCAGCATTCATAATTAAGAGACAACAGGACAGGATCATGTAAATATGGAACTGGTCTCCCAGAAAATATAATAAACTTTTTCTTTATCTTTATTTAAGTATGGGCACTTTAATTGTGAATAGAAAGTTCTTTTCTTTTTCTTTCTTTTTTTTTTTTTTTTTTAATAGACCCATTAAGATAGGTAACAAACTTATGGTTGCCAGAACAGAGGATGGTAGGGGGAGGATGAAATGGGTGAAGGGGAGTGGGAGATACAGGTTCCCAGTTATGGAATGATAAATCATGGGAATGAAAGGCACAGCATAGGAAATACAGTCACTGGTATGGTAATGGTGACATATGTAGATTTGTGGTGAGCATAGTATAACATACAGAGCTATTGAGTCATTATGTTGTATACCTGAAATTAATGTAATATTGTGTGCCAACTATATTTCAGTTAAAAAAAATAAAAAAAAAGTGGTTTTTTTCTTAGTTAAGAAAGCCATAAAGTTATATACCCATTTTTAAGATGAGAATGAAAGTAATTTTCCCCAACTACTAGATAATCCCATGTAATCAGATTGGATTCCCCTTATAAAGGTGTTAGTTATGGCATCATTAGCTGTGCCCTCCCCCCATCACGTTATCTTCTGTATGAAACAATATATAGTTGCATTAAGATAGTCTAATTGTTTGCAAAGGCTGTTGTTACAAAGTACAGCAAACTGGGTGGCTCAACAGAAATGTATTGGCTCCCAGTTCTAGAGGCTAGAAGTCTGAGGTTAAGGTATCAGCACAGTTGGTTCCCTCTGTGGGCAGTGGAGGAAAATCTCCTCCAGACCTCTTAGCTTTTACTGGTTTGCTCTGTGGAGTTCTATGGCTTCTGTTGCATAACCCCCATGTCTGCCTCCATCCTCACATGGTCTTTGGCCTGTGTGTGTGTGTCTGCACCCAAATTTCCCCTTTCTATAAGGACACTGGTCAGATTGGATTAGGGACCCACTCTACTCCAGTATGACCTCATCTTAACTAATTACATCTGTAATAACCCATATGCAAATAAGGTCACATTCTGAGGTGCTGTGGATTAGCACTTTAACATAGAAATTTTGGAGGGACATGAGTCTACCCATAATAGATAGAATAAGTTGTTACATGATAATAAGTGACTCCCAAATTCCAGTGGTTTGCAACAACAAAGTTTTACTTTTTCCTCAAAATCCAGTGGCAATCCTGGTGTGTGTTCTACCATCACGTAATGGCTCAGTATTGGAGCCTCCATGTGGCACATGCTTCCATGATCTCCAGGCCAAGGGAAGAAAGTATGAGAAGGCCTATAACCAGTTTAAAAAAAAAAAAAAAATCTCTTGGAAAGTATCACTTCTGTTCAAATTTTATTGACTGAAATAAACTACCTTCCTTCCCTGAATTCAAAGAGGCAAAGACATGCAATTCTTCCTGTGTGGCAAGAAAGAAGAGAACTGGAGATATTCATGAGAAGCTATATACTTTGATCTATATATCTTTACCATATAGGTAAAGATATCTATTTTGATATACGGACATCTATTTTGAAGTCTTGGAAAGATTTGTTGCTGTCTGGCTAAATAAGGTTCTTTTCCTAGGTCTTGAGATGTTGAACCATTAATGATTTTTCTGTTCTGCCTCCCCCTTACCCAGGGATGATTCATCCTACAATGAAAACGGACGGTAGATCTATATGCGTCAAAGTTATATCAGTTTATACTGGGGATAATGTTTGTTGGATAAACTATGGCAATACACATGCACAGATAACCATTGTAAGGGACTGGAAGGTCATGTGCATGGGGACTTCTCTGATGTATTTTACTTTTGTAGATAGGATAGTCTTCAAGGTGACATGAACCAGGACTGTGATTACACAAACTGCCCAGAGGAGACACAGATACACAGTAACTAAAGTCTTCAGACAGAAGGAATTATGGCATAAATATCCTATTTAACCCCTTCCTTCCCCAAACATCCTTCACTTACTCTTCATCATATCATCCTTCATAGATGTATCCCCTTCAGAACGTTTATCACACTCAGACATTTTCTCATCTGTTTGCTTGTTTCTTAACGTTTCTGCTGTGGACTGCACATCACCCTCTTTCTTCCCATCCGGATGTAAATCCGTGAATGCAGAAACCTAGCTCTGTTTTTTCACTTTTAACTCCAGTGTTGAGAATAACATCTGTTGGATACTGGAAGGAAATAATGTACTGAACTAATAAATATAATAACTATTGCTTTTAAAATATCATAATGTCAGAAGGCAAGAATTCGGGGAAAATACTCTATCACTGTGTTAAGATCTGGGTAATGGGAATTACAGGCTTACAATGTAAACATTTACAGCGTTTTCAAAACATCTTATTTGTCTTTCCAGATTCCATAGTCTATACACTTCTCTTGAGGTCTCTTATAACCACATGCTATTCATTGTGAAGTTATATTCACTTATCTCATTTTCAAGAAACAATACATTTATGTCCAAACATTACATACTGTCTGGTCACAGCACAATTATTTTAAAGGGTCCATGATTTAATACTTGTTGTTACCATGTTTGTAGAGTAATTTGGGGTAAATGAATTTGAGCAGAAACCATTAAGCAAAATGATTCTTTTCTAAATTACTTTAAGTGTTGAATTGTATTGCTGATAATTTTCTAATGGAGATGTTTTGCATAGATATTTTAAGGAAACACCTGGATCCAAATAACCTTTTTTAAAGGAACACTTGAGTATTATTTGGTGTTTTCTCTAATAGTAGACTGTAATTGAAATAATTATGAAAAGATTCATTGACTGCTCAAACGAAAACAATTGACTGAAGAAATAGAGTTGTCATTCCAATCGACCTGAGAATCTCCATGCTCTGCTGCTTTGTTTACATAGAAGAGTTTAGGGAAATTACTGGTCCTGGGGCTTTCTAAACCTTAATTGTCAGTATGTCTAACTTTTACTACAAAATGATACTAAATGTCATTTTTGGCGATTTTGTACGTACTATATCCTACTGTAATTTTTCACTTAGTGGCCATGCCTTGGCTCTTAGCTTATGATAATCTGACCCAGTTAAGTCTCTCTCTTTGTAATTTTAGGATTAGTGTTACTGGTGTTGTCAGTTTAACAGACAGTATTCACATTGTATTCTAGGTAAATGGCATCTCCTGGAGTTGTTCAGAGCAGTATCTACATTTATGTTTGAGTGATCAAGAGAGTGGGGAGTAAACCACAAAGACTCTCCTAAACCAAAGACGTTTGTTCATGATTCTAGCAGTCCTTGAGACTGACGCCGTCCCCTTGGCTTCGGATGTGTGTTCCTGGTTATCTGCTTTATTGTTGTCTGTCTCCATGGTGGGGTTGAAATAACTGCAGGGAGTCTCTGGCGACACCCTTGCTACAATACAGTGTATACTTGGCTTCTTGACAGAACACTATCTTAGCCTCTTACTCATTAAAGTCACTCGGCCCCGTTTCTAGTTATGAACTGTTGTCACCATGATGGATTTCCTGACCTTGAGAGGCTATGGTGGCCACACTGATGTCATACTGTATTTTGTGTCTCTGTTTTCTGACTGGATAAATGTTCTTTAATTATTGCTGGTTCCTCAACCTTGGGGAAAACTCCGGCTGTGTCACCAGTTTTTATATTTGACAGTTTGGAAAGAGAGAGGCTTTGGCCATGCTAGTTGAAGTTAAAGGTTTGAGTCCATATGCTCTTTTGGTTAATTTTATACAATACTGTTAGGTTAATATTACACAAACAGATTCACTCAGTAGAGAACTCTGCATTTAATACCGTATTGAATGATGATGATGACGACTTAAAAGTCACTGACTTACCTCTGATAGTGCCGTAGCATGACACTGATATACATGGATATTAATGAGATTATTATTTATTTTTTAATGAAAAAAAAGAGCTCTATGTGTACCCCCCTCAAAAAAAGCATAATGAAGATTTTTAAGAATTACCTAGAAGTAGAAGTGATCAGAGTCAATATTCCTTTGGAAGATTAGAGCCAAAAACCAAAATTTGGGCCTAAATTATATCAATTGTTTTTATATTAATCAGATAAACCAAAAAATTAATACTATCCCTCTTGTAATAGGTTCCTCTTTTCTACTATTTATCAAAAGTGTTATATTTTTATGTAGACTGAGTATTGAGTACCATCACATTCAACTCATTTATTGCTGGTTTTGATATTAAAATGTGCATATGAATTTATGATCAGAAATTGATTTTATAGAACATCATATAAAATGAGAGCTCCATTAGTTCTTCACTTTTTTTATTCCTCAATATCCCTAAAACTTATTCTAGCACCAATAAGGAATAAATCCTTAGTCAATGCTTGCAAATGAATCTGACAGTGACTGATTCAAAGTGAAGGTTACTGTTGTTTTGTTCTCAAGTAGCTATTATCTGAAAAATGTATATTAGTGCTATAACTTTTACTTTTATCAAACCCCATAGTAGTCTATGGCCTCATGACTGGGAGGAACTAAGTTCTAGTCTTGGTTCTGCCACTGAAGAATTGCAAGTAGGAGGTGAATGCAACCAGCACTGGTCTCCATTTCCCAAGCCTGACTATGTGCTAGCATCATCTTGGGAGGTTTTTCAGAACACAGATTGCTGGGCCTTGCCCTTGACATACTGAACTGAGCAGGATAATTCTTTAAACTTTGTCAGTAACGCCTGTGTAAGCAAGTGAAAGTCTAATGTCTAGAAACCAGTATCTGACTTGGAGTCAAACAGATTAAGTGAAGCTTCTTTATTAGGCAAAGACTTCTCTTTCTCTCTCGCTCTCTCTTCTTTAAAGATTTTATTTATTTGAGAGAGAGCAGGAGTAAGAGAGATCACAGATGGAGAGGAAGAGAGAAAAGCAGAAACAGACTTGTCGCTGAGCAGAGAGCCAGACGGGGGCTTGATCCTGGGACCCTGAGATCATGACCTGAGCCAAAGACAGATGCTTAACCCACTGAGCCACCCAGGTGCCCTGGCAAAGGCTATTCCTTTCTTAAGTTTTGCACAAGATAAATCTTGTCCTCCTTCTCTTTGTCTTCCTCCTCTTCTGCTTTCCTCTTCTTTATCTATGTCTGCCTTTGCTCCATGGTAGAGCTTTGGAAGTATTAGGAGCTGATGCAGTTTATGTCTTAAAAAATAATACAAGTGACCTGGCCTCAGCAGCAGGTGTCTGAACTCTGAGACGTGCATATTCTCTGGAAAGCTCATTGCAAGCCTGCTTTGCTCTGCATCTTGACTCATACGATACATCTCTGATATCTTTTTTAAAGCTTTGCTTATTAAGGAAAGAACTACGCTTAGGCTATATTCAACATCTTCAAGAATTATTAGCATCTTCAAGAATTATTCAGATTTAGCATCTTCAAGAATTAGCATCTTCAAGAATTGTGTTAACATCTTCAAGAATTATTCAGATTTCCTTCTATCAGTGCAAAAATTTCTATTGATCTTTCTCTGCATGTTTAGAGTCAGAAAAAAATGTTTAAAAAATTTAAAAATCTTATGGTCCCTAGAGACTTGATTCAAAAATCAAGTTTTGCTTTCTGAAATTTTTAGATATTAAAAAGTACCCTTTAATTACAAATGGACTTATTAATCTTGTTAAGGAATTTAATCCTTTCATAATAACCTTACCATTCACTGATTTCCAAAAGGGTATGTGCGTATTGTTTAGAGATACAACTATGGCATGGAATAGATCCACTCTAACACTTAAAATTCTTGCGGGAAATTTGAAATCTATAAGGAATCTCAAAGACCAACTATTTCAAGCCATTCCTTTCATAACTGAAGGCACTGAGGCCCAGAGGGTTTGGACATCTACCTGAAGTCACACTTGTCAAAATCTGGAGATCTTCATTCCCACCCTTATGTTTCCAAGTCAATTTTCTCAGCTCTGATGCAATAATGATTTTTTTACATAGTAACCTTACATCATACCTTCAGCGGCCTGCTTTATAAAACTTTTTTTATACTCCTGACTTTACATTATTCCATTTTTACATTCCTAAGGCCTGGGCCCACAATTGGTGTAGACATTCTTGGATGAGCTGAAATGGATAAACATGAAGGAGTATAGGAAATGTATGTGGTTGCACATAATCTATCCAACATGTTACATCTTACCCAAGCCACAAGCCATAGCATCTTACGTAGATACTCTTGATGGAAAGAAAGAAGAAACTTCAGGATAAATGCCTCCACAGCTGTCAATGTTAAGTAATCCCTTAAATCTGTGAGAGCCTTCATTTGCCTTCAAGAGTTGTGACATATGGTCAAAAATAGCTTGAAGATTTATTGTGTCATCTCTGTTGGATGAGATTCAAAATACACTTTAAGAAAGATTCCATCCCTCATCATCCTTAAAAAGATCCTTCAGAACTCATAGAGCATGTAGAAAGCAGACGGAGAAGGATGAAGTTCAGATGCCTAAAAATGACAGACTCTAATCAGGATTGCCAACCTATCATAAAAAATTACTGGGGAAAAAATGCAAATTTTCTACTGACACTACAGTTTTATTTTATTTATTTTTTATTTTTTTTTAAGATTTTTTTTTTTTTTATTTATTCATTTGACAGATAGAGATCACAAGTAGGTAGAGAGACAGGCAGAGAGAGAGGAGGAAGCAGGCTCCCCGCTGAGTAGAGAGTCCAATGCGGGGCTCGATCCCAGGACCCTGGGATCATGACCTGAGCCGAAGGCAGAGGCTTTAACCCACTGAGCCACCCAGGCGCCCCGACACTACAGTTTTAAACGCTGACATCCCATTGACCTGAGGAAATCACTGGTATAGATACGACTTGTGAATTACTCTTCTCCAATATTACAGTAAGACAGAAGGGCAGTTTTTGCACTTATATTTTTAAGAAGCAGTCATTCTTTTCAATTTCAAGAATTTAGCCTTAAAGATGAAAAAGCTTAGAAGCGCAAGTTTGTCAATGGATTCCATCTTCTGTAAAGATTGTAAGAAAAAAAAAATCCCTCTACTTACATTTTGTAAAAATTGAAAAAAACTAAGGAAGAGGAAGGAAATGCGGAGTACTTATAAATGAGAAAGCACAAGAACAACTTGTATGAAACATTCTAGTAAAGAGGTCGCCTAACGTAATCAACTCTCCTGGGTGTGAGCAGAAAATCATTGGGCCTACTGTGTATCTAAGAAGAAAAGAATCAAAGAATAAAACACTACAAAGCAAACTTGGCTGTTCTTGGCAATGTCTGGACCTCACCCATGCTCTCCCTTCCTCCTTCCCAGCCCTCTGCCCCGCTTCTGCTCTACTTCCCTGCCATTTGCCTCCTAAGGTTCCAAAATACTGCTCAACACATTTCTAAAGCCTTCCTGACATATGACAGTTTGTGTATGAATCATTTTATTTAAGAATTAGGACAATCTCTTTTGTTTGAAGTGGAATAAATTGTGCTCCAGTTTCGGGTGCTTATGAAAAATACATTGTGCTTCAACCCAAATACGATGCGGCGTAAATCACTCTGGCCCTCCCATTCTGGGGCAACGTTCAGATTAGAAATTGAATTACATGCTGTATAATCTATTATTATTTTAGGCAAATCCCTGATTATCTCCTACTCGGAATGTTTTATGATGTAGCCACAGCCTCGGACTGCTGCACTGACGCTTACTTGGAGAGGAGAAAGAAATAATGTCTAAAGATCTGTGTTTAATGGAAGGTTGCCTGGATGGCTACCACCATTCATCTAGAAGACCAGAAGACCAGATGGACATAGATTACATTAAATCTTGCAGGAGGCGGGCATTTGTTCTAGATTCAGTTTGGGTGTAAAGTACTGTTTGTTCCTAGCTTGATCCAAACACCAGATCTGTCTAAAGTTAAATGCAATCTTGTGTAGTTCAGGCCACTGCCATGTGTTGGGAGTTCTGGTTTGCTTTTTTGACAGTAGACCTTTATCGTCGTTTATTGTAGACATCTCATTGGTAATTTTTGGCATGCCACTGTACCATTGTTTAGCTTTGTTGATTGAAATAAAGACCATGTTAGGACCTGAATGACAACAACTCTATTTAACCTGAACCACACTCTGGAACACATTTTGAAATAATGTTGCCTTGTAAGTAAACTTCTATTACCCCCCCACCTTTTTTTTTTTTCTTTTTCTCTAATAAGCTGAGAGGCTGTCATCCAAACATGGTCTTCTATCCATCCTCAAGCATGCTAGTTTTTTGTTTGTTTATTTGTTTTGTTTTCTGGCTCAGGACCTCTGCCTTAACCACCTTTCCTTTTGCTCTCATCTTTGCCTGGGTAAATCCTCAAATTTCTTCTTAAGAATGATCAATCCTGACTACCATAAATAAAATGGTTTACCTAGATACTCTCTTCCTCAGTCTTTTGTGTCCATTCCAATAATAATGCAGTAAATAATTATTTTTTGAGTGTTTACTCACTTCTCAACAGTGTTTCTAGCTGGTGTGTAAGCCAAGTGCTAGGGCAAAGATGATTTATTTGGCCCGTTAGGAGTGTATTTCTAGAAACTAACATCATCTCTGACCCTTAGTAAGGGCTCAGCCAATATGCATTGAATGGATTTCAGTGAATGAGTTTAAAAACTGGGATCGGCTATACGATATGTTATGGAAGAGCTAATTTTCACTTGATCTTAGCCAAAAGACCAAGAAGCGATTGGAAGAGCTAATTTTCAAAACAAGATGGTACAGTTCAGTTTCCTGTTAGTTCTGTTTGATGAGCATGATTGTTCAACGAGAATGCATTGAGCACCTGGCCAGGTTCTAAGGAGGATGTTTAGAGTTGATAGGGTCCTTGTGCCACAAAAAGTACTTGATCTAGTGGGGACCTGGCAATGCAGACAGAGAAGTGAATGGTGAATACGAGGGCGTAGTTAACTAGTGGCTGAATGTAGTCCGACTCTCGACTTTGACTCTCATGTGATGGTAAAGTAGTGCTATAGATTTACCAACAGTGAGTTGGCCGTCTTACCAGTATTAATTTGTTTTTTAACGTTAATTGAGCTTTAATGCTGGGCCACCCTCCAAGCAAATCCAAATCTGCCTTATGATATCATCCTCAAACTAAATGCTTGAGAGCAACTATCATCTCCATTTTACTGATAAAACAATGAAATCAAAGAGGTAAGGTCAGTTTCCTGGTCTTACACAGCCGGCAAAGTGCAGCATAAGGGTTTAGATCCATGTTTTCTCACTCCAAGTTTAGGACTGTTTTCTTTATACCAAGTTACCTTTCTTGCGTTTACTCTTTTTCCTTTTTTAAGATTATTTATTTATTTATTTATTTGACAGACAGAGATCACAAGTAGGCAGAGAGGCCGGCAGAGAGAGAAGGGAAGCAGGCTCCCTGCCAAGCAGAGAGCCTGATGTGGGGCTTGATCCCAGGACCCTGGGACCATGACCTGAGCCGAAGGCAGAGGCTTTTACCCACTGAGTCACCCAGGTGCCCCTCTTGCATTTACTCTTGAGCAACATGTCAGCAAACCCCTTCTCTTTGCAGGAGAATCTGACCTTTGGTTGATTCCCTCCTTTTGATCACTTGAGAACCTGCTGGGTGTGGTATATCAACTCGGTTACTCAGCCGTATTGCTTCTGCCATGACTCCCGATTGCCTATGTACTGGGGAGAGTTATAAATTAATTATAAATACACAGTAGAGTTGCCATAGTGTTGGGCTTTGCTGACGATGGTGACTTATCCATGTTATGTGCCATGAGGGGTGCCCTGGAACCCTTGCTTATGGGTTTGGTAGGGCAGACAGATCCCATTGGGCATCAGACTTTGAACCGGGGTAACTCTCATTTCCACTCCTCTGCGTCTTGCCTCCCTGCACCTGCGCAACTGCGGGCACACCGCGGAGAATCTTGCGGAGGAGTGCCTAATGCCTCTGTGTTGGCAAGCTGCAGTTCGGGTTCTGTTGTATTCTAAATGACTGGTGTCTGATGTGCTGGAACGTTTACTTGAGCTTCCAGACCATTAAAGAGGGTTGTAACAAGTAAAACCGTTCAGTGTATTTCCATATCCATGACAAATATCCTCAATAATTAGCTTTGTCTTTGAATGGCCATTGGCCTGTAATGAATGAATCTGGGCTATTAAATTTTAAGATATTGTTTGGACTCGCTCACCTACGTGCATTGCATTGATGCCTGCAGATGAGAAATTTCATCCACTCCTCCCTGTGCTCCAAATGAGACCATTGAATGTTATTTCTTTGGTGAAACATAGTTACAAATTCTCCGAGATGAAACATCCCCATAGAGCCTAAAGATTTAATTTGCTTATATATCTTATTGTAATAAAGAAGCAAAGTGGTGTTCTGGGTCGGGGACTGGATTTTGAAATGAATATGGAACTTTTTTTTTTTTTTATTTTTAAGTGTTAATTAGCTTCCCATAATACTGTTGGATTTAAAAAAAAAAAAAAATATGGAGTGTTGTTCCCATTCATAGGAGTCTTAAGAAAATGGTCGTGAGTGTGGTGTTCACCACTGTACACAGTCTGAGAGAAGCACAGCATAATGTACAGGTCAACTGAAAAATGACTTTATGTTAAACTAACAGAAGTATTAATATCCAAAATAAACTAACTGGGACGATTTCTAATTAATGCAGTTGCACTATGCAAGGATTGGACAGTTTGATTAGATTAAATGAAAATACATTTGGCTTGGTTGTTGTAAATTGTCAAAGAAAACCATTGTAACAGTTAACTACCTCAGTATTTCATTGCAAGTGATGCTAATTAGACCTTTTCTTTTCTGGTTCTTGCTTTCTCAGAGGGCAGAGGTCTTAGTCTTGGTTCTCTACTTCAACTTGGTTACTTTCTGTGACTAATCTCCGGGGTAATGAAGATCATTTTAAAAGCTATCTGAAAAGATATGTATATAAAGATGGCTAGACTTCGCACTGTGTAACATTACCTCAGGTCTCTACTAACAAAATAATACTGTAACTGGATGTTTTTACTCACTTTACTCCATCTTTCCTTATTTCGTCTTATTTTTAAAATTACTGTGTTGTTGAAGGGATTTTTTTTTTTTTTCCTTTTGGTGTGCGTGTCTATGAATTTTAAGACATGTCTTGATTTGGATAATCACTTGTTACGCTGAGGATATGGAACTGGATAAAAGCTCTTTGTTGGCCGTGAGATTATAGAAAATTTTTCCCAGTTTGTAACTTGTCCTTTGATTCTCTAAAGAGTGTCTTTGACAGAACAAAAGGTTTTCAGTTTTTATGAAGCCCAATTTATCAATGTTTCCCTTTTACAGGTCACACTTTTCCTGCCGTATCTTTGCCTAACCCCAAGTCACAAAGGTTTTCTTCTTCAGGCTCTAAAAGTTTTATAATTTTGCATCTTGTGTTTAGATTTATGTTTCGTGTTAACTTCTCATAAAAAGGGAGGTTTATGTCTAGGTTTATTGATTATTTATACCTGGCATGGGGATGCTCAGCCATCCTAACACATTTTCCTGAAGAGGCGACCCTTCGTCCTTTTCCTTACTTTTGCATCTTTGTAAAAAATCTGACGGCCATCTTGGGGTGGGTTTACTTCTGTGTTCACCATTATGTTCTGTTTGTTGGTGTGTATGTCCTTCCACCAATTCCATGCAGTTTGGGTTACTGGAGTTCTAGACTAAATCTTACGATTGGATAACATAAGTCCTCCAACTCTGGTGGTCTTTTTTTCTGGCATGTCTTAGTAATGCTAGACCCTTTGCTTTTCCATATAAATTTTAGAATCAACTTGTCCATATCTACCAAAAAAAAAAAAAATCTTGCAAAAGTTTTGATTGGAATTGTATTAAATCTAGAGGTGATTCAGGGAAAATAGACATCATCTATTTTTATTTTTTAAAGTTTTGTTTATTTATTTGAAAGAGAGAGTGAGAGTGCAAGTGTGGGGAGGGACAGAGAAAGAGAATCTTCAGGCAGACTCCCTGCTGAGTGCAGAGACCCAGGTGAGATCCCAGAATCTTGAGATCATGATCTGAGCCAAAACTAAGAGTAAGACATGTAACTGACTGAGCCACCCAGCAACACCACCCCCCCCCGACATCTTTATTATTTAAGTCTTCTAACTGGTGCATATGGTGTCTCTCTCCATTTATTAGATCTTATTTGACTTCTTTATTCAGTCCTTTACAGTTCTCTGCAATAGATTACATATTCATATTCCTCTATTTATACCTAAGTATTTCATTTTTTGGAGATATTTTAAATGGTACGTTAAAAAAATTGAAATGTGAAAATGTGGTTAATTTTGTGATTTGATCTAATGATCTGGGGCCTTGCCCAGCATGCTTGTTAGTTTTAAGGAAATTACTATTATTATTATATTTTTGTTGCATCTGTTGTGGTTTTCTATGTAGACATCAACAAATAGGCACAGATTTATTCTTTTCTTTTTCAATCAGTATACTTTTTTTCTGTCCTTGACTTATGGCACTGACCAGAATTACTCAGGACAGTGTTCAGTAAGATGATAGATGTAGGATTTTTGTGGATGCTGTTTATTAGGTTAAGAAAGATCTTTTCTATTTTTGTTTGCCAAGAGAATTTGTGCACAAATAATGTGTAAAATTGGTATCATTTCTTCTTTAAGGTTGTAGAAATTGCTAGTGAAACTGTCTAGACTTGGAGATTTCTTTTCAAAAAATACTTTTTCCCAATGACAATTTCTTTAACAGTTATAGGGTCATAAGTGTTACCTAATTTTCAGTCAGTTTTTGCAATTTGTAGATTTCAAGGAATTGGTTCATTTCATCAAAATTGTTGGAATTATGGGGGCACCTGGGTGGCTCAGTGGGTTAAAGCCTCTGCCTTCGGCTCAGGTCGTGATCTCAGGGTCCGGGATCGAGCCCCACATTGGGTTCTCTACTCTGCGGGGAGCCTGCTTCCTCCTCTCTGTCTGCCTGCCTTTCTGCCTACTTGTGATCTCTGTCTGTCAAAAAAATAAATAAAATCTTAAAAAAAAAAACCTGTTGGAATTATGTACACAGAATTGTCCATATAGTGCCTCATTATTCTTTCAATGCCTGTAGGATTTGTAGTGATATTTTCTTTTGTATTCTTAATTAAATAATAATAAATCATTTTATTAATAAAATTAATCATTTTATTCTAAATAAAATAATAGTCTGAGTCTTCTCTGTTCTGTTTCTCCAAAGGTTTATCAATTTTATTGACCTTTTATGAATCAGTTTTTGGATTTATTGACCTCCAATGTTTTTCTTTATTCAATTCCATTGATTTCTGCTTTTGTATTTCTTATTTTCTTCCCTCTGCTTGCTTTGTATTTATTTGGCTTTTTTTCCAGTTACCTAAAGTGAAAATTTTGAAACATTTCTTCTTTCTAATAGAAGCATTTAATATTATAAATTTCCCACCTATACTTTAGGTACATGTCACAATTCTAATGTACTGTATTTTCATTTTTGTTCAGTTTCAAGTATTGTCTAATATTTCTTGAGATCTTCTTTTTGATTCATGGATTATTTAGAAGTGTTGATATCTTCCAGTGGTTTGAAGGAAATTTTCTCTTAGTTTCCTATCAATGATTTCTAGTTTAAAACAACTGTGGTCTAAAAACATACTGTGTATCATCTTAATTATTTCCAGTTTGTTATTATTTGTTTTATGAACCAGGACATGGTCTATCTTGGGCAGTGATCTAGGTGCATTCTAGTAGAATGTATATTCTATTGTTGCTGGATTGAGTGACCTGTAAATGTCAATTAAATTCTAATGAGTGATGGTAATTTTCAGTTCTTCTCAATCTGGCTGATTGACCTCCTACAGGTTGTAGCTAGTACTGAAGGAGAAGTGCTGAAATCTTCAACTATGTTTGTAGACTTGTCTGTTTCTCTTTTCTGTATTGTTGGTTTTGGCTTTGTTTATTTAGCTCTATTTTTGGTGCATACGCAATTAGGACGGTTATTGGCTTTCTGGTGACTTGATTCTTCATTGTCATGGAATGTTGTCTCTTCAATAACTTTTCCTGTGCAATTGGGATTTTTGTTATTCTTCATGTGCTGAGTAATTTTGGGTTTTATTCTGGATATTTTGAATATTACACAAGGTTCTAGATCTTGTTTAGATGTTGTAAAAATTATTGATAATTCTATTTTTCATAATCTGCTATGCTGGTTAGATTTAGGGTGTGAATTTGAACCCACCATCTCTGGAGCAAAGTTCCCGTGCCAGTGCAGCGTTGTTTACGTGTGTCGCGTGGGTGCATCACCTAACGGCCAGCTTGAGACCTGTGCGGTGTCTTATCGACTAATTCAATTCTCAAAGATTCTGGCATGCTGACGAGGATCCAATCCGTACATGTGAGGTTGAAGATGAGCTCAGGTGTTCAAAAAACTTTATGAGGTTACTTTTCAATCTCCTCTCTTTCTATTATTTCCCCAGAAATTTCCTTTTGGTTGATGCTTCTCTTTTCTCCATCCAGAGTACTAGGGCTTTGTTACCTCTCTCCATGCACTCAATAGCTGGGTCAACATCTAGGCTGGGCTGTGGAAGGGGAGACAGAAACAAACAAACAAGCAGAAGTTAGCCACACCCTCTTGTAACCTCAGTTCCATCAAATGAAGAGGACACTTCTTCTCCCTCAGAGCCTGGCTCTTGCAAGTTCCCATTGCTACAGGCTGTGTCTGTCCTGACAGATTGCTATGGTCTGAGGAGCAGGACAGTGGAGAATAGAGGGAAAATGGGATCTCTCTGCCCTCTCGGTCCTTTTAGATTATCCTTCTGAGATCTGTGAACCAGCCCTTGACGCCTCCTCCTGGAGGTCTCTCCCCACTGCCTCGCTTCCCATTGCCAGTGTGTTGAGTTCAGGCCAGGTTTATATGAGAGGAAAACATGGTTGACTTACTATTGGATGGGTGGTGTTTCAAATCTTGGTCTTCTCCTTCGTTCTGTCCAATACTATTTCTTTTCCAAAGTTCTTTAGAGAGCTTCTGCTTGCCTTCCATCCTGTTGCATTCAGTGGGAGACATGGAGGTAGCTGTTGGCTACCATCTTACCCAGAGCTGGAAGTCTTTACTCCATTTTTAAAATAATCTTCCATCACGATGTTATTGTTCAGCTGCTGTGATTTAAATTAATATATAGCAAATACTGTGATGATTGAAACATGTCAGAATGCAAAAGTATGACATCTTGACCTAATAATTCTATCTTTAGAAAACTGATGTGACAGTTGTATTTCTTATAGATTACCCCAAATTATCAATATTAATTTACTTTAAAATACTCTTAGACTGCAGAGCAAAACTCAGACTTTTCTGTTGAATGAAACTAATAGACTGTTCCGTCATTATGTTTTGTTTTCCAGTACTCTTCCCTAGAGTCAATAAAATTCAATGGGAAATAGGTAAATCTTATGTCTGTGAAACCCCAGAAAAGATGTTGAACTTTGAGTTGGATGCAGTCAGATGTTTTGCTTTTAAATCAAATATGCAAAAAGAGGCAACGATCTATATGGTTTTTACAAAGGAAAGTAACCTGTTGAACTATTTTTTTTTTTCACCATGTTCAACAGAGTACTTAGGAAGAAAGAGATTAATTCATTTTTAATGCTAGGAAAATACAGTCATTAAAAAGTAGATAATACAAAATGCCAGAAATGCTTTTAACATTACAAGAAGTGCACTTCTTTCTTAAGTAGCTTGCTACTTTTGGAGATATAGATATGCTAAAGTATTAAATATTAAAATAGAGGTTGCTTTTTAAAATGCAGTGTTTCTTATCAGAAAAAAAAGTTTGAACAAGCATTTCTATTGTATAATTCATGATGTTGCTAATAAGATAGTCTAGGAGAATTTATTATGCTTTTGAGAATGACTATATTTTTTTACAAGAGAATATTCACTTGTTCATGTCTTCTTAAATATATATGAGTATTGTTAAACTGTATGGGGTAGTCACCTGGCAGATTTTGTCATATTAATGTGGTTTCTTCTTGTTTAATTGGAAAGTCTAACCAAATAAGAACATTGATGTGAATTTTGCCACCTTGAACATTATCATCACTCAGCAATACATTCTAAGTGATTGATGATAAGAATATAAATACTGAAAGGATTTTCTGGAAGAAGAATAAATATGACTTATTTATACTTTAATTTTTTAACTCTTGTAAGCAACCCATCAATATACATATAGACGTTGGTCTTAAAAAGAATGTTTCTCTTTGATTTTAACCGATATGCATTCTCATTAGCATATTGGTAGTTTTATATGCTAATAATAAGCAATGGACAATTGAGTAAGCCAGTGTTCTGTACTGCATTAGTTCAGAAGGAAACACAATTTATGTAAAAGTCATTCGTAGGATTGAACCACTTCAAACCTGAGTTACCATGGTGGGTAAAGTTTTAATACACAAGTGTTGATTACTACAAGTGCTTTACCAAACTCTATGTGCTTGTATTGCTATATGGCTATGTAGAATGTGAAAAATGGAAATAATTTTTCAAGGCAAGGTAGTGAGTGTCTTTTCTTTATGATATTGTACCTTTAAAACCAGTTATCCAATATTAAACTGTACTTTAAAAAGATAGCAAATCTTCGGTTTTAGTCACTTACATTGCATAAATAAAAAATATTGGGTTATAGATCATAGAAGATTAAAAATATAACATGTTAAAATAGGAATATAGGATTATGAGACATGAATATTTTCTTGACGACTATCCCATTAATGTAAGGATAATTTTAAAATCTAAGGATTTTCATGTTAACAGAATGTTCCCATCCCCTTGGGCTTCTAAATGAACTGAGATCAATGCTTGTTATTCTATGGCACCTGTAAGAACCACGTCTAGATATTCTGAGGAAGTTTTGATGAATAATATCTCATATTGTTCCTCTGACTGGCTACACATGTTGTGGGATTGTGCCCCATTCCCAAATGGTTATATATTTAATATTACTTACATGAAAGTTTTTCTTTTCTTTTCCTTTTTTTTAAAAGAATTATTTATTTATTTTTATTATTTTATTCTTTTTTAAAGATATTTTTTATTTATTTGACAGAGAGAGAGAGAGAGATCACAAGTAGGTAGAGACGCAGGCAGAGAGAGAGGGGGGAAGCAGGCTCCCTGCTGAGCAGAGAGCCAGATGTGGGGCTTGATCCCAGGACCCTGGGAGCATGACCTGAGCCCAAGGCAGAGGCTTTAACCCACTGAGCCACCCAGGTGCCCCAAGAATTATTTATTTGACAGACAGATCACAAGTAGGCAGAGAGGCAGGCAGAGAAAGGGGAGTGGGGAAGCAGGCTCCCTGTGGAGCAGAGAGCCAGATGCCGGGCTCGATCCCAGGACTCTGTGATCATGACCGGAGCCGAAGACAGAGGCTTTAACCCACTGAGCCACCCAGGCGCCCCTAAAGTTTTTCTTATTTATGAGAAACCAAAATAATGTTTTAGAATATCCCAGATTTTAAAATATTAGTTCAGTTTTCTTTGAGGGGAAAAAAAAATTTCTTATAAATTCACAGAATTAAAGAGAATTTGGATTACTTCAAGGAATCTAATTACCTTAATTCTTAAAACATATTAGCCATTATTTCCATGAATGGGAAAAATGAAGATCCCTCTTGGCTCTCTGGGTGTTTAGTGTGGCATTCAAATGCTACAGCCCTTTACTCTGCTTTATTTATTTATTTATCTTTTTGTTTTTGTTTTTGTTTTTGTTTTTGGTAACTCTCCTTGGGTTTTGCCTGATAATGACATATTTTTATGATGTTTAAGTAAGTTTTCATGCTTCCAAAAAAAACTTAAGAGACTGACTGGGTTAGTAAGTTCTTCAGGAATATTAGAGAACTGCAAAAAACCCAGTTAACTCAACTATCCTAAGCAAACAGTGCACAAAAAAATTGTTTATTTACTTTAAAAAAAAAAAGAAGGATATAATCAGGGGAACATTTGGAAATATGCATATCATTTATAGGGCTGAGAATCAGTACCCTTTTAAGGAAAATTCTGATGAAATGGGCTAGGAATAGAAATACAAGTAAAATCTGACTTATTTTCTGCATAAAATCCTTTTTCTCTAAGGATGCTGAAATTTTGAGAGTTCCTTTAATTACTTCATCCTTAACTATTTGTTTCTTATGTACAGAATAAGTACAGTCTTAACAGCAAGAGTTCTTTTTAATATAAGAAAAAAATGTAGGAAGCCTTTTCATCTTACCATACTACTATACACGAGCATCTTGTTTAGAATTATTAATAAATAAGACATGTAATGGCACTTGGGTGGTCTATTTGTGAGTATGTACTTTTTCTTCTTATTACAGTTTTCAAAGTGGAGATGTTGAGAATAGCCAGAGCTCATTTATTTCACATTTTGGGGACATTTGTTATGGCCATTGGAAATGATTAAACCTGGCCAAGAAATGACGTTATTTTTAGAAAATTTAAGCCTACGAGTCATAGAACTCGTTGTCATTGATCCATAGGCTCAGTGTTTTCATCTTCTGGTTTGTGGCACCGTTGTAATCTCCAGTGACAAAAGTCAATATGCCATGTGACTCAGGCCAGGAAGGCATTTATTCCTTAGTCCCCTCTAGTCCCCAAAGAGATTGACATGCAAAATTTGCTTAAGAAGGGCATGTTGGATGAGATTGCCATTTACAAATCCTTGAAATCCCCATTCACAAATCAGTTGGAGACAGTTGGATGGATCATTATGTCAAGATTTGCATCTACATGGGTATACTTGATCAAATCCTAAAAGGATTTTGATTGAATAAGTAAATTTTGGACATGAGGTGCAGTTATTCAAAACAACCCTTCTCTCTCAGCATGTTTATCTAGATCTTTGGGATGCACAGGACATTAAGGAGAATTTCGGAGTTGGATCCCCTGATATTGGCATGGTGGTAGAGACGTAAGGGAGCTGTTGTTAGAAAAATATAGGGAAGTCATATCATATCTATATGAAATGGACAGGTAGAACATGACATGTATCTGAGAAGTGTGCCTGAAACGGAGGCAAACTTTCCAAAACTTGTCAAGACTATGTACCCCAACCTGTCCTGTTGCTACTTTAAAGGACATGTACACCATTGGAAGTAGTCTTGCAAATACTGTAAATGACTACTAAACCCTAGGTATGTTGGACCTTTTAAGAGATAGGGGGATATTTAAAAAGTTCTATAGCTGGCTATATAGATGTAATCAGAAAGGGAGATTTTTCCTTGCAGAACTGGAGCTTAAGTTACTGGAGTGAAGGAACCATAAATAATTATTTGCCCAGAGGCCAGTTGAGCTAGGTGACATCTAGACTTTGAAGGATGGACCTTACAACCAGAATAAAGCTACATTTTGTTTAAAAGGAGCACACCTGCTTAGAAAAGGGCTGGGATAGTATTATATGTCAAGAATCTATCATAAGTTCAAAAACTATGAGTTTGATAGCCCATGCATAGTTCCAAAAAAAGGATCCAAGAACTAGAATCCAAAAATAATTTTTCTCAAACTTGAATAAGGAGCTCAACCTGACAATTATAGCAGAAAGAAGTAATGTTCTGAGCTTAGAAACAAACATAATAACCAAAAATAGGACAAATCAACATCGGACATGATAAACATAATTTACAGGCAGAGCATTAAGGCAGGATAGCATGTGGCTGCAGAAGACAAGTAGGATCCAGGAGGTTAATAGTCCAGAGGGGTAGAACTTTCTAACAACTAGGGCTGCTGACAGTGGGATGCAGAAATGTTTAAGGCAGTGAGTTTCCTGTCACTGGAGTTTAAACCATTGCTTCACTGGGAAGTTGGGGATGGATGAATTATGCCAAAATGTAGGGGATTTAACTCGACAAATATTTATTGATCACCACTTTGTACTCTAAACTAGATTTTACCTCTGGGATCCTTTGCCAGCAGCAGCTCTGTGATCTGGGGAACATTGTAAGAGAGGGTTCAGGTGGGAAACTGGAAACCGAGTGAACAATTATCATGTAGTGTGGTGTTCTGGATGAAAACAATGATGTATTTCTCATGGAGAGTGAGAGATAGCCCAGGCCAAGTTTCTCTTGTTTAATTTATTCTGGAAACAGAAATAAATGAGACATGCATATGAAGGGGGGAACGGTGAAGTCATTACTAGGAAATGAAATTTACACAAAGGCAAGATAAGAGTTGCATTTTAGAAATATTGATAAATGAATGTCAAATCATACATTTTTTATGAGACAATTTCATTACTTTGACAACATAGACATTATTCCTCATTTCGGATAAGCAGTGTTCCTTTCATCCCCACCTGTGGCTTTTCTCACTGTGTCTCGAAGGGACATGAATGCTTAGATGAAAACTAATTAACATTTTAAACTGTAATATATACACATTGATTTAGAGGGAGTTTGTTTCCTTAACTTTACTGTCCGTACAGCATGGAAAGACATCATAGTGATTACTTATACTTCTTCAAAGGGTATAGTTTTATAATGTTTAATTAAATGTAATGACTTTTTATTTTGATTATATTTTCTTTTTTCAGTGGCTGAAATTATTGAAATATGAGCTGGATATGATAAACTAGGGTTTTGTAGTGCCATTATTATTTCTCTTAAGATTTTATTTATTTGACAGACAGAGATCACAAGTAGGCAGAGAGGCAGGCAGAGAGAGAGGGGAAGCAGGCTCCCCGCTGAGCAGAGAGCCCGATGCGGGGCTCAATCCCAGAACCCCGAGATCATGACTGGAGCCGAAGGCAAAGGCTTACCCCACTGAGCCACCCAGACACCCCATTGTAGTGCCATTATTTCTTTTGTAGTGTCAAGTTATATTATATGGTAAGTTTAAAAAGTGGATATACAGAGGGATGCCCGGGTGGCTCAGGTCCTGATCTCAGGGTTGTGAGATCGAGCCCTGCGTTGGGCTGTGTGCTCTGCATGGCGTCTGCCTGGGATTCTTTCTCCTGTTCCCTCTACCCCTCCTGCTTGTCCTCTCTCTCTCTCTCTCTCTCTCAAATAAATAAATAAATCTTGGGGGGGGAATGGTATAGGGACAAGTACATGTGAGTTTTTTTAATATATATAACAGCTCTATCAAGATATAACACACACAATAAAGTTCACCATTTTAAAGTATATAGTTCCAGTGGATTTTATTATATTTGCAGAGTTGTCCATGATTACTACTAACTCCTCACAGAACATTTTCATCATCTCAAGAGAAACCCCATATCCACTAGCGGTCATTCCTCTTGTACCTTTTTCCCAATACTTGACAACCACAGATCTGCTGTCTCTACGGGTTTCTTCTAGTCTGGACATTTCATACACATGCACTGTTTCTTTCACTTAGCGTAATGTGTTCAGAGTTCATCCATGTTGTATCACATATCTGAATTTCATTCCTTTTTATTGCCCGATAATATTCCATTGTATGGACACTCCATTAGTTCATCCTCATGTCAGTTGATAGATAGGGGCCTTGTTTCTACTTTTTGCCTATTATGGGTCATAGTGCCATGAACATTTGTGTACAAGTTTTTGTGTGAACATTTGTATAGGAGTGAAATTCCTGGGTCATACGGGAACCCTATGTTCAACCATTCGAAAAACTGCCAAACTTGCCCGGAGTGACTGTGCTGCTTAGACACTTCTGCCAGTCATGTGTGACAGTCCCAATTTTCCACAGCGTTGACAACACTTTTATTTTTCCTTTTGAATATAGCTGTCCTAATGGTTATGAAGTGCTACTTAATTGTGGTTTGTATTTGCATTTCCCTCATGGTTAATCATGTTGAGCATCATTGGCCATTGGTGTATTTTCTCAGGAGAAATGTCTGTTCAGATCTGTTGCCCATGTTTCAATTAGGTGGTATTTAAAAAAATGTTTTGAGGTCTAGGAATTCACACAGCTTTAACAGATATGTGATTTGCAAATATTTTCTACCATTCTGTGGGTTGTCTTTTTACTTTCTGGGTGGTGTTCATTTATGCACAAAAATTTTAAATTTTGATGAAGTCTTTGATATTTTTTTTCTTTCCTCACTTGTGCTTTTGCTGTTCTAAGTAACTCTTGCCTAATCTAGGAACATAAATATTTAATCTCAGGTTTTCTTTCAAGAGTTTTATAGTTTAGGGGCGCCTGGGTGGCTCAGTGGGTTAAGCCGCTGCCTTCAGCTCAGGTCATGACCCCAGGTCCTGGGTTCAAGCCCCACATCGGGCTTTCTGCTCAGCAGGGAGCCTGCTTCCTCCTCTCTCTCTGCCTGCCTCTCTGCCTACTTGTGATTTCTCTCTGTCAAAAAAATAAATAAAATCTTTAAAAAAAAAAAAAAAAAAGAGTTTTATAGTTTAAGCCACTATTTTTAGGACTTAACTCCTGTAGCTAGACCCTTTGAGAGACCAGTTGTGTTCTGCGTGAGTAGGGGTCCGATGTCATTCTTTTGTATGTGGATATCTACTTGTGCTAGCACAATTTGTTGAAAAGGCCATATTTGGCCATATTTTCCCCACTGAATGGCCTTGGCACCCTTGTCAAAAATTCAGTTGACCATAAATGCAAGGATTTATTTCGGGATTCTCAATTCTATTCCATTTTTCTCTGACTGTCCTTTTGTCAGTACCACATTGTCTTGATTACTATAGTTTTGTAACAAGACTTGAAAAATTAGAAAATGTGACTCCTCCAACTTTGTTCTTCTTTTTCAAGATCATTTTGCCTATTTGGGTTCCCTTGCATTTCCATATGGATTTTTGAATCAGCTTGTCCATTTCTGCAACAATGGCAGCTAGGATTTTGATAGGTTTTACAGTGAAACTGTAGATCAATTTAGGGAGTGTAGCCATCTTAACATTAAGTCTGGTCACCTATGAATATGAAATATATTTCTATTTATTTAGATTTTTTTAAATGTCTTTCAATGATGTTTTGTAGATTTCATGTACAAGTCTTACTCTTCCTTTGTTACATTTATTCCTAAGTGTTTTATTCTTTTTGATGTTACTGTAAATGGAATTGTCTTCTTAATTTCATTTTCAGATTGTTCATCATTGTTAGTGTATAGAGAAATATAAGTGCTCTTTTTTTTTTTTCATTAGAAGAGTTTTTTGTTTGTAAGGTAACCACATTTAATTTCTTAAAGAGGTTACTGCCACTCCATTTTCTCTGCTTCCCATTGTTAAAATAAGAAAAGGTACAAAAATATGGAAAATCTAAGATGTGCTTGAGTTTTATTATTTCTACTTACGAAATGTAAAGTCTGCAGTGTGTCTCATTTCATGGTGTGCTATGCAGTGATCCTCAGCATTTTTGGTCTTTTGTGATATGCGAGTATCTTTTCTCATCTTCCGTCATGTAAATACTTGCGAGCCTGCACGATTGGAGCTGAACTGTGCTGCTTTGCTGCGGGTCAGCTTTCGTGGACAATTAGTGTCATCACAGGACACTGGTCACAAGTTGTCTTAAGTGTTTACCATAAAGACCTCATCTTGTGGTTGAGCAGCACTGTTCTAGGAGGTTTATCTTTTTTTGAAGCATTTCATATTAGCCTTTTCTTTGAGACAAGTCAAGCAACTATTCCTTGTTTTGTGCCTGGGATGATTTTTTTTTTTTTTTTTTTTTTTTTTTTTTTGTGATAAGCATTAGGTCTTTTAAATGTAATCGTTATTTTTCTTTCTTTCTGCTCATCTTATTTGTGGTTGCCCCCTTTCAGCGAATGTCAGGGCCCAAGTTGGTTTATTCTTCTGACGAGAACAGGAAACACGGTCTTCTTGCTGTTTGGCTCTTAGTTTTGACAAGTCACATGTGTTTAATGCCACAGGAAATGACTAATTCCAGAAGTTTGTAGACGTCAACCAATAAGTCTTCATTTTAACTCCACGAATTGCCTTTTGATTATTCTTTTTTTTTTAACATTTTATTTATTTATTTGACAGAGAGAGATCACAAGTAGGCAGAGAGGCAGGCAGAGAGAGAGGAGGAAGCAGGCTCTCCACGGAGCAGAGAGCCTGATGCGGGACTCGGTCCCAGGACCCTGGGACCATGACCCGAGCCGAAGGCAGAGGTTCTAACTCACTGAGCCATCCAGGCGCCCCTTGATTATTCTTTTTAACCTTAATGTCATTATGGAAACAAATATTTCAAAACAAGGGGCTCCCCCCCCCAAACTTCACCATTATCTAGGGACTTGCAAAGAACAACCTCATTTGGCTTCTAAGAATGTTAGGAGACATTTATGGAAAGCCTATGTTATTTGAACATATTTTAGTATTGTATTGTCATTCTTTATCTTTTTCTATTGAGGTAAAGTTGGTATATATTAGTTTCAGGTGTTCAACATCATAATTTGATTTTATGTCCATTACAAAGTGGTCACCAGAATAAGTTTAATTACCATCTATCACCATACAGTTTACCCCCATCACCATTTACCTATCTCCCCACCCCCCTTTCTTTATGATAAACACTAGTCTGTTCTCTGTATCTATGAGTTTGGTTTTGTCTGTTCTTTTGTTTTGCTTTATGGATTCCACATATAAGTGAAATCATACACTATAGATTCCTCATAAAATAAAGAAACACAACTACCAAATAATCTGGCTGTTTTGCTTCTGAGTATTTATCCAAAGAATACAAAAACACTAAATCATAAAAGATATATACACTCCTGTGTTCATTGTAGTGTTAGTCACAGTAGCCAATGTATGGAAACAACCTACATGTCCATTGGTAGGTGAATGGCCAAAGAAGATGTGGGGTGTGTGTGTGTGTGTGTGTGTGCATATGCAATGAAATGCTACTCAACAATAAAGAAGAAGGAAACCAGGTGCCTGGGTGGCTCATTTGGTTGAGCAACTGCCTTCAGCTCAGGTCATGGTCCCAGAGTCCCGGGATCGAGTCCCACATTGGGCTCCCAGCTCTGTGGGGAGTCTGCTTCTCCCTCTGACCTTCTCCCTCTGACCTTCCTCTCTTATGCTCTCTCTCACTATCTCTCTCTCAAATAAATAAATAAAATCTTAAAAAAAAAAAAAAAGGAGGAAACCCTGCCATTTAGCACAACATGGATGGAACTTAAGGCTATTATGCTGGTGAAATAAGTCAGAATGCAGTGCTTTTTGTCAGTCTGTTCCATGTCCTGCAATCTTCCTGAGCTCATTTATGGGTTCTGTATTTTTTTTAATGACTGCATTAAGATTTTCTATATACATAATCATATATTGGCATATGGCATTACCTGTATTTCTTCTTTCCTATCTAGGTATCTTTTATTTCTTTTCCTTGCTTAATTAACCTGTGAAAGTGTGATTTAAAAAATTAATTCACCAAAGGTAAGATGTCAGCTAATTGGTTGTATTCTCCTATATTTTACTACAATTAATTGGAAAATCTGTTTGTGGAGGATCTTTGCAGATAACATAGTGCAATTTATATAAATCAAATCAAAAGTGATCTCTATCTTCAGGAAGTACATTTGAATTTAGAGGCATATCTCTGTTTCTGTTTCATAAGCCTTAGTTAATGGCTGGGAAATTACTTGCTCAGGAATAAAAACAAACACACACACACACACACACATACACACACACACAGAATAACGAATAAACAAAAACTCCAGGTGACAGGAAGTTTTTAGAGTATATAAATACTCAAATGAACTTCAGCTTTATTAAGGGAGATCAAAAATACGTTTGTTAGAGGAAAACTGTCGACCCGAAATTGAGATGTATGAAATGACCAGTGTTGCAAAAGCTTTTGTAATAATCAAATATTATTTATTCTTATTTCACCCAATTTATTTTATTTTACGATTTTATTTACTTATTTGAGAGAGAGAGAGCACGCAAATGAGAGAGAGCAAACGAGACAGAGCGAGAAAGATCAGTAGCAGGCAGGAGGGGGGAGGAGGAGTCTGCTGCCATGGGGCTGGATCCCTGGACCCTGGGATCATGACCTGAGTCTAAGGCAGACACTTAACCAACTGAGCCACCCAGGCGCCCCCTATTTGGCCCAACTTAAAATATGAGGTTTTTCTAATTCTATTTTAGGTATTTTTTTAGGTGCATTTTTTTTTTCTTTTAGAGAGAGATGGAGAAATAAAAGAGCAGGGTGTGGGGAGGGACAGTGGGAGAGGAGGAGAGAGAATCAGAGAGAATCTTAAACACATTCTTCACTGGGCCCAGGGCTCTATCCCACAGCCTGAGCTGAAATCAAGAGTTGGACGCTTAACCAATTCGGCCACCCACGCACTCCATTAGATGCGTCTTTAAAACATACTAACTTTGCTGTCCCTATTTCTGTTTGCATTTTAAAAGGTAAGAGTGTGTAGCAGGTTTTCTTTAGGAGAATTCAGATATGACCAGGTGCCCAAAGACTTGGCTTAATAATACCCACAGCAGATAGTCACTTATTCTGATGGCCCACTGGGAAGCCTGGACCATCCACACTTAGAGGTTTTTTGAGTTTGATAATACTAGCGATTGCCTTATTAAATATCTAGTTAATGTATAATCTTCAGTTTCATTTGAGCAGGGGCTTGGAGACATTCACTCAGCTTTGTTTCTTGTAAAGAAATCCTGGAGTTTTGCCTTTCACAGGCTTTATTGTTTTTATAAGAAACTTGACAAACAGCTTCAGATTCTCAATTAAATCAATAGATTGTTTTAAAGGAATCACTGTCCTTTTTTTTAGGTGTTTGACATGATCACTATTGTGAAACATATTACTCAATATGAATGCAGCAGAGATGCTTACAGTCAAAGAATATTAACTGATTTAATAGATTTTATGTTCTAAAAAGTCATCAACCATGAGTTATTGTATAGAAGTTAAAATCCTCCAATTAGTTTTTACACGTATTTGAGAATTTGAATCCATCTATCTATCTATCTATCCATCTAGCTATTCAATAATTTTTTTTTTAAATTTGTAGTAATAAGCTCATCATCGGTATGCAGGCCCTGTTGCCAGCACTGCACATAATTCCAATTTGCAATGATAATACTTAAACTTGTATTGCTCTAAAACATATTTGCTAACTTTTGTATTTTTAGTATTATTCTTCAATTGACAAGATCCCCCAAATATTGTTTGGTCTTATATACTTTAATTTTATAATTAATTGTTTGCCATTAAGAATGTAGCTTATGAAGAAATGATGTTTCTTTTTTTTTTTTTTTTTTGAGAGAGACATCCCAAGCAGGCAGAGATGCAGGCAGTGAGAGAGAGAGGCAGAAGCAGGCTCCCTGCTGTGCAGAGAGCCCAATGCGGGGCTCGATCCCAGGACCCTGAGATCATGACCTGGGCTGAAGGCAGAGGTTTAACCCACTCAGCCACCCAGGCGCCCCTCTCCCCTTTTTTTAACAGAAGGATGTTTTTGATCATCAATGTCACTAAAATCGTATTAGGGCAAATTTCTTTGACACAGCCAGAGTCCTAGTTCCTTCTTTGAAAATGAATTAAATTGTGTGTCGTGCATTTGGAAATCAAGACTTACCTGTGTAGAAAAACAGTAAGAAAGAATGGGAAGGACTGAGCCACCCAGGCTCCCGTCTCTCCTTTTTTTAATAGAGGGATGTTTTTGATCATCAGTGTTACTAAAATTGTATTAGGGCAAATTTCTTTGACACAGCCAGAGTCCTAGTTCCCTCTTTGAAAATGAATTAAATTGTGTGTCATGCATTTGGAAATCAAGACTTACCTGTGTAGAAAAACAGTAAGAAAGAATGGGAGTGGTCCTTACCATTGGTTTTGAGCCCTTTTTTTATTTTTTACTGGTCTAAACTCTTTATAGCAGAGTGGTTTTTTTTTTTTTTAAGATTTTATTTATTTATTTGACAGACAGAGATCACAAGCAGGCAGAGAGGCAGGCAGAGAGAGAGGAAGGGAAGCAGGCTCCCTGCTGAGCAGAGATCCTGATGTGGGGCTCGATCCCAGGACCCTGAGATCATGACATGAGCCGAAGGCAGAGGCTTAATCCACTGAGCCACCCAGGTGTCCCATAGCAGAGTGGTCTTAACTCAATACTGGGAAAAGATGTACTTTTGTTAAAAATTTTGCAAAAAATTCCAGAAAATTCAGTGTTTGTGTATCTAGGGTTTGTTGTTTTGTTTGTGGTCTCCTTCAGCAATATTCGCTGGTTGTTCTCTCTCTTACTTGGTTTGACAACATCACCCTTTAATAACAGGACTCATTGTTTTGTGTGGCATATTTATTACTTTAGGAAGTGAAGTTGATTTTATTTCTCTGAGAATCTACAGTTGGATAGTTTTCAAACAGCTCCCTTCGGTAAAGCAAATGTGTCTTTTCTGTACCTTATGGAACATATCTAACAGGTATTGACCAAAGGTTATGTAATCCAAAGGATTTTTCCCTCTAATTGTAATACTATGATCATCTTTTGGGTTCGTTAAAAATTCCTACTTACAATAATACCCTGTTAAGTTTCCCTATGTTAACATGATTATGCTCTTTCATTGCATACTATCGTAGTCCTTCTCTCTTCTTTGTAGGTTTTGTATTACTAGTTAGCTTTTTGGAGCTGAGATTTTATTTATAAAGTAGTATTTGAATCTCTGCCTTTGAAAACAATGCCAACCTTGTTGTATGTATAAATGGTAATTATATATGTATAAATTAAATGATAATGAATTGTAGTAGTACAGTGCTACTACTGTACCACTGTACTGTGATGCTGTCAGTTTTAATGTTAGTGGATCTATTACTATGTCTATTACTATGTCTATTACTATGACAAATTCTAAGGATTTTCAAACATTTTCAGTATTTCGTTAACACTGTGTATTACTCCTAAAGATCTAAAGAACTGGTAGAAATATTCTTAAATATGTAAGTACATACAAGCATACATACAAACATATATAAGAAACAAATTGGCTTACAGTTTATCAAGGCTCGGATAAAAAGCAACGTGGTAAGACAAGGACAGCTCGATGTGGTGACACGAAGAAGGGGCCCTTGTCCTTGCCCCACCGGAGGTGATGAGCAGAGGCGGTAATGGAAAGCTCTGTAGAAGGGTTGATACTTAGACTAAGTGTTAAGGGATGAATAAAATGAACCAGGTAAATCAGTGACAGGAGGACAGGTGAAGGGAACGAAGGACATTCCAGCAGAGAGAGAGGTCAGCAGGCATAAAATACAGGTGGGGAAAAAAACTTAAGTCTGGCAGAGGGAGTGGTGGAATAAGATTTTGTCCTAAGCAAAACGCTAACTTTGCCTGGTTTAGGCTTTAACTGGCTCACTTTGGTCGCTCTTGTTGAGAAGGGGGAGTTGAGGAGGATGAGCTATGAGATAGGATGGCCAGCCATGAATTAATTACAGGCGTTCTGGTAATGGACAGGTTTCAGGCTCCCAAGAAGAGGGGAAATATTGCATGACCATCCATCTCAGTTTTGGGGGACAGTCCTGGTTTACCCTAGTTATTGCATTTTTATTATTAATAACCCTTACTTTATCCCGTTCATTTTCAAAGTGTCTTTATTTGGTTGATAATTTACATGGTTACTGTAGAAGGCATTGGTTGGTGTGGGTGGGTAACGGAGGGGGAGCGAGCAAAGTGTCTTTCAGATTTCTGGTAGAATCTACCAGGTGGGGGGGCGTTGCTTCTAGTGGAAATAGAGGTGATGAGAAGAGCCGGGCTATGGAGTTCAGTCAGGAGGGAAAGTAGGGAGGTGGAATTTATTCTTGTACCTCTCAGATTTGAGATTTTGCAATTCCCTCACACATAATTGTCTAGGAGGTGGTGGGCTATATGACTGTGAACATCAAGGAAGCAATCTGGGGTAGAATTTAGATTAAGGAAGATTCTCCTGTGGGCGAGATCATTACAACCTCTGTGGTATTCCTCTTGGACAAACAGGAGATTTAGAAGTGAAAATGGTGGAAAATGGAATCCTCATAAATCCCTACACTTTGGGGTGAGTGGAGGGAGCATACTTAAAAAAGACACAGGAAACAGTGTGAACATTTTGGTGTGAGTGTGGCAGAGGGAAAGGATTTCCCAGATAGAGAAACTTATTCTTGATGTTCAGTGTGGCAGAGAAATGCAGTAAGGAAAGGACTTAGAAGTCCCTGTGGGATATGACAGTTCAGTTGCTTTGCAGTTCTAGAGCACTTTCAGTTGGGTAACCCTGAGTGAATAGGATGTAAGCAAATATCTCATGATTTAATACATTTAATACATGATTTAATACAATTACTTAAATAATTGTACCTTAGAAGAAAAAAGGGGCCAAGGAAAATTTTTAAGAAATTTATGTACATTTCTAGACTTTGGTTTTTGGACTACTGCTAACAGGTGCCGTATGAAGTTGCTTTTTGTCTGTTTTTTTGTTTTGTTTTGTTTTGTTTTTCCAACCAGAGTTTGAAAATCTTTGGGTTCAGGAAAGCAAAACAGGTTTCTTTTCTGGATGTCTCAGAGCCATTAATGTGCTTGTATGCTTTGGTTGTGTCCAAAATGGGAATATAATACACAATGTTTCCTAGACATATTTGGCAACAGACTGGCTTTTTTCAAAGAACTATCCGTACTAGAGCCATAGGACTGGAGAGATCTACAAGTCAGACACATCCTGGTGTGATGTGAGGTATGGCTCTAACTAGGTGTGTGATCCTAGGCAGGTAATTTACACCTGTGAGCAGAGTCATCTCTTCTGTGACATGGAAACAATGTACACACTTCCCGGGAGGTGGATTGGTACTCAGCAGCTCACACACTTCCAATCCCACCCAATGTTTCTGGCCAGCAGCTATTCTAACTGGTGTTAAATATCTCGACTGACATCTGTACCTAACGTGGAGTGCTATGATGAGACTTACAATATAAATATGCAAGACACTTAGCATAGCGCCTGCGAGTAATATTTTGCTATTATTAACTTAATGGTATTATTGCTGTTATCGTCCCAAGGAACACATCTAAGAAACCTTTCTTTAGTTTAAAGGGGAAAGGCAGAGAAGATAACAGGGAGAAGGAATGACTAAAAGCCCAAGGCGTCAGCTGCCAGAGCCCTGAATTAAGTGAGAAAGGGTTTTTGAGAAGACTGGGGAGGGCAGTGACAGCACCCTGGATGCAGGACTAAATTTGGCGGAGTGCGGGGGAAGGGAAGAGACAGGAAGTTCAGGGACATCTGAGTCTTGATTGAAGAGAGTTTGCATTGATCATTTATTTCCCTGTCTAGCCCCTTTCTGCTTCTTTTCTTTTCCCGGTGTCATTGATAGTTGCACGTAACACTGTTTTCAGGAGAGAAGTAGGAGAGGCATTTAAAAACCAGATACTTTTCTTTCCCTATTTGCTAGAAACAGACAGTAGGATGTGAAATCAATATGTCCTAGGGGAAGCTGCAGTAGTCATTTAAGAAGCTTATCAAAACCGAATTTAAATTTAAATTAAATTTAAATTTTAAACCTATTTCATTTATTGAAGGTTTCAGAAACCAAGATCCATAATCTGTCTCTTCCACCTTATCACATTGCTAAGGCTTTTTCAAAGTAAAAAATATATACATATATACGATTTTTTTCTTTAACCGTATTTGAAGCTGGCCCATACTTCTTTTTAAACAAAACTTAACTTAAACAAAACTTAACAAAACTTAACTAGTGTTAATCAAAGGCTTCAAAGTCTGGATTTTATATTCAACACTGCTTTATAGAAGAGAGGCAACCTATTATAGTGGGTGAATATATAGACTTTGGAGCCAGGCTGTCTGGCTCTGTAACCTACAAGCTCTGTGACCTTGGGTAACTTACTTAACATCTCTGTGCCTGAGCTCCTTCATCTGTAAAAAGTTTTGGTAATTTAGAAGCTCGTCTATATAGTTATTATGAGGTATTAGTAAGTTAATATTTGTAAAGCTCTTAAAAATAGGTCTGGCACAGAGGATATATATATGTATATATGTATGTATATATGTATATATGTGTGTGTATATATATATAAAAAAGACCGTGTGTGTGTGTGTGTGTGTGTGTGTCTGTCTGTCTTAAGTATAATAAAAGGTAGAGTCTGTTAGGAAGAAAAATTCAGAATTATCAATTTTATAAGTTTCTGATCTGATTATTGCTCAGCAGTTTGAGAATTATTAACACCAACCCGTGCTGAATTTCTCTTCACTGTGCTTTTGGTGTGCTAATCCAAAAAATGCTGTAAAGGCTCCTGGAATGATGACATTGATGCCGTCATGCTGTTCGAACATAACTCTCCGTAGTTGATTTTGTCTGCGTCTCTTTTGTGCGTAAAAGATTAAAACAACAAAAATCCAGATTTTTCTCAAGTTGGATGAAAGCACAATGTTTTACTTGCTACATCGGATCAGATAGTAGCCTAGAGCATCTACAGTCATATTGTGTTCTGATTGCTCACGTGCAAGCTAAAGTAACACCATTTTCTTTATCATTATTTGATGAGACTTGTCACCCCGCTTTATGAACAGCAAATTCTTCGCTCAGGGAGCAGCCAGGGGCAGGTCATAAAATAAAGGATTATAGAGCAGAGATATTAGTGAAATAGAAGCATCAGCACTTCTTACTGTATTTAACTCAAAGACGATGAGGTCTGCCTGGGGAGCTAATACTACTTAACTGTGTTTGGGCGAAAAGCCAAAAGGAAATTGTATTTCAAAGAGAGGAGGTCTGGCATTCCATATGCTGTGTAATCCTGGTCAGTTAACAGAGATGCATGGCCACTTAACACAGAAAAAAAAAAAAAAGACAAAAAATGAAACTTTTCTGTTAAAGAACACAGTGTTGACATAGTTGGAGGCTGAAGGGCAATTGATAACATATCAAGAACTTAAGTTATTCAAATGAAATTGGTAGGGAAACGGAGCCCGCATCTTTGACTGCAGGATAAGGCCCATATGAACTTAATTTGTGCTTGGCATTCTCCGAGCTGGAGAGCCAGTAACGATGATCATGCAGATGGGAGAATGAAAGGTCATTTGCAGAAATCACCTCAGTGTCCCAGGGAGCCAAGGCTATCTATAGGGAATTCTGGATGCAGTAAAGCCAGGGTCTGCCCAGAAAAGTTATATTACAGGGTGAAGGGAGGTCAGCACATGCTCTTAGACGTGATGGGTATGCTGTGCTCAAAAGTCGCTAACTTTTTAGTATTGTTTACTAAAAAGATCCCTCTGAAAAGCAGGGAATTCACTCTTTCACCACTGTTGCTTCCTTGGGTCACCAAGAACCTGAGGCCGGTTGCCCTGGTTGGCCATGGCTTCAGGATAGCTCTAAGCTGTGAAATCCCAGCTGTTGGCTGCCATGGTTTTCTAAATTTGGCACTCTGTCCTTGTTGGGCTCTGTGCGAGTTCTGTGAAGCTGCCAGGCAGGCTGTACAGTTACTGATCAAATGTTGCCCAGCTCTGGGCTTTGTGTGACTTGCCCAGCTTCTGATTTTTCCCTGCTAGTCACTTGGGCTGCTTTCGTCCCTGTTCCTAAAGTGCTTGCTGCACTCATTTAAAAAAAAAAAAAAAAAATAGACATTCTGCCCTTTTAATGGAAGGTGTATGACTTTGATTTCTTGGATATACCTACGAACCCTTGAGGATGTATTTTAAAAGGTCTTGTCCCTTCCAATTATGGAAACATACGGGCCGCATTCTGATGGCATTGATCTGTTCATTGCTTTGAGTTTCATTGCCGGTAAGAATGTATGCCTCAAAAACCCGATCACAGGGCTTTTTCTCCTCAAAATGCTTTCTTAGGCTGGATTCATTTGTCAGCATTCTGAAAACAATATTAGAATTTAGGACAGATGATGTAAAATATCCATGTAGAAAGCCTGGTGTTCAGTTTTATTTTTTATCCATTTATGTGTTTATTCATTTAGCCTTTGTTTACCGATCCTGGAAATGTATTTAAAGTAGGGAGCCCAAAGTTATCATAATGTTGTCTACAATCTTGAATCTCTTTTCACTCACACACACACACACACACACACACACACACACACACACCATACCATATGCCATTTCATTTTGAGGGCAGAGGCGGGTACGATATTCCAACACTGCCTGCTTAGGGCCCAAATCAGCAGACCAACCCAAGTGATACTTATGGATTCCCTAAGGATATGACCTATTGGTTTGAATATAAGAGAACAGTAGGTTGACAGATTGTTTATTTTAGCAGAGGTCCAAATTCATTCTAAACTAGAAGTTTCTGTGTTTGTTAGGATAAGGCAGAGCTGTTAGCCTACCCTTGAAATTCTGTTAAGGCCAGAGTTCCCCTTCAGCTGGTGTCACAGTTCCCATCTTCCATGTTGACGTGTGAAAGGACTTCTGTCTGGGCTTTGGAGCAGATCCCAGAACAGGATCGAGTTAGGGCTCATGCGCTCTTCGATCTAGGCCGGTCTTAGACTGGGCAGTGGACTAGAACATACTGGTTAGCTTAAGCCAGTGAGAACCCAGGCTTGGGTGGGGTTGGGAGGATTTGACATCTGAATGAAAATCTGGAGCTTTTTGAAGACCTGGGAATAGGGAGATGGCTAGAAGACAACACACAGAATTCGGACACTTATTAATAGCAAACGTGCTGTTAGGGCTGAGGTCTTTGGAACCTCAATAAGAAAATGAACACATTGCATGTTGTTTGTGGTCCTTTTTCCAGTTTTGTTCATGTTTGACTCTTACAGCCCCAAATTCTTTTTTTTTTTTTTTTAAATTGTCATTGTTAAGAAGTTAAATGTAGTTTAGCTGAGATTTTAGGATGGTAAATCCTAACTGTTTTTAAATGTCAAGGTCCATGGTGTCTGGGTGGCTCCTTTGGTTAAACGTCTGCCTTTGGCTCCAGTCATGATCCCAGGGCCCAGGGATGGAACCCTGCACTGGGCTCCCTGATCAGGGGGGAGTCTCCTTCTCCCTCTCCCTCTGCCCCTCCCCCTTCTCATGTGTGCATGTGTTCTCTCTGTCTCTCTCAAAAATAAATTAAAATTTTTAAATGAAATTTAAAAAAAAATACATTTCAAGGTACATGCAAAGATGGGTGTCTGCACAGACTTTTGCCAGTATCTTCCCAACTTGATATCTGCTTATAAAAATCTTACCTACTCCTCAAAGCTGTGCTCTGTGACAAAACCTCAGGTTCTCAAGTGGGAAGTCCTTGATCCTCAGTGCTCACAGGGCTTTGTGCTTGTCATTCCCGCGTCCTTTTTCAGTGCTATTTTTTCTTGGCCTTTTTTGGCTTGCCTTTGCCCACCATGAGCAGATAGGACAAAGGATGCAAGTGATTCTGGGCTGGTGTCTAGTGTAAGGTGTGGGGACAAAGGGCACCAGGAGCCTGGGGTGCTGGCAGGGGCATGGTAGAAAGACTAATGATTTATCTAAGGGTGGGGTGGGGCTTGGAAAGAACTCGAAGAATAAGATAGTAAAACACTAGAAGTCTGGAGAGAGAGAGGGTGGTGGCTGTGGTCAGGGAAGAAATTCAGAGCTTCAGACTTTCTGTTAAGGGAATATTGGAGGAACGGTCAAGGGTATCAGATTTTGCTGGGGCCAGCCCGGAGGAGATTTCAGTTTGTGTGTCAGTGAAGTAGTGAGAAAACTCCTTTTTACATGAAAAGCAACCAAACTGTAAAATTGCATATTACTTAATATTTCATGGGTGTATTTCTATTTTTCATCTGCAGAGCTCATCTTAAGTTAACTCATATGTTTTATTTGGGTGAAATGGCAAATTAGCAGATGCATGCTGGAAATGTTTTTTAGAAGTGTTTATACAGCTCTCTTTAAACAGCATTTTTCCATAATGAAAATCTTGTTCGTGAACAGTGAAAGGGGTTCCATAATGATCACTTTTTAAAGAGCATAGGAAGTGTTAAGGTTAAAAATAGACAATGAGCACTAAGAACATTAAGTTTCCAACAGCATTCTAACCTGTTTCTCCTAATACTGGTGCCCAATGTCCTCCCACAGAAAATCCTCCTACAAAATGTCACACCCAAGGAACTAATCCACGTGGATGTGTGAGAAATTACACCTGAAAATGGCAATTACCTCACTCTGAGTCTGTGATGCATTTTCCTATTAATGAGAACGTCCTGCTACTTTATGTACATTCTCGATACTATTTAAAAGCCTTTTTTTCCATTGGGGACTTGATTTTATATATTTTTGTTTTTTCCACCTAGAATCAGTGAATTATGACAAATATAATGAAATCCAGTCCACATTGTTTCCTGTGACCAGTGTGTTAAATCAGACAGGCTTCCTAAGACTGAGCATGTAAATATGGTTGGGATTGGTTTTGAAAGTCAGGGAGGGTGTTTTCTAAAATGCATAAATCGTAAACTTCTGGGCGGTAATTTGATGCAGACCCCTTTCAAGAGAAGTAGCCCCCTAGGGAATAATCAACCTCCAGGAACTCTACCCAGCAGAAAATCTCTCATCTTAAATAAGGCAGGGAAACTGGAAGTGGTGAGGAAAATTCCTTCTTTGAAAGAATCTGGGTTTAAGGCCCCATAGGCTTATTTATTTATGGGACAGCAATTGTTTGTAAAAATTTCTCGTCAAATCTCTGAATTTTCAAACTGCCCAAGTTGATGTAAAAAATGAGTGGTAGTTCGTTTTTCATTTGAAATTGACTCATGACTATATCCATTTGGATAGGTGTATGTTGGACCACAAGGCTGATACAGCGCCCACCAAAGGCTACAGTGAAAGATGCGTTAGGAAAATCAAAAAGTGACACAAGAATTTAAACAAATGCTGCCAAACTTATCGTAGGTAAGGCTGGACTTGGGCAAAATTGTGTAACAGGAAGAGAGTTTTATAATCGATACATTGTTTTATCTCTTTCAATATAACCTCAACATGGTCTGTGCAATCTCTTATCCGGCTCATTTGTGACTTCCGGTAATATATTCATATCCTTTACCTTATTTAATGTGCACCCATTTGAGGAGGCGGAAGCTGAACCTCAGAGCATTTATTTGATCACTACTGAGTGATAGTATTTTTATTATTTTTTTAAAGATATTTATTTATTTTTTATTTATTTATTTATTTTTGACAGAGAGAGGAAGAGAGGGACTATAAGCTCGGGGAGTGGGAGAGGGAGAAGCAGGTTTCCTGCTGAGAAGGAAGCCGGATGCAGGGCTCCATCCCAGGATGCTGGGATCATGACCTAAGCCAAAAGCAGACGTGTAATGACTGAGCCACCCAGGCGTCCCTAAGTGACAGTATTGAAACTGAAGCCCCTATTATTGCTGTGGCAAAGAACTCAAATCTTGGTTGTGTTACACAAGTTTATTTTTTGTTCACGCAAAGGTTGCTGTGGGTCTGGCTGAGTCTTTGGAACAAGGGTTTGCAAAGTTTCTACAAAGGGCCAGAGAGTCAGTGTTTTAAGCGTGGTGAGCCAAGGGGCAAAATTGAGTAAGTATCCTGGCTAGGAGGATATTAGTCATTTCCATATATTACATTTCAAAATGTCAAAACCATTTTTAGCCAGTGGACCATGAAGAAGAGGCTGTGACAGGGAGTCGCCCGAGCGTCATTGCTCGCTGGCCCCTGTTTGCTGGCCCCAGCTCCCCGCTGTGCTGGCTCAGCCAATCAGGCAGTTTTCATCTGATGGCTTCTCTTTGAGAGCACCTGGTTTCCTGATCATGATGGTGGTGAACGAATGGCTGGAGGGTCACGCATCAGCAATTAAATGCTTCCATTCAGAAATGACACACATCACTTTCCCTCTGGTGATGGCACTGGTTACAGAGACCCTAGGGGCATCCTTAAAATAGGAGTGAGAGCAGAATCTCCCTTGGGCCGGGAAGTGGAGGGGGAATGGTAATTCGTAAATGGCGATTATGCCTACGAGATCTAGTTGTCTCTTCCTTTGGTGTGCGTATGAGACCCTAATTTTGGAGGCAGAATTGAATTGGATGCAGTTTTGGGTGGAAAAACAAATCTATAAGGTTTGAGAAGAGAGAAGGACCCAGTACGTATTTTAGGGCTTGACTAGTAGAGCAAGCGATACAAACTCTTGTCTGTATTAGAATTAGTGAATCAAATGCTAGTAAGTTCTGGGACTATGTTATGTGTCATGGTTTTTTAAATACAACCAGTGTAGAGTGGCTGTTTCGTTTGGGTAGACAACGTTGATATTTTCAGATTTAAGATAATAAGAGATAATAGTGTATCGTCCTTTGTAAGTTTTGAGAAATAAGATTATCTCCTTGGATTTAGCATGTATTTTTTTCTTTTTAATACAGTATTCCTTTAGGAAGGAAGTTGATATTCTACATTTTAGGGAGGACAAATTCTCAAGGGAAATAAACGTATAAAACTGTACATTTCATTGTCCTTCAAAATAAAAACAGAAGAGTGGTGCCTGAATGGCTCAGTGGGTTAAGCATGCACCTCTTAACTTTGGCTCAGGTGGTGATCTCAAGGTCCTGAGATGGAGCCCCATGTTGGGATCCCTGCTCAGTGCAGAGTCATCTTGAGGTTCTCTCTCCCTTTCCTTCTGCCCTTCTCCCACTTGCATGCTCTCTCTCTCTCTAAAATAAATAAATAAATCTTTAAAAAATATATATAGACCAGAGAAAGAATACAACATGAAAACACTGGAAGATTTTGAATAGGAGACAGAAAATAGTCTGATAGCAAAAAGTGATACCTTTGATTTAAAAATTCTATTGGATTAAAAATGAAAGTGTGAAAGCAAGGACAGTGTTACGTAGATATGCAAGTGAAGAGTTGGTTTCGCCCTAATAGGGAGTCAGATTTAGCAAGTAATAATATAGGACGCCCGTTTAAATTCAAGTTTCAAATATTGACTGGGGCATATTTGTACTAAAAAACATTATTGTTCATCTGAAATGCAGATTTAACTGGGTGTTTTATATTTGTATCTGGGGACTCTATGCACTATAGTAGAGATTTGAATTGGTCTTTAAGGATTTAATATTTAGTTGGTTCTCATTTTGTGTGGTTTTTGTGCTGCATAAAGTGACCACAGTGAATTAGCTAATACTGAGCCATTGTTCCTAGGAGAAATGGAAGGTTGAGTTCCTGTGAGCCTCTGGTCACAACATTGCATCAACTGTTATGTACATAACCTGTATTTATATATCTATATCTATAGATATAGATATATATCTTATAATTAACTATATGTAATTAATTAATATAAATTACATGGCCATAAACTTTTTTTGGTTTCCACTACACTGCAATGTTGTCCACTATGCTTTCTTTAAAAGTTATTTTTTTTTAAAGATTTTGTTTATTTGACAGAGAGACACAGCATAACCGGGGGGAGCAGCAGGCAGAGAGAGAGGGAGAAGCAGTCTCCCCACTGAGCAGGGAGCCTGATGTGGGGCTTGATCCCAGGATCCTAGGATGGTTCCATGAGCCGAAGGCAGACACTTAACAGACTGAGCCACCATGGTGTCCTAAAAAATTAATTTTCTAAAATTGACCTCATGAACCCACAAATTAAACCACTGTAAGTGTGACGTTAGCCCTTTCCAGGCCGCCTCACATAGAGATCCAAGAAGTCCCACTTCCTTTTCCTGGGTGTACCTTATTGTTGACTCATTAACATTGACCTCACGCACAACACTATAACTTATGCCTGGATGATTTTCTAACACATGCATTTTCTTTGTAAGGCACATCACAGCCTTCTGCAGTTAGGACCATAAGACCGCACTTGAGCACTCCATTCAAAACCATGCAATCACCAACAGAAAACAAAGCTGCAGATGGTGTGGCACTAAATAGACTTTGGAGGGACACTAGTTTGCCGTGTGAGAGCTGGCTGAAGCAAGAAGGCATGGCATTGTCTTGTTCAACCTGAGATTGGAAGGTTGTGCACCAGAATGAAATTTTTCACCACTTTGTGCATGTCTACAAATGAGGACGAGAGTGGTATGAGCATTTGTTTTGAGGTTATAAATACATTTTAGTAAGTAGGCAAATTCATATGATGGAATCTGTAAATAATGAGCAACAAGTGCATGTGATGCCTAAATTAATAGATGAAGGCAAACTTAAATATTTAGAATACCTTGAAGACTCTGAGGCAATTCTCTGGTTAACATGAGAAATGACCCTAAATGTTCCACAAATGATAATTCTAACTACCAGTCTAGAGTCCTGACTGTATCCCGTGCCCGCAGCAGGCTACTTAACACAACTTATTGAATTATGCTCATATTTTAACTCAACCATGCTGTCAAGTTTGTATAATCTTCTTGGGTCCAAGATCTCACACCTTATAAGAGAGTTGGAATTCTTACCCATGCCAAGGAATACTTCACCACGTTAGGTATCCTAGTAATAATTATGACCTGCCTGTACAATTTCTTAATGATAATTGTTGTCCACAAACCTGAGTTTAAGGAACAGTTAATAAATCCTATCACAGATGTTAGCCTCAACCTTCAGTGATGATGGTGTGATTATAGTTCTGTAACAGCTATGATTTCGCCATTTCATAATTCCTTTGCTCAGTACTTTCTGCTCCCAACCATGGGTTGCTAAGTAGTATTCATCTGTTGTTCTAGCTGCATATTGCCTATGTGAAGCTATAATCCTCCATCAGTGGCATGGAATGATTTCCACAGCAACTGGATTTATGTCACAAAGTGGGGATTAGGAGTTCAGGTGGAGACGAATCCACAGGAGCCCGATAAATATTGAAAATGGTCTGTTTTCATGCAAATATGCACGTAATGACAGAGGTAGAGAGCACATGTAGAAAATATGAAACTTGGGCCACAATATTTTTCAGTGTAAGCGATCACTCTAAAATTATGTCTTCTTTTCTACGTTAATATTTCATTCCTGCTTTGTTCCCCCTAAAAATCCCCTAAAGAAAAGAGATGGCAAAACCCCTTTTCTGGTCACGATTACAAAGAGTGGTTCTTGGTAGAGTCACTGGATTCTTACTTGGCTCTTTTGGGTGGAGGGTCTACTGTTTCTTTTTTTAGAACTAGAAGTGCCATGACTGTGGATTAGTTGTCGAATGGTCAAATGTTGACTATTGTATGAGAGATCTGGTATCCAAGATCTGGATAACTTCCAAACATACCCCTACTGAAAGTCCCGATGAACTTTTACAGTTTTTATTTTAAAGTATTCACACACAGGGTTTTACCTCTATAACCTAATTATTTTCTGCCATGTTTCTGAGAAAATTGCATATGTATTCACTCCACTATCCCTCCTTATTTTCAAACAGAAAGGAAGTTTTTAGACTATTTTTTCATTGTATTCCATAAAAAATATAGCTGATAATTTTAATATTGATATTATATTAGTAAAAATTTAATCCTTTAATTCCAATTCTTAGCACAGAAAAGAATTTCCAGTGTCTGGTAATACACTTTTTTGTGTTTTGAGAGTGAGATGTAAATATGAATATTTAATGTTGGGCTTTATACTTAAGCTTAGAATCATCATTGCGGCATTTTGCTATTTTGTTCTTATTGTAAATGCAGGATATAAATCCCAATTTCTTCTAGGGAAGAACTACTAATAATGTGTTGTGCTGCCATAGTAAAGACTTTAGTGACTGTTTCAAAAAATGATTTTATGTATTTATTTTGAGAGAGTGTGAGAGAAGAGTGGCAGGGGAGGGACAGAGGCAGAGGGAGAGAGACCATCTGAAGCTGACTCCATGCTGAGCACAGAGCCTGATGCAGGGCTCCACCCCAGGACCCCAAGATTATGACTTGACCCGAAATCAAGAGTCGGATGCTTAACCAATTGAGCCACCTTGGTGCCCCGGCTTTAGTGACTTTTAAAATATTTTACTTAATTCTGTATTGAAATGGTTAAGAGATATTTAGCTCTCATTATTAGCTTCCATTAATAATGATCATTATTGGGGTGCCTAGGTGGCTCAGTGGGTTAAAGTCTCTGCCTTCAGCTCAGGTCATGATCCCAGGGTGCTGGGATTGAGCCCCGCATCGGGCTCTCTGCTCAGCAGGGAGCCTGCTTCCTCCTCTCTCTGCCTGCCTCTCTACCTACTTGCGATCTCTCTCTCTGTCAAATAAATAAATAAAATCTTTAAAAAAAAAACTAATGATAATTATTATTCTTATAAATCATTAAGTAATAGTAATCGTTAGTTTCAGTTCTCTTTGGCATTCAGTATGTTTGATGAGTAAGTGTGAATCATCGCTCACCATTTCAAAAATGCATGTCAATGTGGTCTTGTTTAATAATTCTTAAACAAGCATTTGACTTTTGAAAGCACCATGGTTTTTGTTGTTGTTTGTTTAATAATTGCACTGCTTTTGGAGTCAGTTTGCTCATACTGTAATTAGTCTTTAGATAATGCAGGACTCCGTATTTCATTTGCCCCTACTATCTGCGATTGTGAACAACAGCTCTGTAATTTGTCACTCTGACCATGGCCCTGTGTAGACTTGCCAAGCATTCACTTCACAGTCACTGCTTTTACTCGAGGCTGATAGCTTCTTATTTAATTTCTTCAAAGTAATGTAAAATGGTAACACACCAGTTACTGTAGCTGCTTTCTAAATGAGCAAGAAATGGGAGAACATGGGAAAAACTGAACGACAATAGGACTTTCTTCCTCGAGATTTTAAAAGGGCAACTATATTCATGTTGACCTGAACTCACTCTTATTGGCCCCTCTGCACATGTACAGAGGAAATATTACTTTATTTTATAGAATGATAACACTAAGGAGATACATGGTCTTGAAAGGTCCAACTGAATCATGAAGGAGAGCTAGAAGAAAGTCCAAATTATGTTCAATTGAATTTTATAGCATCAGCTGTTTTCTGCCTGATGTTTAGTACGTGGTACAATTGGGTTTTCTTGTCTTCCTAATTACTACACAGCTTGTTTTTCAGAATGGCTTTCTTGCCTTTCTGGCCCATCAGGCTAGATGTACTTGGACATGGTGGAGATGTGATGAACCTGACTCGTATCAATGAACAAATGAAATGCTTCTCACCCGTTCTCCTTAAGCTTTTGGCAGGCTATATATATATATATATATATATATATATATATATATATATATAATATATATATATATAATTATAATTACAATTATATAATATATATTATAATTTTTTATATAATTATATAATTATATTATTATATATTATATTATTATATATATATATATATATATATATATATATCTATATATATTATAAAAACCCAGACTGTTTCCAGTTTGGGTTGTTTTGTTCCACGGACTGTGTTCCTATTATGATGAACGGTGTAGCCGAGAGAAGCTGTGAGCTCCTGTTTGAAAGTTTCCTGAGAGCTATGAAAACACCAGCTTGATCTCTGGGGCCAGATCTAAATGGCTTTTAAACTCAATGATATTGTTGTTAGATGGACCTATCCTCATTCCTCAGGATCCCAGAACCTTCAGGCTGCTCCCACTCACAGAGTAGCCCGGGCCGCGGCCCCATGGCAGCAACCTGGTTTACAGTGTCCCGTTGCAACGTACTCTCGTGGTGCCTTCTAACTTTCAATGCATCATAACTTGCTAGAAGTGCCGACCTTCAAATAGTTCTTCTAAGTCTTTGTTAATTTTGTCAAGTTAGAGCATGATCATCTAATGTACCCCCCGAAACTTATTTTACTTCCTTCATTTCTCCACAAATGGAGATACTGATAGAGAAAATGCTGGAGCCATGAGAAATTTGAGGCCCCTTCATCCTCATTTTAACCTTTCGTATAACCATGCTGAAGTTCTTGTAAGACTCCAAACTCCCTTTTCTTTCCTGCCCCTGGTCTCTGTGAAGGATGCTCCCTTCATGGGAAATGCCTCTTGACTTCTTGATTGTTTTCTGCTCACACATCAAGACATATGAAATTGACCTTGTATAAGAAAAGTTTTTTAACCTTATTTCACCAACCCCTTCCACCCATTCTGGTCCATTTATAGCATTCCACATACCTCTTAACATCCTACTTCATCAAGAGATGAACGGATAAAGAAGATGTGGTATACATATATATCTATATACAATGGAATATTGTGCAGCCATCAAAAAACCCGAAATTCTTGCCATTTGCCATGACATGGATGGAACTAGAGGGTATTATGCTAAGTGAAATAAGTCAATCAGAGAAAGACAATTAATTATATGATCTCACTGATATGAAGAATTTGAGAAACAAGACAGACAATCATAGGGGAAGGGAGGGAAAAATGAAAGAAGATGAAATCAGAGAAGGAGACAAACCCTAAGAGACTCTTAATCTCAGGAAACAAACTGAGGGTTGCTGGAGGAGAAGGGGTTGGGAGAGATGGGGTGGCAGGGTGATGGATACTGGGGAGGGTATGTGCTATGGGGAGTGCTGTGAATTGTGTAAGACTGATGAATCACAGACCTGTACCCCTGAAACAAATAATACAGTATATGTTAATAAGAAACAGTCCTAGAAAAAAAAAAAGAGAGAGAAAGAAAAGAAACAGTCCTACTTCATTCTAAAAAAAAAAAATCTTTCCTACATTTTTTTTTCCTTGCTTTCCCTACAACCTTTTGATGACAACTGGGCCTTATTCAGTGGTGTGTCATTAGTGATGAGCCCATAGTATGATGCAGAATAGGCATTCCATTAAAATTGGTTGATCAATGAATATGCACTCAAAAATTAGAATAGTAAAAAAAAAGGCAGAAGTCTTGAGTTGAAAATAAGGACAAGTTATTCTTAACAAGAAAAATGACAACAATATTACAGATTATAAACTAAAAGGAAATAACTGTGAACTCCTACTCTATGTTACTCATGTGCAGTTTTCTGTACCGTATTTCATTCATCCCTCAGGAAGCTGAGGATCGGAGAAGTAACGTTAATTGTTGAGGTTGTATAACTAGTAAATGTATAGCCAAAGCACAAACCCCAGTTATGTCTATCCTGATTCAGTTTACACTCTAAGTCTCTACCTCTCTGCGGGAAATAAATCATAATGGTTAATTAGTTTAACAAAATAATGGACCAATGTCCTAATGCATTTTGTTATTACGGTTTATTCGAAGACACATTGGATGGGAAGGGATATGAAAAGAATCCAAAGGCTTTTGAATTGGAATTAAGATTGCACTAGGAGAATCAATAATCATAACATTTTATATTGATACAATTAATACAATAGCATATGAGCTATCATTTCATATTAGCTGTAGCCCTAAATCAACCTCCTTGTTTGTGGTAGTTATGTACTGTAAAGTAGTTGCACACCCTGATTAGGGAACCCTGAACGTCTGTGCTTGGGGGAAATACAGGGTTAGGTTCCTGTGAGCCTCTGCTCTCAACATTTTCATCAACCGTCAATATATAACCTTTTTTAAAATTTTTTTATAAAGATTTTATTTATTTATTTGACAGAGAGACAGAGAAAGAGATCACAGGTTGGCAGAGAGGCAGGCAGAGAGAGAGGAGGAAGCAGGCTCCCTGCTGAGCAGAGAGCCCAATGCAGGGTTCGATCCCAGGACCCTGAGATCATGAGCTGAGCCCAAGGCAGAGGCTTAAGCCACTGAGCTACCCAGGCACCCTTTGTTTTTTCTTTTTCTTTCTTTCTTTCTTTCTTTCTTTCTTTCTTTCTTTCTTTCTTTCTTTCTTTCTTTCTTTCTTTTTCTTTCTTTCTTCCTTCCTTCCTTCCTTCCTTCCTTCCTTCCTTCCTTCCTTTCTTTCTTTCTAACATTTTATTTATTTATTTGACAAGGACAGAGATCACAAGTAGGCAGAGAGGCAGGCAGAGAGAGCGGGGGAAGCAGGCTTCCTGCTGAGCAGAGAGCCTGATGCGGGACTCGATCCCAGGACCCTGAGATCATGACCTGAGACGAAGGCAGAGGCTTTAACCCACTGAGCCACCCAGGCACCCCTGTTTTTTCTTTTTAAAGTTACTATATATATTTGATTCATCAGCACTGAACTCGTAGTCAGCAGCACAATAACTCAGGTCTGAATGAAGCTTATCTAACTCACATATTTTCCTAGTAAGCCACACCAAGCCTTCCTGTTGGGGGATGCTAGACAGCAGCACCCCAGCCCTGCACTTGAGGGCCATGTTAAACAGCCAGATCACCAAAAAAAGAGCACAGAAATGCAAAAAAAAAAAAAAAAAAAAAAAAAAAGTAGTAGAGATTTGCCTTGTTCAGGCTCAGCTGGAAACATGAATGTCCGGTAGCCCCCAATTTTTTGTCACTCTGTGCATTTGTGTGGGTGACTATGAGTGTGTCCAATGGGGTTTTTGGGTTTGCACATAAATTTTAGCAACTGGGCAAATTTGCAAAAAGAGAATCTGCATACAAATGAGGATTGCCTTCATTTCTATTATAAAATGGCCTCATTTTTTCTATTCCTACAATTTGGGCCCTGTGGTTACTCTCCTGTATCCTACTGGCCTTCTCCTATTGTTACTGGGTGTTACTGGGTGTAGTTACTGTCCAGGCTCTTCTTGTGGCCCGTAGGTTTTGCTCTAGGCTGTTTTTTCGGATGAGAAGGACCTGGGTAGGGGTTGTAGTTTGGTACATTTGCTTATTTGCGTGGCTCTTAGCCTACCCCAGGGTTAGGTTAGAGCTCTCAGTTAAGACTACAGAATGTGTTTTTGGGGGTGGGGGTGCGCTCACAGAGGGAGAGGAAGAGAGAGCATCTTAAGCAGTCTCCATACCCAGTGCAGAACCCGATCTGGGGCTCGATCTCACAACCCTGAAATCATGGCCTGAGCTGAAATCAAGAGTCACACCCTTAACCTACTAAGCCACCCAGGCACCCCCAGAATGTGTTCTCAAATGAGTTCATTTGTTTTGAGGATTTGCAAACTTTGTTATGTTGTATGGTTGGTAGATGGCGTTAAAAACTTTCAGCTAGCCAGTAAGAAATCATGTATTTTCTCATGAGAAATATTGCTCTTATTTTATTCCAGTAGGAAAAACGAAGAGTTCACTAAGTAGATAGCTATTAGGAGACTGCTCAAAGTATCATTAAACTGGAATGTCCAGAAGGAAGGAAGAGGTAAAAGATGACTTTTCTAGATGAGGCTGGCTTCCCTGTGTGCACTCTCGTCCCCTATGGGAAGGTTAGACATTTCTGGAGGCTACAATAACTTTTCCAGGCCACCAGTGCATCTTTTAAGCTTTAATTTTTTGAAATGGTACCCTAGAGGTCTTATAATTGAGGCTCTAAGCAGACAATTAATGGTTCTATAACCAATTTTATAAGGATGGTGGTTTCTATTTAAATACCCTGGCTCTAACTTTCTTTTCATTCAGACTACAATGCATGTACTTTCAGAAGCCTAGGATGTATTCAGGAGTCCAAACTAGGGCTGGTCGGTTTATTTCCCTCTGTGTGAAGGATCCCAGAGAAGCATAAGAAGCAAAGTAGATAAGTAGGAAACAGAGCTTCTAAGAGCAGCTCTGCTGTTATCTGCTTGGAAGCCTTGATCTACCATTCCAACTTTTTAGATTGACTTTGTAAGGGTCAGGTTAGCGTCTACTCTTTCCTCTTTCTCCTCCATTGGTCATTCCTTAATGCGGTGACAGTTCCCTTACTTCTTGTCGCATTGTAGAACTTATGTACCATATCCAAATTTTCAAATCTTTTAGTCAAATTAGATGTAAAGCAGTTCCCATTTCCCCTAAATACATTGATACTTATGTTATTATGAATCACCTTTGAAATAGCGATTTTTAAAACAACTATAGCTCAACACGCTAAATTCTTTTATTCCAATCAGTGGCTTCAGTTAGTGGAACTTCTGTATTATGAATAATGATATAGATATGAAATATCCAAGCATTATAGATACCTATGTTATAGATGATTTGTTTACCTATTTTTTTTCCCTTTTGGTTAGTATTGACAAAATTCTGTAGAATGTACTCCTAATATGAGCCAAATTTGTATTCTCAAAAGATTATTTTTTTTTTCTGTTCTGGTATGTGGAATATTTTTAGAACGAAGTAAAAAATTATCACTTCTTTTTAGGAGACCAAGATCTGAAATGCTTTTCTGTTTATTAAATAAACTGATTTAACCTCTTCTGTCTCCCAAGTACTGGGCATAGCACTAAGCATATGAAAAAGGAATGTCCTCTGTAAGATAAAAGTCTCAGTGATTTAGTCAGGATATAGCAAACTTAAGAAATATAGTAGTCATTCATTTGACAAATATGAATTGAATGACTACTATGTGTCATGCCCTGTTCTAACAAACTAAGAATATAACTTCTGGACTTACAGGCTTCTATTCTAGTAGGGAAAGAGAAAATACACCAATTAAGTGAGTTGTATACTTCTGGACTTACAGGCTTCTATTCTAGTAGGGAAAGAGAAAATACACCAATTAAGTGAGTTGTATAGAATTATCAGCTGACGATAAATAGAATGAGGAAACATAAGCAGCAGAAAAGGATAGAGAGGGATGGGAGATGGGATTTTAGAAGGAATAGTCCAGAAGGACAACATGACATTAGTCGGCAGTAGTGCAGTAGTGAAAGTACTGGTTAAGGAAGTAGGGATTGCCTGGGGATTGGGAAATGGAGTTGTCATTCGACTTGAGTGGTCAGGGAAGGCCTTGCCAATGGGTGATATCAGCGGAAAACAGGGCAATGGAAAGCAAGTCATTCAGTCAGTATCTGGAGGAGAGCATTCCTGGCAATGGGACTATGTAGTGCCCGGGGTGGGTGGGAGCGTGCTTGGCATGGTTAAGCAGGGGCAAGGGGCTTTGGTGTGGTCCAAGGAAATGGTGGGTCCGGGGGCATGATACAGGATGAAGTCAGAGGAGAAGAAGGGGCCAGGATCACAGTGAGCCATTGAGACTGGATTTTATTCTGAGAGAGCTGGAATGCCTTTGAAGGTCTTGAGTGAAGAACAGAAGAGATTTGGCTGCTGTGCTGAGAATGTATTGTATGTAAGTGTACAGCATTAGAGGTCCGGCAGAAGTGGTAGAAGTATGTTAACCTTCCTGAAGGTGGGGAAGGAGTATCCTCATGGATGTTCATGGACAAATAGAAGGAAATATTCCAGCTGTGGGGAAACTGGGGGCAGAATCTGGGCTAAGAGGTTGTGACATAAAGCGTGAGGACCAGCCCTGACCTGTACAAGGCTGGAGAATGTGCATGGAGGTTACTCAGAGACATCTGGGCTAAAGACCTGAAAGCTAGGGAACTGCTGGTCACCTGTAGGAAGATGGCTTCACTAGCAGGATCGAGAATGAATGGTTACAGAGCAAACCTGGGGAGCAGGAGGGAGACAGCAGTCCTTGTACACTCAGTGCATGCCAGGTGGTGTGAACAGAAGAGGAAAAAAATCAACAGGTGCATTTAGAAGGTGTATGTTGGCCAAAGTCATTTGGGTTAGATCTTAAGACTAAAAGAAGTTCTTTGACACAGAGTACCTGTAAAGGTGAAAACATATTAGTGGCTTGTTATTTACCAGGCACCGAACCTTGAAATGACATGTTAAAAGCTCCTTCCAAAATGAGGTATGTTCTTTATTTAGCATAAATACCAAATGAATGTTGTAGGTATCTTTAAAACTGTGAGAGCCGGGTTACTTTTGCCTCTCCAGATAACATACTGGAGTTAACATGGACCCATGCACTGATCTGCTGACATTTTTCTTGACCCAGATCACCACTGAGTACAAAAGAAAGGGGGAACCTTCATTTAACTCAGCACAGGATTGGAAAGCCAGCCTATTGTGCAAGTCTAGAACAATATCACCAGGAAACATTGGGCCTTCCGTTGATATCATTAGTATACACAGGAAGAGCATTTGCTTATTCATACAGATTATTATTTTCTCAAAGCTTCTGTCTAAATATCTTTGGAAATACCAGGACAACTTGCCTCCAACATAGGTCCCTGTTGTGTTTCACAGACACCATCGGAGTAAAGGTTTAGCCCCATTTATTCAATGTATTTTGAACAGCAAAAGTAGGGAAAGACATGCAGGTGCTTGTCATTGAGAAAAAGAGGACTCTCAAATATTCATGAAATGCCTGCTATTGCATTTTAATTTGCTTTAGGAAATTGCCTACTTTGTGAGTCATTTTCGCTTTGCATAATAGTTACGACAGCTTGGTTTGGGTTCTGATTCTTAGGAGCTTGTGCAGATGCAGATTTCTAAGATTACCCAGCACACATATTTGTTGAATCATAAATCGAATTCTTTCATGAGAAGGTAATTTACACTTTAAGGCATATTTTTGTTAATATACCATGTTTCTTTTAAGTTCCCCTGAAATTAAAAAAAAAAAAAAAATTCTGGTTTGTTCCCCCAACCCCCCAAAACCTATTCTGGCATAATTTTGGTTAGGAAAAAGAAGAATGTACTAGTTATTTTCTGAGGTTATGTGGCTACCATAAGTGGACCAATTTTAGGAGGAAATTAAATTTGTAGTAAATGGTAGGTTGTTTCGAAAAATTGGCATTATCCAGATGTTAGACAATAACACACTGGAAGGATTTCCTATACATGAAAAAGTAGGTATCTGTACTATCAGACATATATTATAGAGCTAAGAATAGTGAGCTACTTTTTCAAAGGCATGTTTGAACATCAAATTAAAAAAAAAAAAACTATTACAGTGCAACATGTCCATTTAACTTGAGTAAATTAGTTACATTAGATGCTCCTGGTTGATCTACAGTAGATGCCAAGAGGACGGGACTTTATTAGCTCTTTTGCTTGGGAAACTGAGCCATTCCTTCAGACTACATTATAAACTTGATTCCCTAGGGTAATGGTGGATCTTTTCTTTTCACTGGTTCTCTCTGAATGCAAATTGTACCGGGAGTAAATAGGGGCAAGATTAACACTTTGGGTAGTCACCTCCTCCTTTCTAATTAAGTTAAACTTCCTAGGCTAAATTCTGCTCTCCTCAGTAGAACAGTTCTTGCCACTTAACCCAGACCCCAGATGTCCCTGGGATTATAAACCAACTATATTTACCTTTGAGCTTTTCTCTCATCTTCACCTTCTGCCTTCCTTTAATTGTATGATTGTAAAATGCATGTGTTCAACATAATCTAGCCAAAGAATATTGGTGTCTTTCCCTCTGAAAATGTATTGCAATTTTATCATTGTATCTTCTAATGCTCTAATTCCAGCTTTTACCTTTGTGGCTGGTAATTAGTAAATGTTGGTCTTTGCAGGGTAAACCGTATCATGATCTGTTCTGCTGTGTTCATTACAATGCAGCCAAGAGATTCTGAAGTAGGAGCCCAGATTTGGGATTTCGGTAATTATTCAATAATGTCTGCCCTCTGGTCATTTCTGAAGTCACTCCAAGAGCACAGTTGTGTGGTTTGTCTGGTGCTGGGCTTGTCTGATTAAACTCTACTCCGTGCAATCTTATTTTTCCAGTCCCTCAGTGAAGTCCTCCGATGTGTTAAGAATCATCATCACTGATGATTTTCCCAAATAACAGAGGCATGAAACCCTAGGACAAAAATAGAGAATGAATCCTTTGCTGAGTGATGGCACATCCATCTTTCAAAGAGTAACCACAGAGATTTGGATTCTTGGAGCAGATCGGCCTCACAGAGATCTGTGTGCCAAGAGGGAGGTCATGGATGCTTTGTGGGTGTAGAAAGATGTAGTGGGCTGCATCACAGAATACAAGAAAAGGGTCACCTATCGACAGTCTCAAGGTCTACTTCACCTTTTTTAAAAAAGATCCTCGCAAAGCAGAATCAGGCCCATGACCACTCCATAATCTCACTGGCTAAGAATAAATAGAGTCCAAATGTCTTAGGACAGGAGCCTATTGGAAGCCGGCAGCTACCGGATACAAATAACTTTCAAAGCAGGACTGTAAATACTCAGTGAGTATAATTTATCTTTCCAGGGCATTTCATATCATAGGTAGACATATGCAGTGGTCATTAGTGTTGTTCACAAATGTATTAACCTTCTTCTTTAGGGACACATGGTAGGAATTTATTTATTTATTCACTTATTTAAGGTTCCCTTTTAAGTTGGGTGTGGCTATGTGACCTATTTCTCTATGAAATGTGAGTGGAAATGAAATTATCTTCCTTCCAGATGGGAGTTTCAAGAGGCAGGCTATGATTTTCTTTGAGGAGGGAACTAGCCAGCCTGAATTCTTGAGGGGCTATGAAGGGCAAAGCCCCCTACCAACCCACATTGGACATAGTCTTAGGGAGAAATAAAACTCTGGGGCTGTTTGTGATCTGAAAATTACGTAGCTCATCCTGACTTGTTACCATTTTTAGAAGTTTTTTAAAATTGATAAAATAACACATGTTACTAAAGAATGGTCAGTTTTATTTTTACAATATATTTAATGTTGTGACTTCTCTTCGAGGTGGATTAGAGTTTGTATCTGCTTCTATTCATGACCAGCTTCAGAATCTTGGGCAAATTATTGGAACTTTTTGAGCCTTAAATGTCTTCAGTCGCAAATGAGGGTGATACTACTTCCATCAGACCACTGTTTGGAGGATGAAATGGTTAGTTGTATTTCAGTCACCCAGCAAAGTTCCCAAAGCAAAATGAATGTGCAAAATATGTCCATTCCTATCCTTCGCTCTGTTCAATATGGCCTGATGAGAGTTTGAGGCACCATGAGAAATAAAGACTCTTGCCCTCAAATATCTTACAGCACAGAATATAGACACAAATAACCATGCACATTGTACAGTGTAAGATTCACTATTAAGGAAGCACAGATGAGTGTCTTCATGTTCTAATGATGACACATCTATAGAAAAATCGTATAGAAATCACTGTAAGCTGGAAACATCCATACAAAAATAAAAAAAAAACAAAAAACAAAGAAAATACTGGACAGCAAAACTCAGATAGTGTGAAGTCAGTAAGTCATTCCCTAGAGAGATCCCAAGCTATTTTTTTTTTCAGCCGGTTCCATCAACATCCATCCAGAGATCAACCATTTTACTTACTTTCAACAGTGGTAAGCACTCTTTTAGAACTTCGCTACTGTAGAAGCTTGCCATGTGAAAAATTCATCAGCGGTGGGTTTGAAATCTTAAAAGTGTTATGTCTTTTAGTAGACTAGCCAGCCCAGCAGTATCCAGGGGAGACTGAAGGTTTCACATCAAAGGAGAAATCAGCATAGCTCTGATGCCATCAACCCTCTCCACATGTATTATGGGTTTCCGCTCTGCACCCTTTTTCATGTTTCATTAGCAGCCTTATGTCTTAACCCTTCACATCAAATGCTAGTGCAAGGACCCTCGTAATGAAGTCACCGAGCTCAATCTGTTCATCAGATCTGGTCATGGATTCCAAACATTCTGGAATATTCCGGGAGAAGCGCTCTGGAGAGTGAAGCTCTTATGTTGCCAAATTACCAGGAGCATTTGGCCAGAAGTGGGGCATAGGTAACTGGAAACATCCTGAATACATTTTCTAACGGACAGTTGTCCTTTGTCAACACCAGAAAAAGGTTTCTAAAAAGAGTCCAGAAAACCGCAGGAGGAACTGGATTTGGGCGGGGGGGGGGGGGGGCGTTGTAAAAATAAGAAGGGAAGAATGCTTTCATGATAGAGCAACATGGAGGATGCTATTGTGCACAAAACAGTGTAAAGCCAAACAGATGTTTATTTTGCAGTTTTGTATTTCCTTATCCACTAGGAACAGCAGGTGAATGGGGAACCGATACACTGAGTGGAGGAATTGGTTTCTTCGCTTTCTCTGGTCCCCTCTGAATCCTTAAATTGTAAATCCACATGCAGTGTGGAGTGGATGGATAGGAATGTCAGTGAAAGAGCTTGGCTAGAAGGTTTTCCAGCAGTCTCTTGGAATAAGAGGGTTGAGACCATCAGTAGATCAATCAGGACGTATGGAGTGGGGCCAACGCCAACCACTAGTGCAAGGAGACTTTGGAATAAATCTCCTCTATCTGGCAGTGCTTAGCTCTCTCACAGTTGCAAAGGGAGATGTGGGTTTTAAAGGAAAAGCACTTTGAGCTCACCTGTTGTGAGTTTTAGCTACATTCATAGGCAGAGAGAATTACTATGTACTATTGTCACCAAACTCCGTAGGGAAAGGAAATACGAGATTTAATAAGGCAGCAAGAATCAACTGCTACTTTTCCTACTGTACTTTGTATCTCAGAAACATCTTCTCTCACCACAAGGTGGATAGAGTATCCAAAGAAGACTGTATATAGTCTTCGGAGGAGCAAAATGTAAGATGATAATATTATTCCCTGCCCCACATTTAATTTCCATGGCACCCTGAAAGCAACATGCTTATAAGACTAACTCTCCTTTCAGGAGTCTTGATAAAATGTACTAAATTTTCATATCCTCAACTTGGAAAAAATTAATCTCTTTTAGATTGTAATTGCTTTGGATTTAATCTTAAAGTTTATGACTGTAATTTTCAGATGATGTGAATCACTCTGTGGAGGTTTTGTTAGTCATTTGTTTGGAATTAGATTTTTTCCATTTGCCGTAATTAATTCATTCACATTTGGTACTCTTTGCATTTTTATGTTCTTTGTGTTTTATTTTGGGGAATTAATTTGGAGAAAAATTAACTTCAGCTAGACTTTGGTGGTGGTTGATATTTTTCAGTCAAAGCAACCCAGAGGTTCACTTAAAATATGACTATTTCATACTTTTTTTCTAACCATCAACATATCCTGGGATTGCACCTCTCTCTGCATTTAACAAGAGTCCTGACAACTCAGATGAGTGGTAGGAACCTTTCTTTGCGTGGAGTGGTAAGAATGGCATGAAGACTTCTTAAAGTAAGGTAAACTTTGTTTTTAAACAAGATAAGGATCAGCAATTTTAATTTACTTAATGCTCAAAAATCTCTGAGTATTTTTCTTTTTCAACAAATGACCTCTTTTCCTAATTTTAGTTTTTAGTAATATTCAGGGATCCAGTAGAAGAGTACTTTTATTTTACTATTGTTTTTGTCCTCCATCTTTACCGAGGTATAATTAACAAATAAAGGTTGTATGTATTGAAGGTGTATGATATGATGATTTGATGTATGTATATATTGTGAATAATTACCACACTCAAGCTAATTAACAGATCCAGCACCTCACAGAGTTTTTTTGGTTTTGTGTGTGTGTGTGTGTGTGTGTGTGTGTATGGGCAGGAGAGGGTTACCACATAGAGATATATGGCAAAACTCTAAGAAACCTGCTACAGCCAGGTGTTAAATTTTAAGTGTCAAATTCTTTCATCTATTGAACAGTTTTAAAGTTCTCTCTGGGATACAAAGACTCTTTTAAGGGAGTCCAAACATATAGGAGCCCATAAATGGCTGAGTTTTATGTCTGTGGGAGATGAAAATGGGGGTGGTTAGATGTTACTTCCTCTCCGCAGAACTCCCAAGACAGAGTTTTATCATTACCTTGTATCTTCTCTTTTGGGGTCTTTCTGGCTCTTTATTTTCTTTATGTGCCCACCTTCCAATCGACACCCGTGTCTGCCCTTTCTCTTGAGCACAGATGGGCTGTAATTGAGAACTGTCCTCTGTTCTAGCCTCTCTTCTCTATTCCCTTTTTTTTTTTTTTTTAAGATTTATTTACTTATTTGGGAAAGAGAGAAAGCACGAGTGGAGGGAGGGACAGAGGGAAGGTAGAAATAGTTTCCCTGCTGAGCAGGGAGCCCAATGGGGGGCTTGATCCCAAGACCCCAAGATCATGACCTGAACTAAGGCAGATGCATAAGTGACTGAGCCACACAAGCACCCCACTGTCTTCTCTGTTTCTAATATATTAGTGACACTACTGCTGTCCCCTTGGGGCAAACCGCACCACCATCTTTGAAATCTCTCACACCTTAGCTTTACTTTTTAAAAAGAGACCCATTGGCATCCTGACTGGGTCACAATCTAATATTTAAAATAGGTATCATTGGAAAGTTCCCAGCAATTATCTTCATAAGCACGGAATTTTGTCACAGTGAGCTGCGAAATAATGGGTGACAGGTGGGAGCTCACACTCCCCTTGGGACTCTGGTGAGCTTTTAGTTTCAAAGCTTCTCTGAGACTCAGTTTCCTTGTCTGCAAATGGAGAATGTAATAGGGTCTTTCTCACAGAATCTCAAAGAATCTCACTGGGATGCTTAAATAAGATAAAAGGAGTAACAGGACTGTTTTCCAAGTAGTATTATAAATTTATTATTATTATTATTATAAAGATTTATTTATTTGTTAGAGAAAGAGCATGAGCAGGAGGAGAGGCAGCGGGAGAGGGAGAAAGAAAATCTCAAGCAGACTCCCAGCTGAGCACCGAGCCTGATGCAGGGCTCTATCCCAGGACCCTGAGATCATAACTGGAGCCAAAATCAAGAGTCGGCCATTTAACCGACTGAGCCATCCAGGCGTGCCCCTAAATTATATTTATTATTAAGGATTGTATTGATTAGTAATGAAGTATGAGACATCATTATAAAACAGATTTTTTATATATACCCAGGGGTCGGCAAACTACGCCCGGTGGGCCAAACCTAAACCTGCTCCCTCTTTTAGTAAAGAAAGCTTTATTGGAGCACGTCCACACTCACTTGTTTATATGGAGTCTGTGGCTACTTTCACGCAGGCTGCATGGCAGTATTGAGTTTTGTGAGTCGTGTGAGTCCCTCCCCTAAGGTACCACAAAGCCAAAAATATTTACTATCTGGCCTTTTGCAAACAGTTTGCTGACATCTGCCTGGGAAAACTACCAACAGAATTATAATCTTCTGGATATTCTTCTAAATTCTTACTGACCACCCATCGATTTAAATTATAGAATAGTTTTTGACATTTGATCTATTTAACTGTTTTTTCTATATAATACCTTGTATACACATGCATGCGCATCTGTGTTTTTGCGTGTGCGTGTGCGTGCGCGCGCACACACACACACACGCACACACACACACACACGCACACACTTCTAGCCAAACACCAAAGCCTTCTCCTGTAAGAGGAGGGCAATTTCCAAACATTGTCCATGTGAAAAGGCTTATAGGACATTTCCGTAGTCCAGGGATAATATACACTAAACAAAATTTGCATCTTCAGCCTCAAAATTACTGTCTACATCAGAGTGTCGTAGTTGATTGAGGGATGAAAAGTAAGACTGGAAACTCTTCAATTGCACTGAAGTAGATTTATTTTCTGGTATGATTATGAAAGTTAAAAGAGTGCATACACCAAAGTATTTGTCCTGATATGACAAGTGTTTTAGTTTAACAGTGTTCTAGTCTGATGGACCCTGGGAATCAACGACACTTGCTTCTTAGTGGGACAGTAGAACACAGGGTGATCAATGAGGTCCCTTCATACCCAATTCAGGTTGTAATTAAAGAATCTGAATGTTGCAGCTCTAAGTCACCCTGTATTCCTTGTGAGATACAAAAAAAAAAAAAAAGTGAAAATTCAGTACACATTGCTGTAGAGATTTCTTTATTTTTTTTTAACTGAAAGGTATTTTGTCATCAGCTAAACCTGAAGAAATGTATTTAATTGAATTTTATAAAATAAAACAACATAACCTTCCTCTGTGAGACATATTTGACACCTTAATTTTTTTGCCTATTCCAACAGAGAGAGTATCAGCTCTTCATTCATCATTGAGCTTTTACTAAACTTTGGTATATAAGTTATGATGAATGATTAAGATACACCAGGCCAACTGGGAAGACTCTAGCTTTCATTTGCAAGAACCATAAAAAGCTTTGACTTGCAGCTGTTAGAAGCAAGTTAAAATATTATCAGAATACCACCAACTTGCAAAGCACAGCTGATGTATTACTAGTGACTGTGTAAAATTATGGCATTGTCCAATCCAGGAACCAGATGGTCCATCTCCCTTGATTTGAGGAGCGCTGGTTGACTACAAATTTTACTTGCTGCCCCAGGCTTTACCTTTATTTTGTTTTATTTTATTTTATTTTATTTTATTTTATTTTATTTTTAGATTCTTTAAAGTTTTTGTCAGGTGACATATAGAAATGTTAACGAGACATTCTCAAAAAATTCATTAATTCTTTTTAATCAAAGAACAGTTGTAAATGAGTAACATTTTAATCAGTACTAGTCTTGCTTGGAAGTAGGGATTCTCACAATCCAATTTGCTGAAATGGTCTTTTTAAAAACCTTGAGAAATTTAAAAACACTTGAAAATGTTGGAGAAATCTTTCTTTTTAAAGACAACTAAAGTCTATTCATGTTTTACTCCTTCCTTAATGGCAGGTGCTTTTACATAAATGTAGCATGGAGTAACATATGCCAAGTAGAAAACATGCCATTAATATGGAGAATCTTTCATAGTGGGTGACTTATGTGGGTAGACAAAGGGCACAGATACAGAGAGGACATCATATTGGGGGCAGGAACCCGCCAATCTGCCCATGACTTAGAAACTAATGAGTTGGGCCTCAGAATTTTTATGTATTTGATCCCCTGTGGTTGGTGATATAATGGGGTTTTCCTATATTGAAAAACATAGGTCAGTAAGGCCAACGTTTGGTTGATTCTCGTAATTGTCCTAATTTTCTCACTATAGCTTGGTCCAATATTAATTCCAAGTTTAAGGCTTTCCTGTAGAAGAAGTGTTACCCTATGACTGTACTTTGCCTCTTGTTCTTCCGAAGTTTTTATTTTAATCACCCTGTGCTCATCACAAGTACACTACATAATCCCTTTCACCTACTGAACCCCCCAGTTCCCTCCTCTCCAGTAACCATCAGTTTGGTCTCTATTATTGAGCCTATTTCTTGGTTTCTCTTTCTCTCGCTCTCTTTTTCACCTTTGCTCATTTGGTTTATTTCTTAAACTCCACATATGAGTGAAATCATATAGTATTTGTCTTTCTCTGACAGACTTAATTTTGATTAGCATGATACTCTCTAACCTCATCCATGTTGTTGCAAATGGCAAGATTTCATTCTTGCTGGCTGGAAAATACATACATAATTCATTCATCAACCCATGCACACCTGAGCTGCTTCCATATCTTGACTATTATAAATAATGCTATTATAAGCGTATGAGTGCGTGCAACACTTTGAATCAGTATTTTTGTATTCTTTGGGTAAATACCCAGTCGTGCAGTTGCTGGGTTGAAGGTAGTTGTATTTTTAACCTTTTGAGGAACTTCTGCACTGTTTCCCAGTGTGGCTGCATCAGTGTGCCTTCCCATCAGCTGTACAAGAGGGTTCCTTTTTCTCTACATCCTTGCTAACACTTGTTCTTTGTGTTGTTGATTTTAGCCGTCTGACAGGTGTGAGGTCACATGGCATTGTAGTTTTGATTTGCATTTCCCTGATGATGAGTGATGATGATCTTTTCATGTGTCTGTTGGCCGTCTCTGCGTCTTCTTTGGAGGAACTGGACCTCAGGGTTTCATCTGTGTGGTGTAGGGGTCCCATGAAGCAATCTCTCCATTATCTTTTGCATTGGATACACCAAAATTTTAAACTTTGTGTTTATTAATGGGTATGACATGAGTATGTGTTTACTTGTATTTTAGACTTTGTATTTGAGAAATACTTTCATTAGGACTTGAAATTTCAGGAAGTTGAAGGAACTCTTTTTTTTTTTTTTTTTTTTTTTTAAAGATTTTATTTATTTATTTGACAGACAGAGATCACAAGTAGGCAGAGAAGCAGACAGATAGAGAGAGGTGGAAGCAGGCTCCCTGCAGAGTACAGAGCCCGATGTGGGGCTCGATCCCAGGACACTAGGACCATGACCTGAGCCGAAGGCAGAGGCTTTAACCCACTGAGCCACCCAGGTGCCCCTGAAGGAACTCTTTTAGCCAAACACAACTCACTCTGAAAGCAGTCAACCATAAGGCATCTTGTTGAACAGGTTTTAAGAGTTTGTGGAGTCTATTTTATGAGTTCTAAACTGGAAGGGTAGTGCGTTTTCTTTCTAAGAGAGATAAAGAAGTCTAAGAATTCACTCCAGGGGGCACCTGGGTGGCTCAGTGGGTTAAGCCTCTGCCTTCGGCTCAGGTCATGATCTCAGGGTCCTGGGATCGAGTCCCGCATCAGGTTCTCCGCTCAGCGGAGAACCTGCTTCCTACTCTATCTCTCTCTCTGCCTGCCTCTCTGCCTACTTGTGATCTCTCTCTGTGAAATAAATGAATAAAATCTTTAAAAAAAAAAAAAAGAATTCACTCCAGGAAGAGATTTTATTTTTAAAGTGAAAATATATCTTCTAAATAGAATTATCTTGATGCTGGTAGATCGGTCTACTTAGTAAAGCTATTCAATATACCAAGTCCATTTACTTAAATGAGGGCAGTCCTTGGATTTCCTAGCAGTACGATATCTTGGACCTATTAATGTTTCAGAATTTCCTTGTCTTAAGTTGGCAGGTGCCTGCGTATGCAGTGGACTACATTGCAGGCTGATTAATTATTGCCTTTACAGTTGTCACGTTCACTTAGAACTGCCTACCACACCTGCTTTATTTCTGCAGGAGGGAGCCCCGTGGGCCTCCATGGCTCCTAATACAGCATGGCCAACCTTGCAAAATATTAATAGATAGTGACAAATACTAAGATAATACACGCAGTGTGGTTACGTGGTGTGATCGGTGGCACAGCAATATCTGATATGCTACTCATTTAGTTCTCTAGCAGAACTGGGCTCATTGCCCAGTTACATGTTAAAAAGGATAATGACACATGGGGGGGGTGTGTTTTCAGGCAGCCTTTAATGGTAGGCTGGCTGCAAAAGTTGGGAAGAAGACAGCAAGTGCCGTTTGTTTTATCACCTGTCCGTTTTTTTGGTGTGTGTACACTCCCTCTTTCATTTTTTCCATTTCTTAATCTGGTCTAGATGCCCCTAGAATGACTACGTGTTGTTTAAGTCATCTTTACCACTAATATTCCTCTTAAAATTAGTCTCAATTACATCCTCCTGTCCTGTTTTTGTTTTTTGTTTTTTTTTTTAATTTCTATTTTAGGAAAACGTAAAAAATGTTGAAATGGACCAAAATGATCGCTGGGTGTTTTTGGTGGAAAACTAGACTGTGTTAGACATGCCCTTCTGGATTATCTGATTCTGTGGGATCTCTGCTCCTATCAGTATCTTTGAGCTGTTTTACAATGCTGTATGTTTTAGATAGTTGGTACAGTGCAAAGAATTCTTGTCCATAGACACACAAATTAATTTTGTCCCATGGAAACATAGTGGATTTTAAATTTTCAGCCCTACCCCTATCTCTCTTCCTGGAAAAAAGCCGGTTTTATATTTATCGGATTTCATTTCAGCATTATTTTTTTGCTACTCTTTGTGCAGTTCTTTGAATTCACTCTTGAATCACTAACGTCTTACTGATTCTTTCATTCATTAATTAGCTAACGGAGATCCTTGACAAATGTCTATCTTATATTTGTAGGAATTATAATTATACCCTCTTCTGAAAGTCATTCTTTAACAATATTATGTTTGTAGCAGAAATGTTGCGTGTGTGTTTTATTGTCTGTTTATTATACACTGGTCATGTCAGTAATAACAACCCAGCTTACAGAAAGACTGTGCCTCAGGAAATGAGTGTTAAGACATCAGAAGGAAATCTGTGGATGTAGATGGTGTGGGTAACATCAATTCCTTCCTGTCCCTTCCCTGTGTTCTACAAATAGGCTGAAAGATGGAGGCATTTGTTGGCTATCAAATTTGATTTTAGCAGCTCTGAGACAAGTCTGTGCTATGTCATGGAAAAGGTAGAAGCTAATATGGAGTAGCCTAAAATGGGAGGAACTGGTGGTTCACATCTCAATTGCTACTTGAAAAAACGTTCCAATGGTTTCTTTTAACATCAGGGTTGAAGAACATGAAAGGGATAAGGGGGTTTGGTATTGAGAAATGTATATGTCTAATGTATATAAATCATAACTTTGGATCAAAAAGGAAAAAGACTGTATCAGATAAACATCTTGTGCACCAGCAATCAGGCACTTTTCTATAGGTTATTGTATTTTATCTTCTCTACAAGGCCAGGGTTGTGGGTATTTCGTCACACCTGATTTTACATGTTACATAGCTCCTAAGCTGAAGCACAAGAGTTCATACTCATGCCTCCATGATTTCAAAGACCAAAACTTTTTTTTTTTTTTTAACAGATTTTACTTATTTACTTGACAGAGCTCACAAGTAGGCAGAGAGGCAGGCAGAGAGAGAGGGGAAGCAGGCTCCCTGCTGAGCAGAGATCCCGATATGGGGCTCAATCCCAGGACCCTGGGATCATGACCTGAGCTGAAGGCAGAGGTTTTAACCCACTGAGCCACCCAGGCACTCCAAGACCAAAACTTTTAATGCTGATTTACTAAAACTTTTCTATTTCTTGGGTATTTTTCCTCTGTACCTTTTTGTTTCATGAAAAAATTAACTTCTGCAGACTTTCTACTTTGCCTCCTTTTTAATAGCTTTTTTCAAAATCCCTACAGGGATTCACGCGTCCCCACAGACTAGGTGCATTGAAGGACTATTCAGGGGAGGGAGGGAAGCAAGTGGGTTCGAGTCTGGAATCAGCCTGTGTCAACCTGAGCCAGACAGTGTGGAGACCCAAGAGAGTTAGAGAGGCCCTTCTATTAGACTTGGGTGTAGAGAGAGAGAAGTCACAGATAAGAGCACTCCTGTGAGTGCCAACCAATTTCATTCGAATTCTGGGCTTACTACAAAGGAGCTATATGTGCTTGACCCTCACTTTCTCCATCCAGTAAAAATTAAAGATAAAAATACCCAACTCTTTCAGGCAAGAAGGACCTAAGTAAGATAACTAGCGACAGTGCTGATGGATAAATTCAACTCACTCAGCCTAAGTCCCAGAAACTTCCTCATCCCCTTTAACCACACAAATCACCAAAAATAGGCATGCAATTGAAGAAAAACAACAACAACAACAACAAAAAAAAACCAAAAACAACAAAAAACAAAACAAAACAAAAAACAGTGTGCTTACTCAGTGAAGGCAGTTTTAAGAAGGGGTGGGCATTGGCAGTGAGTTGCATCGCCTCGACATATGTGTAAGTAGGTAAGCCTACCTCGGAGTGTCGCTCAAGGATCAAATTGGAGGAGTTTGCAGGTGGGAAGCAGACTATGTATCATTGCCTTTATCATAGTATTTTATTTATCCACCTCCTCCTCTCTCTCTCCCCTTCTCTTCCTTCTCCCCATCCTCCTCCTTTCCCCCCTCCTTCTCCTTCCCCGCTGCCTCATCCTCCTTTATTGTATTAGTCCCTCATTCCTGATGTCAGCCTTTCCTCAGGACATAGCCTTGGACAAGTTTACGTCATCTACCCCTTAATATGGAGAACAAGATCCATGTGTATGCTCATACACAGCCTTTAGTTAAGTAAGTCACTTAAGTCATTCAAATAGGATTCTTAGCTTTGGAGACCGTCTTTAACATTGAGACTTCTTTTACATCCAAACGTTATTTGAGAGAAAGAGGAGCCATCGTGCTTGAAGCTAGTTGTGGGCTTCCATGAAATGGAGGTGGAGTGGTGCCATTCCAACCTCGCAAGCACTGAGGCGCCATGTCTATAATTCTTCCCCACAGGACGACATGACAGGGAACCTTTACCCAGGTGGCACCGAATGTGTATGTGTTCCTCATCATGTGCTGGTGTGATTCTAGTTACAATTATTCTGTAAGAGGCAATAATTCTGCAGAAACTTTCTTCTGGGGAGCTAGGAATGAGCAAAGTAAGGCCATTTTTTTTGGTTATAAATGGCCAAATTCTTAATAGTAAAATCCGTATTGCATTGCTGGCTCACACGAGAACTGTAGACTCCCAGCAGGATTGGTTGAGGGACAAATCCTATGGAAGCTCAATTCTGGCTGGTTTCCACCACTCCTTGTACGTACAATGTCTCTCTTCTATGGCAGAGCGATCCTGAAAAGCAAAATTAATTTGGAGGGAGAAGAATGGAGAATTTACTGTGAGTCCCAAGAGGATGCGTGCTTCCAAACTTGTAAATTACAGCCATTTGCACAGTGGGGTGGTGAAACAAATCCTCGCTATATACCATTTGCTCTCCATAGTGCACGGGGCAAAGTGTCAGGAACGTGCCCCCCCGCCCCAAGAGGTAGCTAAAGATTCCTCTCAGAAAATGTGCTATCAAAAACCAATCATCTAAGAGTGTGTGTTTGGAAAAGAAAATGAACCTGAGTGTCAGCAAAATAGAATAGTTTCTAGGAGTTTGTCTGGGAAAACTGTCAGATGTTCTTCTAATAGGTTTGTACAGGTTCACTCACCTCTGACTCGCTCTCTTATTTCTGGGAATTTCTCCAGAAATTTGGGAGTGTTATACAGTATAAAAGGACTGGATTCTTCCGAGCACTTTAAAGGGGAAACTGAACTAATTTTTGGTCTGTTCAAGAGGCATTCTTTCTCTCCGCCTACCTCAAAGAACTAACAGACGTACACCTGGGAGGATGGTTGAGCTTGAGGTCAATCGATGGGATTTTCAAACGACAGTACAAGGCTGATTTTCTGTAGAAAATTTCAAGGTGGTTAATTACTTGAAAGTGCCCGAGGGACCTCCTCGTACCAGGAGGCACTCAATACGTGACCGAATAAATGTGATGAAAGTACAGGTGTTGTGAATCAATGAATGGATAAACAACCTGTGGTTTCAGCTCAATGACTCCCACCCCACTCACATTTATGTACTTGCTAGAAACATCTTACGCTTAGACAGAGACCATACCACATTGTAGGATCCTAGAGTTAAAAAGGTTATTAATTTCATTTAGTCTACCTCTCTTCTCAGGACAGATATCCCTTCTGAAAGAACATTCTAGGTGTTTACCAAGGAAGCAAGATATCATGCCATGAGTGAGACCCACAAAATGAAGACTTCTCTATCGTCTTGCAGTATTGTAAACATCCCCTCCTATTCGCTGATAGGTAAAAACTCTCTCTACAATAAGACAAGCCTAGAACCCAGTTTCATTTTATTATGCGCATAAAATATCATTGTGCGATATGGATTCTAAGTTGTCTGGAAATAGGACTATGATGTTAATCAAGAAAAATTTGTATTTGTTTCACTTGAAGATTTTTACCAAGAGTGAGTAATTTTTTTTTTTTTTTAAAGAATATCTCATCACTGAAAACAATGCCATTTGCGATATTGATGTATCGGTTTAACACACTTCTGTCAGTCTGCGTGTATGGTGATTGTGCTCGTGGCAATAGTACATATAGGTCAGACACCTGACTGTTTTGCCCCACATCTAGCCATTGTCCCAGCATTTACTTATTATTATTTATCATGGCATACTTTTAACATTCTCTTTTATATTACAGTTGGGGTCTTACATTCTTTTTAAAAAATATGTGTATGGGTAGTTAGGCTTCCAGTAGATTTCTTTAAAGGAATGTCATTGGGATTTCAAATTACTCATTTTTAAAAGGTGGTTTGAATTCCAGTTGGTGAGGAAAACATCACACACTTTGTGTTTACATGTCAGAGTTACTGGCCCCTTACCTGCTTTGCTGCCTTCTCCTGGATATGCCATGATTCAGCAGTCTTTCTCATAAATTAGTTGTTTCTGAGTGAACCTAATATTCTGCTTGTATTCTACTGAGTGCAAGGTCTACTACTTGCATTATTGTATCCATTCATTTTTACTTCCTTTATTGGCTGGACCAGAATATGCAGAGCATCATTATGGGCCAGGCACTGAGGTAGACAGCTGGGGTGCAGTTGATGAACAAATCTCAGTCCTGACCACCAATCAGGCTGTGCTCCTGTGAGGGACATGGCTGGACAGGCTGGTCATTGCAGTGTAGTGATGCATGTAAGGAAAGACCATGTACAGAGCTAATGGGACAGCAGCAAGAGGAGTGGCGCCTTACTTAGACTTGAGGATCTGTGAGGGCTCAGAAGTGGTGTCGAAGCTGAGACTGAAGGCTGAGAAGAAGGGCAGAGGGGAAGAGTAGAGGGGCCAAGGAAAAGCTCTCCATAGCGGTCCATGTAGAGAGAATTAGCATTGCCAAGGTCAAGAGTATAATTGAGCATAAGTTTGTGCTGCTAAGAGTTCTGCTTGGCATGCATCTCAAAAAGGAGAGTAGCAAGAGATGAATGGAAATATAGACTTCTCCATAAATAACCCTAATTCAAATACATTGGAATGAGCACCATAATGAATACACAGATCACAAGTATACCATTATGTGGAACGGGTAGATTGATCTCAACTAAATTGATCAGCGCAAGTTTCCTGGAGGAGACATTCTTTAAATTTAGGCGACTATTCAAGGATGAAGAGTGTGAACCCCAAGTACTTACTACTCAAGGAACTATGCAGAAGTCCTGAAGACAAACTCAGTAAATCAGATCATATATTATAAATTGGGCTAAGTTCTCTGTGTTCTATTAATTGTTTACATGTATCTTTATGTATTATATTTTGTCTTCCCCTAATACATTGAATTTAGGGAGTTTAGCTACAGAGTGTATAGCTTATAAGGACAACTACGAGGCGATGTGTAGACATAGGCTAAAGGGAACTTTCTAAAGCAGCATCGGCCTCCCAAAATTGGAATGGTATCACCCTCTAGCCTTTTCATCAAAACCAGGCCCTGACTTGAGTGACTTTCCACTAATGTCTTATTCTGAAAGAGCCAATCTGCTAAATCAAGTATTTCCTTGGGTTAAATGAATTAAGCACTTTGGACGTAGGGATTTTGAGTGTTTAGTGAAAGCAAAGCTACGCATGATTCTCACATGCATTATAAGATATAGGTGACCATCGATTCTGCCTTCTTTGAAGCAGTCTAAGAAATACAACCAAAAAGGAGATAATGAAGGAGAAAACACTGTGATTATTCCTAGTGCCCCTAAGTATTGAGTTTTTATTCCTCTTGAGATTTAAGTTTTAAAAAAGGCATTCTTTTCAGATATTACATTATATATCAAAACATTTTTTCCATCATCTTTATGCAGTGTGTTCTTTAAAATTCAATGTGGCCTTTCCTTTCTCATTTGAGTTTGTAGGGATATGTGCTTTAATTTCAGCAGAGTTTTTGTTCCAGTTTCTTCTGAGGTTTGACAGTCCCCTTGGTTTAAAACTATACGGCTGAGCATTAATCACAAATTTTTTGAATGGTAATGCTTACTATACTGTTGTCACAGGCACACTGACATTTTAAAGCCCAGGTTGGAAAGGATGCTGGAATTTATTATAGCATTTGATGTAGTATCACTTAAAAATCTGGGTCCCTTACACAAATTTTAGAATGAGACCTCTTGCCCTTCAGTAATTGCAAATGAGATGCCAGGGGAAGAAGACTCTCTCCCTTCTGTGGACCTCCTGTCACTCATCTGTGAAATAAAGACTGAGTGATGTTTACCTATGGGCATCCATCTTAAATGATTAGTGGGAATTAGAGTAATTATTATAAATTAATGGCTCTATGAGTTGTAAAAGGTTAGATATTATGGAGTTTCATTGTTGTGGAGGCAGACAATTAAGGAAACATACACTTACCATGGATCTTGAAACATTTCTAGCCACCTTGCTTTTTATTACTTTACTCTGTATGATACAATCAGCATTGCAATCTCAGTTTTACGGATGCTTCTTAAAATTGCAGTATCTCATGGGGAAGAAATATAATTTTTCCATAAAGGCTTACATGCAGTTCAATTTGATTAGGTTCTTAATCACTCTCACCTGGCCTTGGCCCCTTTGCTGAATTGTTCTGCACTAATTTACAACCATTGGACTTTGAACAGTAAATCCTAAATTTGCGAGTGAGCTCTCATATAATTTAGTAAGAATGCTGATGGGCTGTTACCAGGGTCAAAAACAAGCACTTCGTAAATTGGTTTATTGTATATCATCACAGGATCACCAAATTCAATCGTAAGAATGGTTAACTTTGAGTAAGTGAAGACGGGTGTGGGGTTACAACTGCAGTAAACTTGAAATTGATCATGATCTGTGGTTGAACTTACCGGAAGCAGTTGGTTTAATTCATGCAATATGGGTCAAAGAAAGAAAGATGGAAGGCAGCTTCGCTGGTCCGTTGACTTGCCGAAGGTCATGGAGACCTGGTGAGTTGCTGTTTGCCCGGATTTGGCAAGCCGTGTTAGAGCAGCTTAACTGCATCTGACCAAACCTGCCCATAAAGATGCCCTTGAGGCTGTAGGCTTAGTGACATATTTGAACAGTTGAATATGAAGTTTTGGGCAATTCCTAAGGCAAATGGCAAATGATTTGTGATCCGGCATGAAGCTTGCAACATCTTTGCGAACGCTACTTAAATTGCCTTGTTCTAGGTTAGCAATTAGACAGTCCTATGGGTCCCACGACAGCATGTTTATGAAACACAAGTGGAAAATAAGCCTGTGTAAAAATTTTTAGGAAGCAGGGCAAAGATTAGACATCTCTAAATATTCTTCCAGGCAAGACATCATAACATTCTTGAAGAAGAAAACATGCATAAAATCAGTCTAGCCTTTCTAAATGAGTGTTGGCTATTTATGGTTTCACAAGTATGCATTAGTAGGCGGGCTCTTTGCCCTTTCTGTCATCGCTTACACACAACATCAAACTTTGGCTTCCCATTTTTTTCCCCCACAAACTGCTATAAGAAATAATATTGTTAAAAAAGAAATAACATTGTTTATCACAACCTAATGCATATATAATACACACAACGGTAGCAAAACCTTGCTCTGAAATACTCTCTAAAATGGAAACATGAATGCTTTGTGAACACCTGCTAAACGATTTTAGGTCTTCCTGTTTGAAAGATACTTGAGCTGGAGTGAAGTGAAAGAAACAGGTGAGACCTCTACTTGGGTGTTCCTGCTGGTTACTGAAACTTGGATAGGTAGGCAATACTACTCTTGTCTAGAAATCAAATAGGCAAGACCGTCAAAGAGCTCCTATAATTACCGCTGTTCCTGTAAGAGTCATGTGAGTCTGGGGGTTGTGCAGATGGTGAGAATAATGTGCTTTTCTCTAAGACGGACTGTAGCACATAGGTGCACCTCCCCAAGCTGTGTTCTGAGCTTCTTGTCCCTTAGCACTGAGCATAGCCTGCTGCTTGTGTGCTGTTGAGTGCTGATGAAAGAAGGGAATGGATGAATGAATGACTCAAACGAGCAAAGAGAGTCAGATGCATCTGAGTCAACATTTATTATAGAAACTCCCGTGTGCAAATAGCTATGCTAAAGGCAATGAACACGTCAAAAGTAAGTTAGACAGGGCTCATAATTTCTGGTTACGGGTATAATAGCAGTGGGTAGGAGCAGGTGGCTATGGTATAATGAACCTTAGGTCTTTTATAACAGCGTCATAGGGTAACAGCTTCCCTCTCCACTGTCTCCCCGAGTCTTTGAATAGTGGCAACAGTCTGCGACTGAAAATTGCAAAACATGGGTCCATCACCTTGGTTCACCTTGCCGGGCGATAACCTTGCTTGTCGCTAGTGGGGACCTTTCCTTTAAGCACACAGGCTAGCCATGTTCCACACTGTCTGCCATTCTTTTTTTTTTTTTTTTTTTAAGATTTTATTTATTTGACAGACAGAGATCACAAGTAGGCAGAGAGACAGGCAGAGAGAGAGAGAGGAGGAAGCAGGCTCCCTGCTGAGCAGAGAGCCCGATGTGGGGCTCGATCCCAGGACCCTGGGATCATGTCCTGAGCCCAAGACCAAGGCTTTAACCCACTGAGCCACCCAGGTGCCCCACTGTCTGCCATTCTTAAAATAACTGCTCTATTGCACTCCTCCTCAGCGCTCTCAGGGGAATTTGTACTTCGGCAGTCAGAAATGACTGCAAAGAACCAATTTCCCTTTGAGGCAAATAGACCCATAGATCTAAATGTAGGTAGAGGAAATGGCAGATTCTTTTGGTCTGGGGGCTTCTTAATTGAATTCAGGAACCCAGCTAATTGAAAGAAGCAGCCAGTTAACAATATACAGTACACTTAGCTTCAGGTAGTGGTGCATTAGCACATTCTGGCTTATAAGAATGGATTATTACAGTTTTCAAGAATTCTGTGAGCCTGTGCTTAAGCACAGTCACTAATTAATTAATTAATTTATTTATTTATTCCACACCTAGTGTGGAGCTTAACATGGGGCTCAAATTTAGGACCCTGAGATCAAGACCAGAGCTGAGATCAAAAGTCAGATGCTCGACAGATGGAGCCACCCAGGCGTCCCTTAGCATAGCCATTATTAAAATTTAAATTGTATAATTTACAGTTAAATAAATCATATTGAAAACCAAGCTAATAAATACTTGAAACTCATCACTTTCTAATTATTTCATGATTGTTGTACTCTTGGGGTGTTTTCTAGTTATGTGGAGGAAATGTTATGTGATGGTGTGCCGCTCCATGACTTTTCTTTTTTTTAATTAAGTTTTCAATTTCAATAAAGTTAACATAGAGTGTTATATTCATTTCAGGTGCACAATACAGTGATTCAACAACTCTATACATCACTCAGGGCTTATCATGATAAGTGTACTCTGAATTCCCATTACCTGTTTCACCCAACACCCCCTCCCTTGCCCACCTTCTGTCTGGTAACCATCAATTAAGAGTCTGTTTCTTGGCTAGTATATCTCTCTTTCTATCACCTTTTTTTCCCCTGTGCTCATTTCTTTTGTTTTGTTTTGTTTTGTTTTATATTCCACAGATGAGTGAAATCATATAGCATTTATCTCTTTCTGACTGACTTATTTTGCTTAGCGCAATACTGTCTGACTCCTCTACACGTGTTGTTGCAGATGGCAAGATTTCATTCTTTTTGATGGCTGAGTAATATTTCTCTTTCTCTCTCTCTCTCTCTCTCTCTCTCTCTCTCTCTGTGTGTGTGTGTGTATGATAAATATGGCATTAACTGTAGGTTTTTCGTATCAGCCCTTTATTATGTTGAGGCATGTTGCCTCTAGACCTTCTTTATTGAGCATTTGTATAGCCTTTCAGAGCTCAATATTTAGGAACATCATTTCAGTAGCTAGAAATCAGCCATGGTAGGTGTATTCATGCCATGAGAATTGGCAAACAGTACAAATCACGCCTCCTCCTCATTTACCAACACAACTATTTACCAACACAACACTGACTCCATCTATAATATCTCAGATACTGGGATTGATAGGCAGTGAAAGTGGCAAAAAAAGAGTAAGCAATGGTGCTAAGTTTTGGGTAAAAGAGATAAACGTGGCAATTGTGATGAGCGCTGTTGTAGATGCACTTGGAGCTAGTACAGAAGTACCCATACAGTCTCTTTTCATGGAGGCCTTTGTGTCAGGGTTCTTCAGAGAAGCAGAATCAATAAGACACACACACACACACACACACACACACACACACACACACACACATCTTTTTTTAAGGAATTGACTTATGCAATGGGATAGGGCTGAAAACTCAAGAGTTGATGCTGTAGTCTTCAGGCAGAATTTCTTTTTCTCAAAGAAACATCAGTTTTTTTCCTCACAAGGGCTTTCAACTGATTGGATGAGGGCCACCCACATAATTGAGAGTATTATGTTTTTAGTTTAAGTCATACATCTTGACCACATCTAAAAAATACCCTCATAGCAGCATGGAAATAAGTGTTTCCTCTATGTTACTAGACAAAATTATTGCAAAAAATATTTTTCTACCGTATCCCTAGGCCAGAAGAAGTACTAGCCATTTCTTCTTAAATCTGAACAATTAAGCATGTATCTCATAAGGAGATAGTAGCCAGTTATAAACATGGCATATACATTATAGGAACATTCTGAAAATTTAATTCTTAAATAGTCACAACTATTTACTAATGGGCAGCACACAGCTTCTCAAAGCCTACACTCAAATTAGACATCACCACTTTCATTTCCTGTTCCATACTGATTTTCACATGCTACCCATGTAAACATTAAGGAAATTAAGGAAAATTAACAAAAAACCAACTTCATAAGGATATAATGTCATTGAAAGAATATAGTAAAAATAATGATGTTGAAACGTCAGATACTTGAGTTTGTGCAGTTTCCTACACATGTCAAGTTTATCTGGAAATTTAAGATATTCTCTGATGTCTCTCAGTTTGCTGCTGTAGTCCAGTGAATCCTGTCACAAGTTAGAGGGGTTAAAATGATAAGCTTTGGAGACAGATCTTTTCTAGCTTAAAGATGAAGCCACTTAATCTTTCTATAATTCTGTTTCCTAGTTTGTGAAATAAAGACAATAAAAACACATAGTTCACAGTGCCTGACCTGCAGGGAGTGCTTATAACTGTGGGACAGACAGAAGGTGTACCTTGCAATGGGAGGGGAGATGTGGAATTGGGGATTCTTATCTTTGCCTTGGTGTTTTGGTTATCTTGTTCTCAGGTACCTAGAGAGTATAATTGAGGTTTTCTATGCTTATATATCTTTTAGTTTGAGTCTGAAATACAGAAATAATGAGAGCAATATTTCTTTACTGATCTTAATTCTTGAAGAACTCTCTTGAGACCAAAAAATTAACATTTTGAATGTTGAAGAGATTCTGTTTGACTACTTCCTCTATGAAAAGTTTATACTGAAATACAAACTTGGTGAGTCTTATTCTCAAGGAGGTAGGAAAGAAAAGATCTTCATGGCATGTTTGAAATCCTCTGTTTGCAACTGTTGGAACCAGTTTACACAATTAACTTATTGGTTCCCTCCAAAGGAATTTGGAAAATACTGAGTGAACATTCTGTAACTAAAAGAATTAGTATTTAAAGTCTTTATTGGGAAATTGATGTCAAAGGATGACACTGATATAGGTTATTTGAACGAAAGATCTGCTGATGTCGAACATACACTGAATTTTAAAAACTTGGCGTGAAAGTTTGAACATTCTGATTTTATAGCAGTGAACCATTCTGCTGAAGAGAAGCAGTCCTTCAAGATATGAAAGGATCATTTATAATAATGCTTCACACTGAGAAATGTTGAAGAAGTGCTATTTTGGAGGTTTGGGGAATGTGAACTTAGAGAAATGAACTAGAACATATATTTAAAAACTACGGCTTTCCTATTTTCTGCCACTCCTGATTAGCTTGTAGAGAAGTTTTATGAGACTGAAAACAGTCCAGGACTGTTAACTCCAATTTAAATTATTTCAGCTATCAAAAAGTCTCTTTGAAAGTTCACTTCTTCTAGAGTATTTCACTCCCCCAAGCCTGTTTCCTCAGATTACTTGCTCAGTCAGCTTCCTGGGCACCAGATAAACAAATAGGATGGTTATTTGAGGTGACATATCAAAAGAGGAGGAGACTTAGTTTGGTACCAGACACTGCTAATCGACAGTGGGGTTTTAAGAGTTCAAGGATGAAAGCATTCTGGCGTAGACCGTACTGATGAAGAGGGCCAAGTCTAGAACAAATATCGCACTGTCATCGAATGGAGTTTGGAGGTTCAGAAATCAAAGAGCTCTGTTGTGTGAGATCTCGCCATCTTCTTTGGCCTTTTTAGTTTTTGATTTTCTACCAACCTTTTAGGAAATGTAAGGTTAGTAATTTCCCTCCACACTCCAAAGCTCTATAAAAGCCAAGCGTTTGCTGGCTACAGACTGTGAAATGTGACGCATTTGGGGTACTTCATCTTGGTGATTTGTTTGGAATGTGTATTCTGAGGTCCCCGTGTATTACCTCCAAGGGCAGAGAGTCTGCTGCGGCAGACCCACAGAGGCTGGCTTCTGTGGTTAACGAGGTCCTCTTGTCTCCTGCTCGTGCTGCTCACCAAGTCTCTTCCTGGCAGTTTTCAGACCCAGGGCTGTCCCTGGAGGGAGCGGGATCTGGCAGAATCGCAATTCTCCTGTCACCTCTGTGTCTTGGAGTGAAAACAAACATCTGGGCAGGCATTTGGGGAAAGATGTTGTGAAGAGTGACACACAGTTAAAAGAGGCATGTAAAGGGAGGAATAAACATTCTTTTCTTGCTTAGGAAACATGACAATTTATAGTCTGACTGTATGTCCCTGAGCCTTCACTCCATCTCTCACTTCCTAGTGGAACTCCCTCCTCTCACCTCTGTAATTTCCCTTATTGACGGAACAGCTAGGGAAGAGTTCCACAAAAATACAGGGACCTGGGATTCACCCTCGTGAACCACAGGTACCCCGAGAAAGCATGCACCTGTTTAAGTTGATGGCATGACCCTGCCCCTGACCTTGACGGATGTGAACCTATCATCGTGAGTTGCACGTAGGTTTCAGTAAATATTTGACAAGTGAAGATGCAGTCATTGTTGTTTCCATCCCACACTTTCTGCATTTGTGATCTCTTATCCTGATCTCCTGGAATGAACTATTCCGTGTGTTTACTATTAGTGATATTGGAGGTATCTAGCGGTACTCCCATTGAGCTAAATGTTGTATCTAATTACGTCATAAATAACATAGAGAATCTCAGGGAATTTGAGAAAGTGTATGGGAAGCTCATAAAGGACAACACTTTCTTCTCATTCATAAGTTACCACTTTGGAAGCATCCCATTATTATAGCAAATACTCATGTTAGGAAGCACGATGTACTAAGCTGAGAAAAGTTTCATATTCTTGTCATTTGGACAAATTGGAACAGGAAGGGCTTGAGCTAATTCTTTGTATGGGAGAGTAGCTGCCAGATATGATTTCAGAATGTAAATATTCAAGTTGAAGGTCCCTGTGGTCTCTGTCCTGCCCGCTCTAGTCTTTGCCTACTAACGCAGCCACAGGCAATGCATAAATGAAGAGGTGAGGCTGTCTTGTGATAAAACTTTATTTATGGGCAATTGAATTTGAATTTCATGAAACTTCCATATAGTACAAATATCATTCTTTTGATTTTTTTTTCTCCAACCGTTTTATTCTCTGGGCCTGCAAATACAGATGGTGGGCCAGATTTGGCCCAGAGGCCATGGTTTACATACCCCCGTACTAGAGCCAAAAATGAAATAAATGAACAAACCTAGTCAGAACAAATCGTGCAGTTGCCCTAAGTCTTTCTGGCCATTTCAAGTTACCAGGTTGTTTTGACCAATATCAGTGACCTCAGATTGGGGGAGAAAGGAATTGTATGTACTTCGATGGGTGGATTCTTCCACAACCTTCTTATCTCTCATATGTTAGAAAGAAGAGGAGGCTCAGCCTAGATTCGACCACACGTTTCACAACCTGGGATCCTGTATGCCCAGGGACATTAGCCTGGTCTCTCTGTAGACACTCTAACAAGTACTTTGCGTGGAAGATTTACTCTTCCTACAGCAGGTTTCTAAAACACTCTGGTGATCCCTCCAAATCTTCTCTTTCTCCGTGCTTGTCTATGTCTGTCTATCCACGTCTCTAGTTAACTCTCTGCCTGGGTCTGCATGAAGCTCTTGACTTCTTGAGGACACTACCAGTTCTATAAAATATCTGATACCGCATTGAATTAAAATGGTAGCCACTTACACGTGCCTCATGACCCTATACACACACACACATACACACACAGGCAGACACAGTGAGTTTGGTTTAAAGGGTCCCGAAGGGGTGCCTGGGTGGCTCAGTTGGTTAAGTGTCTGCCTTCATCTCAGGCCATGATCCCAGGGTCCTGGGACTGAGCCCAAGTCCAGCATCAGGCTCCCTGCTCAGCCGGGAGTCTGCGTCTCCCTCCCTCTCTGCCCCTCCTCCCCCCTGCTCCTACACACACACTCTCTCTCTTTCTTTCTCTCAAATAAATATATTTTTTTAAAAAATATAAAGTTGTCCTGTGAAGAAGTAAGTATCTTCTGTTTTTATTTATCACTCCACATAAAGTACTGATTGTCTTGGAGTGATTGGAGATTACAGTGCTTCCAACCCAATCTAATTTCATGAATGTAGATAGATCCATGGTGTTTCTTCCACAAATATCCCAAATACAGCTATTTCCCTCAGGTCATAAAATGTTTATTCTCTTTTGATCAGCTTGTCACCAAAAGTCCAATGCATTTTGCTGAAAACTCACTTGTAATGATTCAGAAGTGGAATGCAGCCCCGATGTACTAAATCTTGAGAAATGGTCATTCCATTTGCGAAACAATAGGGTGGGAAATAGAGGAAGGAGATTTTTGGAAATGTTTTATAATGATCGGAGAAAGGAACATTATGCAGAATTATTAATGCTAAATACCATTCAGTTTGGATACAGAGTTTTGTCCTTATCAGATATATATTTCATAAAAAGTAAATTAGAGATTTGTAGGTCATTTGCTTTTGATAAAGCCACTTTTGTTCTTTACCAGTGTCTTAACCTCCAGAACTCTGCTTTTTACCAGGATGCGAGTATCAAAATAACTTGAAGAAAAATCTCAAAATTCATCTTGGTCTATCCCTCCCCATTTTGGTATAGTCAGTACCTTCTAGTGAGAACCTATTAGGAACACAGCTGTAATTGAATAAGATACCTCTTATCCTCAAGCAAGAAAACACCATGGAGAACCAGGGGTTTCTCAGTGAGAGGGGCTTTGAAAGAATCGGTTATAGGACTTAGAGATTAGTTGGGTGGGTTGGGGAGGGTTCGGAGAACCAGAGCTTCAGCCTCGATTGGATTCTTCCAGAAAGGAGAGGTCAACCTACAAAAAAGTCTCTCAATACATCTGATCAACAAGGAGAGAGAGTAGTACAGAGATCCATCTGTAAATGGTAAGGAAATCCACTCATTTTGCCTCAGGGAGGAGATGTTCAGTACTTTTTGGATGACCTAGGGCTTTGTTTTTGTGTGTGCTTAAACAAAATTTTGAAGTGGCTTTGCTTTGTCTCATTTATCATGGTCTCAGAGTAATTTTGTCTGGCGTTGGCCTTCTGTGAGATGGTTTAGGTGTAATAGACTCTCATGACCTAGCTGTGAGTTGCCAGGCTGTCTTCTAAATGTCAAGGGCAGCCTGTTTTTTTCTTTCTTCATACCTCCCCCCTGCTCTCTTTTCCAGCACAGCTGTCGTGCCTACTACCTTTTAATGACACGTTTCCAAGTTTTTATTACAAAATATTTTCTTTGTACAGAGAAAGCAAAGCTAATAGTACGACAAACATCAGGCATCCATCAAACAACTTAGGAAATAAAAGATTGTAGATACAAGTATTTGAGCACTCTCTCAAATCCTAATTTCTCCTGGGAGGGAACTGCCGTCTTGAAGTTGATAGTTATCGCTCTCAAGTACAAGGCATTTTCATTTTCTTTTTTAAAAAAATATACATATGATATTTTATGGTCTCCCTCCCTTCCAGGAGTTATGGAAGATCTAACTTTAGTACACATTTGTTGTCATTTTTTTTTTTTTTTAATTCTGGGGTTGTTTTAAGTAAGCTAGACTAAAGCATCAAGTGACATAAACATGAAACAACCTCTACTTCATACAGGTCACAGGACATAACTTTATATAAGTACTGTTAAGCATTATAAATGAATTTTAATTATCACATCAAGTACTTTGTGCATTTGGAGTTCAGTGTCCTACAGTGACTTTGATCCCAGGGGCAATTTGTTGTTTCTGCTTACCAAGATGTTTGGTGGATTTTTCTTCTTCCCTCCACAGGTTCCACCAAACATTTTAACACTAACAGAACTGCCTCAATTGGAAATTCACATTTTATGCATTAATAGTCTATTTTAATTTCATGAAGCAGAGGTTTACTTCCTCCTTGCAAATAGCAAAAAAAAAAAAAAAAAAAAAAGAAAAGAAAAAGAAAGAAAAGAGGAAAGCAATATTGCCAAAGGAAGTGAACTGGTATATCCAGAGATAAAGATGTTGAATTAAATACTTGACTTTCATTACCTTTTACTTTACATTTCCATAGAACTTAAGCATTAATTAAATACACCAGGGCCTTCCTCCTTGCAGGAGAACATCTACTCTCTGACAAGAATTGTCAACTGAGGGAATGTTTGGCACATTAGACCTGCCATTGAAAACACACTCACTTTCCCCGAGAGCACAGCTGATGCATTCTGACAGACAGACAGGCAGAGCCAGAACACAAGGAATTATCCCCATCTTGTCTCACCCTCGCTGTCAAACAGACTGATGGGACTGAGCGTCTTTTGCGTTACTGGAGGTTTCCAAAGACAAGCACACTTATAACTGTATTATATCTCTTGTCACCTGGTGCCACTTGGTACATCTCAAATAAAAGCAGGGACATTGTCATGGTCTTCTGAGGTCCTCAATATACTTCCCCTTATATGGCAGGGACAGAAACCAAATATCAGGCGTCTTAGTCTGTTTGGGCTTCTGTACCAGAAATAGCATAAGCTGGGTGGCTTATAAACAAAGGGCACTTATTTCTCCTACTTCTGGAGGGCTGGGAAGTCCAAGATCATGGTACAGGTAGATTCCGTGTGTGGTGAGCGCCCTTTCCCTTGTTCCCAGACATCATCTTCTTGCTGAGTCCTCATGGGCCCAAGGGACAAGCTAGCTCTCTGGGGTCTGTTTTATAAGAACACCAATTCCATTCATGACCTCATCACCTCCCAAAGACCCCAGATCCTAATACCATCACCTTGAGTGTTAAGATTCGGCCGTACAAATTTGGGGGGGTAGGCACAAATGTTCAGACCACAGCAGGTTCAACTGAAGTTGATGTTGAATGTTGAGTGCTTGGGATGTTAAGTCCACTGAGGCCCAGATACGTTCTCAGGGCTGGTCCAAAAGGTTGCTGGACCAGGTGCCCCAGGATTGGAAGGGAATGTTGGAGAAGTAAATTCCCCAAAGTCCTTATCATCCCATCCTGACATGTACCTTCTCATGGCAGGGGAACACTTAAGAATCTGCCCTCAAGAGTATACATGCTGCACCACAGAAATGGAAGACAAGTTAAGCCAGCAAAGCAAACTTGAGTTTGAAAACCTCGTGGAGGAGACGAGCCATTTTGTACGCACCACGTTCGTGTCCAGGCACAAGAAGTTCGACGGTAAGTGGGATGACTTCTGCTTCTCTCTGTTCTGGGGGTGCCTTCCTTAGACTCTCGGTCTTCTGGGAAAACCATTTTTTTTTTTAATGCAGTATCTTTTCTTTCCTTCTTAAACATTTCTATAACTTGGTCTATATTTAGAAAAAGCATCAGCGTTCTTGACAACTTTTGTAGTAATATCTTAGAACAACCGGAGTTAACAAGGAACTGTTTTGAATTTGTGGTTTGCCTGTGAGATTTATTCTGAAAGATTTAGCTTAATTTTTCATGATTAGAGTGATTCTAATTCAGGTTTTGTCACATCATAGCTTGTCTTAATTTTTCATCTGGGGATTTTCTTTAAAATAATTAAATGTCATTTAAAATTATTTGAAATATAACAACACTTTCAAGAAGACAGACTTGTTTTCAGTGCTGCTGACATGGACTCCTTTATTTCAGAGTTTGCTCCTCCAAGAATCTAGCCACATTTTACATTGCGGTGACAGTATGTTCTGAGTAAGGTTTAAGTCCTCTATTGATTTCCTGATTATAAGCCATCAAGTTCCTTTCTATATTCTATTTGTTAAATAAACATTCTGTAGGAGAGAGCACAAAGAGTGAAAGTAATCATTACTGGGGTTTCAGCATTGAATAGTCTCATCTGAACTTCAGGAAAAAACCTTTTTCAAAAGCAATCTGATTTTTATAAACTGATTTAATAATGATAGTGATAAAGTTAATATTCTCAGGTGGTTGTGTAGTCTTTAGAGCTTTAAGAAAGGAATGTAATTCCTGTCGCTCCTTGTAAAGCAGACTTGCCAATTGTGGTGACCTTGCCTTGTACCATAGGGTCACACTAAGTTGTCCTGGGCCAGGAGACCCGCCATCTTTTCCCTCATCCTTTCCAGTCAATGCACGGTAAAGCCCGTTAGAAAAGGCTGGCCGAAGTTTGGATTTTCCTTTTTCTATTCTCTGCAACAGGCAAAATGTTCTGCTTCATTGCTGCTTTAAACTATTACAGTAACACCAATTTCTTTCATATCAACCCTCTGAGTTCTGAGAGACAGGTCTACCTGGTAGTGTTTTTAGTGCTTAAGGTGATGTGACGTTCTCCGTGGAAGTCAGTGGGACTTTATCTTTTCTGCCCAGTGTCCCAACATCTGCACCTTCGTCCTCTGCCCCTTACTCTGTGTTCAGCTTTATCTGTGGATGTGCATGAAAATAATTCCTTACTTAGAGGTGAAGCTGTGAATGTTGTTCCCATGAATGAAACTAGGGAGTACTTAGTTGTTCCCCTTGATTGACAGATTACAAATCCAGTGACATTCAGGAGTCCCTGTAGGGGCTCTGTGTTGGAGGAAATGTAATGTATCACTTCAGGTGGAGGCAAATTGAGACACCTTATGGTTTGCTACAGAAAGCAGGGAGAGTGATCTGGAGCTGTTGACTTTTACCTGTCTTTGGGAAATGATTCTCGTGCCTTTATTAAGCTGTACTCCAAAGTTGCAGTGAAATAATTCTAGGCAGCATTCATGACACACGTGTATATTTCCTTCAATAAAAATATTTCATGTAAGGTGGTTTTGTGGGGAGTGGATTGATTTTTTTAAATGTGTAAAGCCATTCAAAAGGACGGAGCCAGATACTTGTATTCTCATCTCAATGACTTTTAATATCTTTGAATTTAGAATCCTTGATCTCATCTAGTTGGTCTTACTAAAGAAACCTCTCTTCATCTTTCTCTGACTCTCTGTCTCTCTCTCCAGATGTGTTTTAAATTGTTTAAATGTACTGTGGGGCATTATGTCAATTGATTTGACAGGACATTGATTTTGTTAAGATTAGGTCTGACATGGGGGGTGATGAATTCTTTTCCTCATACTGCATCTCACCGCATTAGGCTGGGATGGGAGAGAAGTTGAGTTTTTGTGTTTTGTTTTTGGTTTTGTTTGTTTGTTTGTTTGTTTGTTTTTTCCCAAGGAAGCTATCAGCCAGCTTTATTTGTAAAACTCAACATGTGATCCTGGTGAGCTCAGCTTTTGAAGGGTTCAGTCTTTTAAAAAATAAGTAAATAAATAAATAAATAAACTATGTAAATAAACTCAAAGTTCCCATTATAAGTTCTGCTGTCTGTTTAGACAGTTTCTGGAAGGTCAGCCACACAGTTGTATGATTTACCATCTTATCCCGTGAAGGTGATCCTGCTGAGTCACCTTTCAGGAACAGGAGTGCATTCATGTGGCAACTGTCCATTTTTTCCCTTAGCTTAAGAAAAAAAAAAAAAAAAAGAAAGAAAGAAAGAAAAGAAAATGAAAAGGAAAAAAAGAAAAAAGAAAAAAGAAAAAAAAAAGAAAAAGAAAACAACAACAACAACAAAAACCCAACAGACTTCCTCATTGATGAGTATCAGTTGGTATGAGCACAGAACTATCTAGGATCAGTTGTGGAATGTTACCCTCTGAGTCTGATTTTCCCAGATACAATCAGTGGTATTCTGAAAGACTTGGAGTTTATTTTTAGGAGCTTCCAGTTCGTGAGTCATTTTGCATTCTTGCTGGGGTCTCTCGATCCAAAGTGTCCCTTTTGCATTTCTGACTCTGGTCCCACTTTCTCAGGGATCTTGACTTATCTCCTGGATTTTGCATGTTTTTATTGGCTATATTATATACATGACTGTTTTCCATGAGAAGGTGACCACTCCCTTTCCTATTTTCATTAAGTACAAGAACAATTTTAATTGCATCTGATACATGTGATTCTGTCCAAACCATATCCAGAAGGCTAAGTTCAGTCACTTTTAGCCATTAGTCTACAGTTGTCACTTTCCTTATTGTACTAGAAATGTTTTGATTCCATTTGGCTTTTCATTTTGTGGCAGAGGTGACTCTTAAAACTTGAAACTCCAAAAATGTTAAGATAACATTCTGTGTATTGCCATAATCTTTCCAGTTTTTATTAATATCTTTGGTAATATTTAGAAGAAACTGTATAAAATTATAACAATTCACTGGGTGCTCAGAAGCTAAGTTCGTATGAATTCTTCTCCAGCTTTCCTAAATGGACAGGTTTGGCTTCATACTCCCATTAGCCCTAAAATTTGTAGTTGAGAGGCCATAAATTGAAAAAATATATGTCTAATCTCAATTGCAGACATTCTCATTCTTTGGCAGAGAATTTTCTTATACCTGAGTAGCTTTTTCTTTTTAAACATAGGATTGAAATGTTATGACAAAGGTATGTAAAGTAATAGTTTATATTCTTGGCACTGATACTTTTCTAAGTGTCTCACAAGGTTTTGGCTAGTTGGGGTTTTTTTGTGGGTTTTTTTTGTTTTGTTTTTTGTTTTCTTCTTTCCCCTCTCTCTGGTCAAATCTCTGCCTCTGGCTCACATTATCTAGCCCTATAAGCCCATCCCCTTGCTGGCGGGACCTTGCCTACAAAGATTCCCTCAGAACTGTACAGGGTTGTACTCAATTTGCTCCGTAGCCAAGCCCAGACTTTTGTCACACCCCCAGGGTTACATCACAAGGACCATCCAGAAACACCTGGCAGAATGATCATAGCATTACACCTTTACTTCTCACCTGTCTCACCTCTGCCAAACACCCAGACAGCCAGAAGTGTGCAAAATAAATAAGTAACTCATATACAAATATAAAAAAGGGAGTGACATCTTTGTGCACCCACTCGTTTTCCCAATATTGTTGTGTGTAGTGACCCTCTGACCCGGTCAAATTTGTGTCTAAAACTCAACCTCACTCATGCTTCTAAGTGGCTCATGTGTTAGGATTCTAGGAAAATACACAACAACCAAACACTCTGATATTAGTAATAGTGATACTAGGGTGACACCTGGCCGTATTCCTCACCCCTTACAGATGTTCAGCTATGGACCAAAGTGAACCACAGAGCAGAGTTGCAGAGCTACTCAGTGGGAGACTCAGCATCATCGAGTCCTAGGCTGAGCCTTCCTGAATCGTCAGCCCCAGGACCCTTTGAACTATCCCGTGCTTTCCAGCCCCCAAATGTGCTAAGGTTTCACCAAGCCAGCATCTACTCATATGTCTCTTGTGCCTGTCCAGTCCCAGTGCTTGTGGGGAGGATGTGATGCTGTCTTTCAGAGACAAGTGGAATGGGACTTTTTTTTTTTTAAAGCTTAACAAAGATAATTACCCACCTAAATATAGTCTTGCTCCCAAGGAACCTGGGGCCTAGAGAGGGTAAATCACTTGCCAAGTTTCCACCAAGAAGAATGAAACCAAGACTGTAACCCAATACTCTTGACTTACGTCAGACTTATAAATAGTAATGTGATAGGAACTTGACATTTGCTTGAAATTCTAACTAAGCTTTTATTTGTTTCAAGTGGGTGCTGGCTCAGAATTACTGATATTCTTTTAACAAGGCAGTGATGATATTGGTGGGTAAATAATGTACCTATATTTTTGGAAAAGGCAGGAATAGTATTCATTTGAGTGTTGAGCCTTGGTTAAAGGGGAATGAACATTTTGTGCAAAAATGTTATTGAATCAATTAAGCCATGTTATTTATTCTTATCTCTTATCTTATCTTGTAGCTTCTATCTTAATATGGGTACCAGCACCCTATTCTCTAGGAATCTATATGGAATATGGATTATTCAGAGACAGAAAAATTTAGTTGAAGGGATATTTTATTTTGCTTATTTTTTTTTCTTCAGATTTATTTGAGCTGAAATTTATACATTTGAAGCTCGATATGGTTTTTTATTTGTTTAGTTTGTTCTTCTTGGTCTTATTATTTTACTTCCTTCCTGGTTTTTATTTATGCATTTTAATGATATACATTTGTCCAGAGATTTTTGGCAGCAAGTACATTTTTAAAAGCAAAAAAAAAAAAAAAAATTTGAGCAGTAATTTCCATCCTTCTGCAGAACTTATTCTGTAGTAACACTCAGAATTCTCATTTTACTGAATGTGGGAATAACATATACACAGCGACATAATATTTTTATGCTGCAAATCTGCTTATGTTTTCTTTTTAAATATCATTTCTCATCTATATACTGTGGAGATGACAATAATATAGTGATATCTGTAAAATACGGTCTAATTTTCCTAGAGAAAACACTTAATCGAAAAGGATGAACCACTAAGTAGTTTTCCATATGGTAGTAGAATCTTCTGTATTTCCTATCACATGGGTGGTGTGTGTGTGTGTGTGTGTGTGTGTGTGTGTGTGTGTGTGTGTGTTTGATTTCAGTTTGGAAACATTTATTCAGAACGTTCCATATAGAAGATACTTAACTGGGGGTGTAGTAGATAAAAGACAGCTAATAATGACAAAAACATGTTCACAGTCTGTCATGAAGTTTACCTTACCTTGTTGGGGAGATGTGCCTCTAAAACCAACAGTAAAGAAGGCAAGATTGGCTCTATCATATGGTAGAAGTCTATTGGAGACAGAAAGGAGGGAATAGAGTGTTGTACTTAGAGGCGTCAGAAAAGACTTCTGGAAGAGGGGACGTCCAGGGCCCTTAAAGAATGACTTGATTGTATTAGTTAAAGAGGGGGCAGGAGGAGACAGATTCTGTGCGTATGTCCTCAGAGTCCTTGGGATATGTCTTAAACATATTTACTATTGATGTTTTGACACACTGTTCATTCACTGACATTTAGTGTGGATCTGTTATGTAGATATTCTATAGAAATGTACCAGTCCTGTATCAGTCTTCTATTGTTTTGTAAGAAACAACAACAAAATTTCAGGGCATGAACAAGAAGCACTTATTTTTCTGCAGTGCATCTTTGGATTGTCAGGAGTTTGGCTCTTCTTGTCTCTGCCCTACTCAGGTTGGCTCTAAACTATGATTCGGTCTGGTCCATTCTAGATTTCACTGTTCTTTTGGAGGCAGCTGTCCATCTTGGTCTTCTCCTCGTCGTGGAGTTTAGACACTAAAATTCGTAAGTGGAGGCATGATGCCCCTTACCGCCTAACCTAGAATGGGCACGCTCTCTTCCCAGGTTCTGTTGGCCAAAGCACATCTCCTGGTCATCCCCAACATCAGTGGAGAAGGGAGGAGATGACTTCATGGAAGTGAAGGTTGGGGAAGGAGTGAATACTTCTATATCCTAACCACCATAGTTCTCAACTGACTCCTGCTATTCTTGAAACAATATTCTGTGTTCCACATTGGGTGGTTTGTTCCTTGTTGTTTTGGTGGATTCTCTAGGAATTCAAGAGGGATAAGTATTTTCTAAATAAAGCACACTGACATACCTCTTACACCACTAACTTCCATGTCCCAGCTCAGCAACAAATGCACACAAAACCACACACATACTCACGTACCGCTTCCATGATGTTATTCAAGAATAAACTGGTGTGATATATGTTTCTTAAGCTACTAGTACCCTTGTTCACTGTACAGAATAACAAGCTAACTATAATTCATAAGGGTTATCACATTAATTATCTTACAAAGTAATTAGCTGAGCACCTCCTTTAATTTTGCTAGGCCACCACCTCTATGACATGTATTTTATCTGAAGGACACACCTCTGGTAATCACAGTGTGCAGAACTGGGCTTTAGAAATTGGAAACTGTCATACTATCACTGAAAAGTAATCTGCCAATTTTCCCAAAGGGCAGCCTTTCCAAAAATAAGAATCAGCTAACCAGGGATTTCATCTGCGGCAGAACTAGTGAACAGATTTACAAATCGTAAATGCCTTGCTTCTGCACAATGTTGGAATAGATGGTCCATGCTAGGGGTCCTTTAAATGCAATGCAAGAAGAACTCAAATCTTTGTACAAGTGAAATTTGTCTTCTTTTTCTTTCTTCCTCCTTCCCTTCCCTCCCTCCCCAACACCCCACTTTTCTCCCTTCCTTCCTTCCTCCTCCTTCCCTCCCTTCCTTCCTTCCTCCCTTCTTTCCTTCCTTCTGGAATTCCCTTCATTTTTTTTCTTTTTTGTATTCTGCTCTTTGGACAGATCATTCAAAACTAAGGAAGCACACTGCTCATAAACAGCCTTGTGTCCTCTGTGATGGACTACCAATCTTTTTTTTAATTCTTAGACCCCTACCACACACTTCAAAGTAACTTAAAATACATTATGGTCCCAGTGTAGTTGTAATATTATCATCTTATTATCACCAATTCCCTTGCATGGTGGCTTTGCCGAGCAGCTGTTTCACAGACAAGCCAATTTCTTTTAAGTATTGCTCTATCAGATGCTGAAACCAGCCCTACCAGAAGGGTTCTTGGTCATGAATGTTAATGAGCAGACAAGTATCTGCTCTCTAACAGGGGCTCACGAATCCTTTGAGTAAGTATGGGTAAATTATAGGAGAAATTTTATTTCACTTAAATTGATCTGCCACTGAATAGAGAAAACTGATTTTCTTATTTTAATGAAAATCAAGAAAAATATTTAATGGTGGTGTAAATTAGAGCTCGGTGGAAACATTTTTGTCTTCAAACCTGAGAGCACTCAGCTCAGTGTAGACGGTTGGACTGCATGGGGTGCGTAATGACAATGGAAAATTCATTATCTCTAGTTAAGGGTGATGTGCGGTGGGAAGCAGTATGAGTCACTCACTCTAACTGGGATTTTGTATCAAGATTCTTGACTTTCCTTCATCATAGGGAATTGGAATAAACGTGTGTGTTCCTCCTCTGCTGAGACAACACGGTTTGCCTTTTTCAGACAAATAACAAGGTAAATGTATAAGAAGCATTTATGTGCTTTGAGAGTTCTAAGATTTAGAAGAAAACGATTCAGGTGAAATCTGAAATGACATACCCTGTCCTGATGGGAGTCCCTGAGGTAGGCACGTGGAGCAGGAAAAGTGATAATGCTTGAAGTCGGTCGATGAGTCCATGAGGGTTTATTATAATATACCCATTTATGTATGGTTTCTACATTTCTATAACAAAAAGGTTTTTTAACAGGAGATAACTGACTTGAGCATATACAGGATGGAAGATGTTTAGTTTGTGAATCCATTCTGGATACACAACAGTGTCAACAGAGACTGTCTCTCTCACGCCTTGTGTATTTCATAATAGTAAATTGCACAGAACGTACCATTTTCAAATCACAAAGAAGGACAGAACTTATGGGGATTTTAACTCAGACCGAGACTACTTATCTCCTGCTTCTACCCAGCATTTTATTGTTCATTGGCTAGAAATGGCATTTTTAGTTTACCCACATGAGCGGGCTTGTTAACAAACCTATTACATGTGATTCAAAACGTTGAACTCTTGTGCAGCGTTGGTGGTATAGTGGTAAGCATAGCTGCCTTCCAAAATGTTGAACTCTTGTTTAGAAGATACAGCGGCACCATGACAAGCAGACTGTTCATACACAAAATTTGGCAAGATTCAGAAGAAAATGTAAAATGTAAAATTTTAAGTACATTATAAATAACATTTCTATATTGCTCAGTAGTTACCCAGTGATTTTTAGTTGAATGACAACACCTACGTGAGCTTGGCATTTTAGCAAATTAAAAGGGAAAGGCAGCTTTGCCTAAGCAATTAATTCTACAGGGTTCCAAGTACTCCACTGGATAGGAATAGAATACTGAGCCAAATGTGGAGGTAGAGTCAGGAACCAACTAAGCCTGCAGAGTTCACAGCGCTCGGAGAAATTTTAAGACATCACTCAAAGCAGCTTCAGAATTTTCCATTTATTATTCTTTCAGAAGGTTTGTTATATTCATTAAATGGACAAATATTATTTTGGGGATGACTATATATAGTAGTACATGATCTTCATGCTGTTTCCTCCTCACCTAGTGGTTTAATTGAATCCAAACAACTTGAAAATGAAAAGCAAACTTTGAAGTAAGATAACAGGGGATCTGGCCTCCAAGGCCTTGCCGTGTTTGAAGAAATTGTCGTTCTCCACATATTTTTTTAATTTCTGAAGATTTCTTTGCATACTTTTTCCTCTTAGAGGAACCGTGCTGTGGTCATTACAGCCTTTGGTTTCCCTAACCCTTCTGTCTCCTTCTCAGTGCTAATGTAATTGACAACCTGGTCATTTTTACTTATTTAGTGTTTTTTTTTTTTTAAGAAGTATGATCAATTGCCTGTTCCCTGTTGAAATCTGAGCTCTCTAAGTATAGGGATTAGGTCTCCTATTTCTATTTTATCTTCCTTTGCTTGACTTACTATGGAACATATTTAACAGTGCTGAGGTGCCTTCGAACTACGGCACTGGCCCCCGCAGACCCAAGGGCACACTCTGGTCACGTGAATTACTTTGGTTTCAGTAATAAATACTACAGAAGAAAACGGGAAGCTTTGCATTCTAGTTCTCTATTAACTCTTAGGGTCCATAACCCTGAAAGTCATATTTGATTTCAGAAGCATTTATTTCAGTGGATTTAATAGACCTAATTTCAGATGCCTAGAGTGAAGATGGTCTTTATGTAGGAGCACAGATGGAAATCCTTACCTCCAAAAACAGGGTGAGTGTGTTCTTCTCTGTCACACACACACGCCATGCACACGTGGACAGAGAAGAATACACTCATCCTGCTTTTTGACGAATGTGTGTGTGTGTGTGTGTGTTTGCATACGCATGAACATGGAGAGGTCAGATGCACCTGAGTCACCATGGATAGGTTCCTGGGTTTGCACACTGGAAGTTTGGATGCTTTGGTCTGGATGGGACTCAGAATTATTTAGCTTAAGCCCTCCCACGTTTCTGCAACAGTCTTTCAGTGTCCTGGTTTCAGTGGACTTGAGAGGTCAATTATCAGGACATAATATAGGGTGCAGAAAGATGACAGAGGTCTTTGCTCTATCACATTAAATATTGCGGTCAGTTTAAAATCTGCCAATAAAAAGTCCCCACTGTGTTAGACAGGATTAAAATACCAATTTCTCATCAAACTATGTGTTTTATACATTAAGCAAGCCTCTTTTTTTACTATGATTTTGACAGTGAATTAATGCTCAAGATCCAGAATTCATTTGATCTTTTGCACATCAATATTATACTTTGTTTGAATTTTTCACAAATCTGTTTTCTCTTTTATTTTCTAGTTCGTAGGATCTAACATATTTATTTTTCACAATCTAGAAAATGCATTTTAATTTCTTCATGTCTTTTGTTATTTTTATTTTTTAATTTTTGCTTGGATGATGTTTTGAAGTCATGTAACTTTTTAAATAACTTTTAACTTTTTTAGTAGCATTTTCAGAATCTAAATTAATGTATGCTTTTTGTAGAAAACTTGAATAACTTAACTTTAAAGTTTTAAGGGATTTAAAGTTTCTTTAAATTTATGTCTGTGAGGGTGGGGGGAGGGAGGAAACCGAACCTGGTATGTCAGGATACTGAAGTAAAAATGTAATAATAATTAGTATATGGCTTCTCATGAAAACTTATTCAAATAACTTATGAAAAATAAATTGGAATTTTTAATTTCTATGTTTCTTAGTTCATAAATACAAAATGAAAAGTAGAAACCACATCTCTGTAAGAGGAAGGGGATTTTCTATTTTCTGGGGATAGTATCCCCCCTGCTCCCATACTTCATAACATTTTGTCAATACAACTTTGGACTAATTTTCCTGTGATTGAGTTGATGGTCTTGATTTAGAGGACACGTAGAAGCCCTTTCAAATTAGGACAACATAGAGCTAAAGATTTATGTGATGCAGTAAACCATGGTTTATATTAAAGAATAGGTCAAGGGAGTACTTAAAATGAATCCTCTCACGAAGGGATTTATGGAAAATAGAGAATGAAGGAAAAACAATATGAACACTTTTAACGCCCTTCTTGAACAATAGTTCACAGTTCTACCCATGGCCCAGTTATCATTAGGTCAGCCACACATGTTCTCTCTCTCTCTCTCCATTGTGCCCAAACATTTCAAGAAGAGAAATGGCTTCTGAGGCTATTGTCAGGCCTGGAACTTTCCAAGACTCCCTAAAACCAGGGACTAGCCCTCAGGCACAACCTGTCCTTAGTTTGAAGGTTTCACTAGTCTCTAGTGCGTAAAACTCGATTGTATTCTGCAGTTAGAAGAGTTGTGGAGCCAATTTTAATTAATATTAGCATTGTCTGTTTTTAAATTGCTAAATACATTCCCCCAAAATTCAGGCACTTGGTTAAAAAATGTTTGAGTTTGTTTTTCTCTTGGCTGTTTCTAAATCAAAAACATCTCTCTCTCTTTTTTTTTTTTCCATGTAGATTCTAGGTGCCTGATGCAGTCAATGTATTGTCTTCATTCACTCACGCATTCCCCATATTTGGGGAAAGGCCTACTTTGCTTATATATCATGCCAAGTTCTATTCAAAACAAACAAACAGAAAAGCCAGGTCAACAGCTCAGGCCTTGGAGTCAGAAACTAGGTTTCAAATGCAGAATTTACAGTTTATTAACAAAGTGACCTGAGAAGGTTCTCGAACTCTTGGGGCTTCGTGTTCTCTCTTTTCGAAATGAGTGTAATAATTGTAGTTTTAAAAATGTACATAAGGAACCCAACACAAAAAGTGAGGATTTCATTTAGGACGGCTGTGTCCCGCTCTTCTCCTTATCCGCAAGTGCTTCCGTGCTTGTCCCTAAGAAGGTGACAGCCCCACAGAGTCACTCAGATGAGAGCATAAAGAACTGTAATACTGATTAGTGCCATGAGCAAAAAAATAGATAAAATATTAGAGAGGAATGAAATGATTTTATGATGAGAGGACCAGGAGTGACTTTGTGAAAAGACAGAATGAAAACTGTCTTCAAAGTTACGAAAGGAATTGGACATTACTCAGGAAGGACGTGGACACGTGGCTAAAAGGCATAGCTGTGGGGAATTGAGAGCAACACAGTTGTGGCACGAAGGATGTATATGAATAAAAGAGGAGTAGAACCAGTAGTCGGTCCTTGAGTATGTTAACAGTGTGGAAAATTCAGTCTGTTCTCTGAAAATCAGTGGGTGCTCTTACGTCTTTCATTTAAATAATTGAATTTACTCTTGATTTTGAAGTTATGTAGACAAAAGTTAGAATTCCTGTTGAACACCAACTAAGATTGCTCTGTGGGGTTGGTTTTGTTTAATTGATGACTGACAGCAGGTGTGTGGATTAGAGGACAAAATGCAGTCAGTCGATTCCTTATTTTCTTTAATGTGTGTATCTGTATAATAATATTTTTAAATGGTAAACTTCCAGGCATCTGTGATTGAGTATTATTCGTGTATGGTCTGTGTGTAAGAATTCTTTACATTAAGGGCTGCTAAATATTATTTCCATGGTGATTTGTGAGGAATAGTATTTTAGGCATAAACTTATCTTATTGTGCTTTTCAGGTTACTCACTACAGTGAATATGTCTTACTCTTACCATCACAATAATTGTTAGATGGTTCATCTGATTATGAAAATGAACATTAGGGGCACCTGGGTGGCTCAGTGGGTTAAAGCCTCTGCCTTCGGCTCAGGTCATGGTCCCAGGGTCCTGGAATTGAGTCCCGCATCGGGCTCTCTGCTCAGCAGGCAGCCTGCTTCCTTTCCCCTCTCTCTCTGCCTGATTGTGATCTCTGTCTGTCAAATAAAAAGTAAATAAAATCTTAAAAAAAAAAAAAGAAAATGAACATTAGTTTGATACCTTCCACGAGGCCCTGCCATACCCATGCCTCCACATATGAAGTTAGTGGTTTTGCTGAAAATTTTTCACGATAATGTTTGTCCACAGTTTCAAAATCAGATTTGTATTTGAAATTATTAAATTTCACATTACATTATATCTGATAAAATGTTCAATTCCTTTCAAATATCTTGCATAAAGATTCCCCCAGTAAAACCACACACAAATATATAGGACAAGGATCCTGCTATAAATATTTCCATCAACAACCGAGGTGGACACATAACTATTGATCATTGCCTACTTCATGCAATGATCTGAATGTTCTCAGTAGCAATTTAGCACACAACGTAGTATGTAGATCTTTGGGGATGGGTGAATACAAACATTTTCATGGACTCCAAGTCTTCATGTCATTGAGAATTTCCGCCTCTAGAGCTCTGTTAAGAAGTCTACATTATGTAAAGATATGCATATTTACTTACTGTACATTTATGCAGTGTTTATTAAGTAGTTATTGATTTTTTTGTGGTTGCTTTTTAGCAGTCGTATGCTGTCATTTTAAATGTGTAATTCTTTTTTTTTTTTTTAAAGATTTTATTTATTTATTTGACACAGAGAGAGAGATCATAAGTAGGCAGAGAGGCAGGTAGTGGGAGAAGCAAGCTCCCTGCTGACCAGAGAGCCCGATGCAGGACTCGATCCCAGGACCCTGAGGTCATGACCTGAGCCACCCAGGCATCCCTAAAATGTATAATTCTTAAGGCAGCTAACATCTCCAGTGTTCCAGTTACTGGGCAGGGAGCCCTCCACAGTAGCAACACCTTCTCTTAGCTTGTTGCCCGTGGTGAATGAAAGATGCATCCCTGGGTGACTCATGGTATTTCTTCATGCTCAGGTTCACCAACTGTGGTTAATAGGAACCAAGTTCATTTGTGTGGAGTATGAAGACGCCAAGACTTTAAGAGTCTTTAGAATAAACTTCACCTGGGCATCACCCGCATGCCTAAGTGGGTTTTTTGCCAATGAGTAATGTTCCCTCACTACCCAGTCCGCCCAGACAATGCGGGAGAGTAGAGCAGTCTTCCAACGAGGGGTCTTCATTAAGGGGTCTTTGTTCCATGAATCCAGTTCTGCTCTGTTCCGTTCCTCACCTAAAACAAACAAACGAAAACACACAAACAAAAACAAAACAAAGACAAAAAAACCAACATTTTGAGGGCCATCAGATTTAGGCAAAATTGAGCAATACAGTTAAAAAAAGAAAAAATCAACACTGGATCTTCCTTCTTGGGAAAACTTTCCTCAGTACCCAGCATGGCATGGTGATTTTGTGGCGATCTCATAAAAGCTACCTTAGTGACAAAGCAGAAAGATCAGCTGTTTATCTTCTCGCTAATGTGAAACCATAAATGTGGCTTTGTTCTCTGCTCTGCATCATCTTCATTTTAGAACCTCTTTCTTCTGTATTTGACCACCAATCAAGAAGCATGTCATTTTTGTCAAATATCTTAACCTTACATGCAATGTCTCTTTAAAATAAGTAATATAATGAAAGAAATGAAGCCTCTGTAACCTTTAGAGAGGCTAATTAATTGAAGGCCTCTCATGATGACTAATGGCATTTTTTTTTTCTACACAAACATCGCTTGTCATCTAAACAAACATTAGTGCATGTAATAAACCATATTGCCAGATAGCTAGCATTTCGGATTAAATGAAAAAACCTTTATTTTAACAAGGTGATAAGAGACCGAGTTGAAAGACTATAATTTCTTCCATGGGAAGAAGAGGGTCTGAGGAAATAAAGCATATTTTGTTTAAAAGCATTGAGGAAAAAAAAGGGGAAAATGTGACTTTGAAAAATATTTTTAAAGGAACCCAAACCACATTTATTTTAATAACCACACGTTAGGTCATATCCAGGACCACATCGTTACAGGGTTGCTGTTTTTGTTCTTTTGTTTGTTTGTTTTTTTAACTCCAGTTCTTACGTTTCCAATATTGTTTTCTTTTCTGTTTACCCCAGGAAAAGAAAACCAGGCAGGATCCTGTATTCCGCTTTATAGTTGCCATTAGTTAATAGCGCCCGTATGGAGAAGCCGTGCCAAGTGCACAAGAGCTGAAAGGTTTTCGTTTGGAGTATTTGTTTGCAAAACAAGCGCAGGCTAATGGAGGATCATTTGTAGAAAGCTCAGCCATGCTGGGTGCTCATTAGATAACTTGGAGAAAGACTCTCTGGTTTGCTCTCCCCTACCCCCCAGTTGTAGACACTTGTATGTGTTTCAATTAAAATCTCCATTTACTTCCAGCTGGCAGGGTTAGCATCCATTCTACCAGCAGAGAGCAAAGGTCACAGCCTCCTGCATGAAGACACGTTAAAAAAAAAAAAAAAAAAAAAAAGATGCCATTTTTGTCAAATGTGTAATTCTTTGGGTGGGTGCCTTTGAGCCACTCAGGGCAGGCTGGGGGAGAAGATTCCAAAGGGTCTGAGGGTCCGGGGACTTGCACCTTGTTTACCGATGTCGCTTTGGTAGCTGTTGGTCCAGATGCTGTGGCTGCTGTTGCTCTGTGGATTGGGACTCAGCAGAAGCTGTTGTTCTTTGCTGGAGTGTGTTTCTGAAATTCCAAATTTAATAGTCTGAGACCCAGTCATTGAAAGCTATGCTGAAAGTTAATTTGCTGAATCCAAGTTTATTTTCCTACCTCCACTGTGGTTGGTGATAGAGCCTTTCGCCTGTGATGCACAATAAAATGAGGGAAGGACGCCTTGGTTGCCCTTCCCCGGGCTGGCGAGGCAGAGCAGGGAGCGGTGGCAGCATGGGGTTGGGGGTCCCCGGGGCAGGGCATCCGGCTGTCCTCGAACTGTCGCACATCCAGATCCAGGCTCTGCCGTCCTCCACCCGCACAGGGTTTGGCGACAGGACAGACTTCAGTTTCTCATCCCCAGCGCTCAGAATAATACATCCTGCCTTGCAGCGTGTGCACATGAGATAAAGTGCATAGAACACCTCCTATAGAATGCCCAGCACATAGGTAGATTTTACTATTTTTAGCACGCTGGCCATGTCCCTTTTGTGAGGGTTTTCTGATAAAGGAAAAGGTTCTGTGTTTCCTTGCCTCGTTTCTGAACATGGAATTAATTTTCTCACTCCAAAAAGATGAAAATTCCTAGACATCCAAATAATTCTACCTCCTGTTTATTGGGTAGTACTCTCGGACTATCGTAAGTACTTTCGTAAGCTTTTGGTACGTGCTGTCCCATTTTTAGCCTTTACAACCATCCTGTGAGGTAGATGATATTGTTATTCCTGCTGTTTTATAGTTGAGGACGTTCTTGCTTGGAGACATAAGTAATTTGTTGAGTTCACGTAGCTAGTCAGAGACAGAGCTGGGCTTGAATCCAGCCTACACCCTGTACCAAGCTGTACTTTCTCCCACAAGGAGAGCAGATCGATTTACCTTGAAAGGAAGTATTCAAGCTCTGCTTCTGACAGTAATTTCCTATGTTAAGAATGGAAAGCTCTGGGGGCGCCTGGGTGGCTCAATGGGTTAAAGCCTCTGCCTTCGGCTCAGGTCATGATCTTAGCCTCCTGGGATGGAGCCCCAAATTGGGCTCTCTGCTCTGCGGGGAGCCTGCTTCCCCCTCTCTCTCTGCCTGCCTCTCTGCCTACTTGTGATCTCTGTCTGTGAAATAAATAAAATCTTAAAAAAAAAAAAAAGAATGGAAAGCTCTGGTAAACATTTTGTGAAAAACTCTACGCTTTGACGTGCTCACTTGGACAAGTTTGTGTATGGTATCCAATGAACCTTAAGCTTGACGTGCCCAACCACGATAGAACAAATTAGAACTTTGCATTTTTGCAAAGTTAACAGGCATCTCTAACAGGGCAATGCCGGCCCTGGGGATTCAGGGCCACGTGATCTGTGAAGCCACCAGAGCCACAAGTGACTGAGTGCAGAGGTAGGATCCCCGTTTAAAAGTGAGTCAGAGCTCACATGGGAAGTTGGGCATATGACCATCATTCTGATGACAGGATCTCAGACACAAGAACAAGAACGGGAGAACTAGTGCCAAAGATTCCAACCCAAATAGTAGCAAGTATGATGTTAGAGTCTAGAAAGTCTAAGTCCTTCACTGCTTGTGTCAAAAAGCACCCCCGTCCTACAGTTGGAAGATGGGGAACCATAAATAGATTCTGCTGGCAGAAAAGGCATGCTTTGTCTCTTCTTAGGAAAGCATTAAAACCTCAATAGTGTGGACTGATTGGTGTTACCAGAGTTATATTCAATAGTATACCACATGCTTTAATGCAAATTATGTTACATATTTTATACTTTAGCTCATAAAGAAAATGTCACGGTTCACGATAATGTCACTATTTAAAATAAAGATAAAAAAGTTAAATGTTCTAAAGATTCTATAAAATGTAAAAAAAAATACCTTTGATTTCACTAATACTTCTTTTTTTTTTCCTTATTCCTAGTAAATAGTCCTGTAAACTTTCTGTGAACTCTGATTTTGCTTTAAATGCAAACATGCTGTATTTATAGCATGGGGACCCTGAGAAAGAGAGAGATGGACGGAGACACACTCACACAGAGACAGACAGAGCAATTTGGTCAAATGTGGTGGTAATAGGGTTTTATTTGGGGGAATGAAACTAGCCTCTGGGATCAGGGATGGGAAGAAGGCTTTTCAATGTATATCCTTTTAGTGCCTTTTTAATGTTTGATTATATATATGTGGATTACCTATTCAAAACTGTTTTTAAGAACAACCCAGTGCAGCTCTGCTCAAGAAAAGCATTAATATTCAAATTTAGTTCTTAACAAGATGTTAGAGGCAGCTTGTGAATCTTTTGTTTTCCTACATCCTACTCTCAATTTAAAAGTAACCCTGTTCATGTCAGAGTCAATGATAAAACACTTCTAAGTTCAATGAAACATGTTTTTTCCTCTTCTGAAGAACACTTTTTACCTTCCTAGAAGTGAAAGACTTTGACATTTGGATGTTGTACTGTTTCTTTTTTAAGCATGTTTTGTCATATGAATTAATTCCAGGAAAAGGCCAATTCCGTGTTTAAAGATTTTGCATAACCAAGTAAGGTGTTAACCAGGAGCTCTGTCTTGGGACTTGCTCATTCCCCACACTCCTTATTAATATCCTAAGTCTGTTTCTTAACTCTCTACTGTTGTTTTGAACATTCAAATTGCCCTACTTTTCCTGTGCTATTTCAAATGTAAACTTAAAGATTTCCTTGATCGAGACCTAGGAAAGGCACACGAGACAAACGTCACATCACAATGTAGCATTTTTGTCAGTTGATTTTCCTTTTTCAACTTGGCCAGAATGTTTAATTCATTTTCATTCTCTTGCATGTCTCTTTCCTTATATTTGTTTTGTTCTGTTTTGTTTTTTTTTTTTTTTTTTTTTTTTTTGTTGTTGTTGTTGTTGTTTTGTTTTCTTCCCTCTCTCAAATGCCCCTAATCTCCAAGACCACGTGCAGGACCTCAGTGCCATTATCTTCCCTTGATTGGTGTCTCCATTTCTATTCTCCACCTTCGTTCTCTCTGTTGTCAGTGGGAAGGAGCAACACTCAGGGTAACGTTCTGCAATTTGAGACTTCAATTATATACCTGCTCCACTCTGGCAGGCGTCGGTCCCTCCACAATTTTGGAAATGAAAAGCGTGTGGGGGGGAAACTCTGAAAGGAATTATAATGGCTCCTGATTCATTGCTTATGGGGTGGCATTTTAACAAGAAGCTTCCTCAGGGATCAAGGAATACAGATCCTTTGAATTAACAAATTTAAACTTCTCATTCAACTCTTTGCCTTTCTCCCATATTGCTGAGCATTTTGATCTTGTCTTCACGAGGAAATGTCTATTTTGTTGATTTTTTCAAGGCATCGCTACTCAATTGGGCTTTGAAAAGCATGCTGATGTTTCTTTTTATCTGGGGACCCTGAGAATATTTATAAATATAGACTCATTAAAAACACATCTGGTCAGGGTAGTTGCTTCAATGATTGAAGACAAAAGAGAAAAAAACAAACAAACAAATAATGAGAGTGGGTTCCCTTCTGAAGATAGATGGCCTCATGGCTGACCAAGAGCTAGAGCTGACAGAAGCAGACCTCCCACCTGGCCTAAAGCAGTGCCATCTGCATTTGAGAGGTGGAGAGGCAGAGATGAGTTGGAAAGTTGTACCTCTCCAAGCAATAATGGAATCACGTTTTAGGCCACTGAGCTGCAAAAGCACTTATTGCCTGAATATTGTTCAGTAGCTTATGGGAGATATGTTTCTATGTCTTATTCTTTCAAAGTCAAGTCCTCCAACCTTGTATTAATTAAATGTGTTGTATATTGTTAATATTTTTTATAGAAACTCAGCAATTTTCAGGATAAAGACAAATGAGTTTTGTCTCTATTAAAAGTGATAATGCCCGACTGGGGCATTTCTGGAAAGCTTTTATTAATTTATCACACTTATGGACCCCCTCCTACCGATCAGAGATGCCCGTTAAGATGAATTTCACAAAATAAATAAGCTAGTTGTCACATTGAAGAGAGTTTTGTTAACAGATATCTACAATAACAGTACCATTCGTGCTGTAATAAAAGTGTTAAGCAGGATTTGGAAGCAAGAAGATGGAGAGACTGCTTTCATTGGTTGAGTCAGAGAAATCGTTAGAAACGCTGATGGGGCTCTGTGGAATTTTAGCATAGAGACAGGAATTTATTAGATAAAGAATGTGTTAACAACTCTTCTAAGTAGAGAAAGATGAGAGAAAATATGCAATATTTCAAAAATATTTTTGATGTCCAGGACTTTTTGTGAGAAATACACTTAGACTGTTGTTGAGCTGAAAAATCAAAGTGGACAATATTGGACTATATAAGCCCTGAGATCTCTTACTGATAAAAATTTTTCATGATTCCACATGATTTTATTGTTTCATAAACACCGGGGTTCTGTTTTCACCTAAAAATGCTGATCTGATTCATTTTCACTAAGAACCTCTGTAGGGGACACTTCAGCCTCCATGACTTTCCTACTTTGAGGGAAGACTGTAGGTCCAATGATTGCAATTATATTTTCCTTTAATACTGTTTTATTGTCTATTACATAGTGACTAGAACATTCTTGAGGAAATTCTATATCTACTAGGGTATGGCTTTCCTATACCTCTTTTAGATTAGAGATTTATATTCCAGCATATTTCTCCTGAGATGAACTTCAAACACTGGTTAAATTCTAACCTATTTATTGTCTGAAGAAACTTGTCATTTTAGCCTGGTTAACAGATAGTTTTTCTTTAGAAGCACAAGGCTCAGGCTATTTAGACATAATTAAAGTCGTTCTATAAAAATTGCTGGTTCAGCATGCTTAGAGGCTCAGCAGGGTCAGATATTCTAGGACTGAATGTCCCTTTAACCAGTTGATGAAGAAACCAGTAAACAGTACGTCTTGATAATGCTGCTTGTATCTGGTATGGTTTAGTTCATCATTATTAGAACAGACATTGGAAACTTCCTGCGAGTGAATAGGTCTTAGATGAGAAGACAGGGCTATTTGAAGGCATCTTTAGGGACACATCTTTATACTCTGAAGGAATTTAGAGGTTCCCTCTTCCAAAAATGTACTAATTACCTCTACTTACCATCTAATAGTCTGCCTACACATTTTATTCCACTTTTAGAAATACTCATTATGCATTTTTGGGTAAGCGTTTGATTAATATGAATCTCATTTTTTAAAGATCTGTATTTATTTATTTATTTGACAGAAAGAGAGAGCGCACAAGCAGGGGGAGCATCAGGGAAAGGGAGAAGCAGGCGGGGCTTGATCTCAGGACCCCAGGATCATGACCAGAGCTGAAGGCAGATGTTTAACTGACTGAGCCACCCAGGCAACCTAACATGAATCTCATTAACTAGGGAAAGATAATCTCTTTCTTTGTAAAGTATTGAGTTTGGGCATGAGCTTGACCCAACAAAAACTTTTGTGCTTAATAGTAGACTAGTGGATAAATCTCTCCTTTGGAGATGTTGAATTCAAGACCAGTAGATGGTAGAGTAGACAGGAAGGGCAGAATTCAGAGACTCTATGTCCTATACAAATGCCATGAGGTATAAAGAAAGAAGATAATTAATAGGGGCAGAAACCACAGAAGCCAAAGTGAGAGTAAAATACAAGATTTCAAGAGTTGAGAGGTAAGCTGTTCCTGAGATGAAAATCTAGCTCTGTGTGAGACTGTGAACCTCCCAATGGCAGATCTCTACAACTTTATAGAACCTGAGCGTGTCTCCATTCTGCATTCTAGAGGTTCACCTGTTCACGTTTAATGATATACTGTTTTTCTTAAAAACATCTATTTCATTGGTATTTCTAGAAACTAACTTTTCTGTCCTTCATTAATTTGATTACTATCAACTTTGGACTGGAATTGACTTGTTCCTTTGTTTCCTTGCCTTTTAAAATATTTTCTCATTTTAATTTCAGAGATTTTTGAAAAAGAACAATTAAGTTACTGTTTTATGGGGACTAGTTTTTGGAAATAAATGCAGGATTTGAGACTTGAAAGGATAAGGAAAGGATCTCATGCCAGGACTAGACATATTTTCCCCTACTTCCAATCCTGACATGTGCTTACAAAGTACAGTTTAGAATCTGGGGAGAGCCTCAGGCAAGACTCCTAAAATCCCAAAGTTAATTTTATTTTAAATATTTAGATACCTTCATTTACATAGGCTGGATTAGGAAGTTACCATAGTTATAGAGGTGAACATTATATAATGAATCTGCAATGCTAAAGGTGAATATGATTGTAATTAGATGTGGAATCATTAATGAAAGAGAATGCTACCAACGATGGACAGGAGGCTTAGTCAAGATAGTGGAATGAGCATCAGTTTGGATTTGTAAATGATTTAGTTCCTGACCTTACTTGTCAAATGACTCTATGAATACTCATTTAACTTCCCTGAGCCTCAACTTCCTCAGTTGTCCTACGGGGATAGTGATAATACAGATAAATTATTTTATGTGTATAACATTAAATAGAGATTCTCTATCTTCTTCCATTCTTGGACCTGAGCATTGAGAAGTCATAAGTTTGATTTTAAAAGGAAAAGACACAAACCCTCATTCTCTGATCTCTGCTACTGGAAGCATGGAAAGCAAGACTCGCAGTGACAGGGAGCTGTTGAATACCAGATTACCAACAGCTGGAGGTCACTAGGATTACAAGTGTTTCCCTGGAATCACTAAGTTATTTTCGTATTTTATTTTTGTAACTTAGTAGAATTATAAATTAAAGGTGAACATTCACTGCTTTACTAACACTGGTATAAAATTTGACCCACAAAAAGAATAAAATAAGAAAAATCTGTTTTCTTAAGTATATTATATTCTTTGCACGTTTTTTGAGCACGACAATATACCTCATAATTTAAAGAAAATATAGGGGTAGTATTGACTCTAAAAATAAGAAAAACTTCTTACTCAGACTTTTATGAAAATGAAGTAAAGTATCTTGTCTAGGTCCCAGTGTTTGAATTAACTTTAAAAACTAAAACATCTGCGGATTCACTGAACATGATAAGGGTTTCAACTGATATTAATTGAATTAATTATTACATATTGTTGATCTCTTGGCTGTCTCTAGAAGATCTATTTCCTTAAACATACCACATTATTTAATGTCACTGAATATGTTGATGGTGCTGTTCAAATGTCAAAGAACTGCCAAAGTTCTAGGGAAAAGCTAGTTTTTCAAGCATGTTTAAATTTCTAGTGCACTTCAACTCATCAAAAAGGAAAATCTAGCCTTTAAACCATGTCGTCTTGGACTTTACCTTACATTTGAAGGAAGGACTCTCCAGGAGAATATGTGACATACATAGTTATTTCTAAAGTGCAATTGTATATTAATTAAAACCTAATTAACATTGGATGTATACAAGTTAATGCTGGAATTCTTGGTTGTGGAGGGTTGCATTTTAAGTACTCAGATTATCATTACATTATTACCGTCAGTAACTACTGGTGAGTACTTACCTATTATTCTTTAAGTACATCTGTTTGCTGTCAATAGGTAGAAAGACCCCAGTGTTACAGTAGGGATGCTTCTAGATCATGTTAAATTACTATGTTGACTTACAAAACACACTTGTGCAATGGGTGTATCATTTGATATCATATAAATAGTCCTTTCAGAACTTGAAAATATGAAGAGAAGATCTGAGAGAGAGAGAGGGAGGGAGGGGAGAATGAGAGAAAGAGAGAAAGAGACTGAGCACTAGAGAGATATACTAGGTACTAAGCATAGTATTAGGAAAATAGTTTTTCTGTGTTGCTCTGTGGAATAGGTGAGGGAGAAACAGAGCTGAATGGGTAGATATTACAGAGAGTAAGATTTGTACATATAACAAAGAGCTGTTTCATAGCACTGCCTCATGAAATTGTGAATTTCCCAATACTGGATGCAATTACAAAGAAGCTCAATTTTCTTCTTCTTTTTTTTCTTTATATTGTAAAAGAGTAGCTTTCAAATTATTTACAATAAGAAATAATTCTTTCAAAGGAAACATTTGAAATGAAACACAAAATCCTGGGGCTCCTGGGTGGCTCAGTCGTTAAGCCGCTGCCTCGGCTCAGGCCATGATCCCAGGGTCCTGGGATTGTGCTCCTCTCCTGCCCCCCTTTCCTTGTCAAATAAATAAATAAAGTCTTAAAAAGAAGAAGAAGAAGAAGAAGAAGAAGAAGAACTGGAACACAAAATCCCAATATATAAAACCAAGAGAAACAAAAGGCCATACATGTAAATTTATTTTATAATTAACAGGAATGATAATTACCGATTCATCCGTCAGTCCTTGGTTTCATGGGAATCCTGATGTTGGTCTCCAGTCTTGTTAAAATCTGGGGTTTAGGAGTTTTCAGTGTGTGTAGCATTTGCTTCTTCACATACGTTTTTGTTTAATTGTGAGATTGGAATCAAAACTTTGAGTCCCTTCTGATGCCCCAGAGTATAGTCTTAATATTAGCCTTAGAGAGAAAAACCCTGCTCTGTATCGAGTAGGAGAGTGAACAGAGACACATGTGATTTGCCTCTGGTGTGTGTGAGGAGTGGCTATGGACTGAGAAGAGGCATTGGTGATCTTCCTGAGTTGATTCAAAGTTTCTCTACATGGATGAGATATCTCTGTTTCTCTCTCTCTATCCATTTAGTTATGACCTTGGTTGTGGCTATAGTTATTGCTTTCAGAGACTTGAGACTTTTCTTACTGAAATGTAGTTGACATTTGTTACATTCATCCCAGGTACACAACCTAGTGACTGGTCAGGTCTGTACATACATTATGCTCCACTTACCACAAGTGTAGCTTCCATCTGTCACCATACAATTAGATACTTAAGATTTAAAAATAATCATAGCAAATACATTTAAAAAATTCTTTTGACAATATAATACTATGCTTTTATGATCACCGCCCTGCCTAACACTAAAAATAGCTAATCTAGTTTAGCCCATCACTGACAACTTTTTCTAGTGTCTTCCTGCCACACAGGGCTGTCTCCAACTCTAAGATGCACACGCGCGCACACACACACACACACACACACACACACACACTTACCGGTTCTCCAGTTTGAAAGACCTAATTCTACTGGTCTGTTATGCATACATGAGAATTAAATTTAGAATGTTTTGATTTCTGGTAAATTTGCATGAAGGGAAATCTTGTTTCCATTATCTGAGTTGAAATTGGTTCACTTAAGATTTTAATATACCAGAAAATCAATATTAAGAATTTGTTTTACATAATTTTATGCTTCCTTCAAATTTATAACTTCCAGAAATCTATTGACTTTGCAATGAATGTTTCAAGATGTGGTGGTGTAGTTGGTATTGGACCCTGTGCTGAGGAAATAGTCTTACCAGAGTGGCATTGAACTCTTGATTTAATGAAATGACTTTAATTGAGTTTTTTCAACCTAAAAAAAGTGATGTAAAATTTAGCCTATTTATGAAATCATTGTGTTTTTAGTCAAACCCATTGGGTGACATGAAATTTACAGGTTGCATGATAAATTTTCATCGATAGTTTTTCACTACTTTTGTTTATATTAGGTATTTCTACACATTTTCAATAGGGAGGTGAAAAAAGTTTTGGACGATAAGAACATTTCTGCTAAGTCAACCATCAAATGATCTATTTTATTCACAGATAAGATGAAAGAAAGTTTTTGATTCACTGGTCTCACCTTTACACTATTTTTGAAAAAAAAAATATGATCTAATACCTTTTTGTTCCCCACTGTCTAATTTTACCTTCACTATAATCCTACAAAGTGAGCATCATCACCATCATTATAGAGTCAGAATAATTGAGACACCAAGTCAGAGCTAAGGTAAAAACCTCAATCAAATCTACATCTAGGACTCTTTTCACTGGGCCACAGCTGTCCAGGATATTTGCTGTTTGTTCATCATGTACGTGGTACTGTTTTGATTGAAAGAAGGTGAGAAGATGCCTCTAGACTTTCAAGTCCCTTAAAGAACTTTCTGTGTACTCTCAAGGGATTTGGGTGGGGGATTGGTGATTCTTATGTATTTCTAGTGCTTTTTCTTTTGAACTTGCAGCGGGTTGCCTAACTCATGATTCTGAACCATCAGGGGTATGCTCATTCACATGAGAAATCTAGAAGATTATAGGAAGAAAAAAACGAACAAACAACATAAATGAGAACTTGAGAATGGCACCTCCTAGTGATTCTCAAAATAGGATTCTAGGATTATTACCATCAGCATTGCCAGGTAACAGAAATGCCAGTTCTTGGGCCCCACCCCAGTCTTACTAAATCATATACTCTGAAATGGTTTTTTGTTCTTTTGTTTTTGTTTTTTGTTTTTTTGTTTTTTAATCAAGCCCTCTTGATGACTTTCGTGCAGGTATAGTTTGAGAACCCCTGCTGTGTGTTCTTAGGCTTCAGAGTATTTAGAAACCCAACCATTATTTCGTAGAGAAATAAAAAGTATAGAAAGATATAAATTCCAAGAGGTAGTAAATCTAATTGGTTTGTGAAGATTAGTGGAATAGAGTCTTTTGTATCTGGTCTTTCAGAAGGAACCTTTAGATCTCAATAAAAGCTTTGTTAAACCAAAACTTTTTATTTTAAGAACAGTTGTGCTCTATGCTGAACTGAGACCTCAAAAAAGGTTTTTTTGCCCTTCCTTTTATGTTAAATTCCTTATATCCCATGACTGTAGAGGGAAAACTAAATTGTGCATAGAACCTCATAAAAGAAAGCTCACAACGTTAAAGAGATGGAAGGTCAGTTGAGAAGAAATTGTCCTGGGTGCCCATCAGGTCAAAGTCAGATGTTACTTGAGGTGTTAGAGGAGGCAGAGGGAAAGGTTAGAGTATTTTGAGTCATAATAGGAAGACTATTGAATAAAGTCAATAGGTATTCCTTGAGTATTGTATTGAATGTTGTATGCCATTGAATTTTCCAGGCATTTCAGATATTTAGGAGTAAAAAAATAGACAAAGATCAGTGTTCTGATAGGTTATGTTATATTCAGGGAGTCCGATTTAGGGAATAAATCTTATAAATAAGGAAATTTTTAATTATGTTAGAAATTGATGGTGTTGTGGAAGAAATTAAAAAAAAAAATGACGACGATGAAGAAGACTCATTAAGAAAACCTTTTAGGGGGATAGAGCAGTACACTCCCAACTAGACATGTTATGGGTCCTGTGCTAAGTCCCATGAATTAAGCCCTCCTTCAACAGAACGTATTTATTTAGGAGTTGTTGGCAGCGAATGTATTTGTGGCAGGTGTGGTGGCTTTCCCATTACCAGTCCTCCCCAATCCTGATGGAATTTCACATGTGAAAAAGGATGAAAGGAAAATCCAAATTTAAATTTTCTTTTAATGCAAACGGAGCTGTTACAAAGTAGGAGTTTTCTAAACCAACTAAACAGACAATAATAGTAAAAACAAAAATTAAACAGATACCCAAGAAATCTTGCAAAGGGATGAAAAAAGAGAATAAAGAGTTAGGGACTGGGATAATTGAGCAGCCTAGACCTAATTCATTAACAGGTTATAGTTGGATTCCTGTTTTATATAATTTCTGCTCCTGGTGACAAAAAAAAAAAAAAAGGTGGCTGTGTTTTAACAGGAAACTCCTTCCTTCTCCCAACACACCTACAAAAACTAACGGACACTGAACTGTGACTTTCAAAATGCCTTCCATTCTTGGTCATTCCTCCCTTTACTCCTTCCTTTCTCTCACTGACCGTGGGAATTAAACTCGATCTACTGATGGGTGATCCGTGGTTCTTTAAGTTGTAGGTGTCCTTATCTAGCAGGACTGATTACAGGGGCACAGATCTCCATGGTGTGTCTTTAAGAAATGGGTATTAACACATCACTTGCCAAGAATACTGTCTTTATGAGAGGTATTTTTAATGGCACATGTTCAAGTATCATATGAGCTTTTGTGTGAAGGTATTGTGAGGTTTTTTAAGATAGATTTTTGAGGTATAATTTGCATACTGTTGCAGGTTGAATCATGTCTCCCCAAAGGATGTTGAAGTCTTAATCCCCAGTACCTCAGAATGTGACTGTAATAGCCCCCATGATGGTTAGTTGAGATGAGGGCACACTGGAGTAGGGTGTGCAGCCAATCCAATAGGATTGGTCCTTTTTATAAGAGATAGAGACACACAGGGAAAGGTGATCGTGTGACAATGGAAAACAGATTGCAATGATCGATCTCTAAGCCAGGAATGGCAAGGATGCCAGCAAATTCCAGAAGCTGGAAGAGGCATGGGAGGATGACCATCTATATGGTCCAGAGGGAACATGGTTCTGCTGACAACTTCATTTTGGACTTCAAGCCTCTAGAAACGTGAGACCATAAATTGCTGTTGTTTTAAGGCACCCAGAGGGTGGTATGGCAACCCCAGGAAGCTCGTACACATACTATAAAGTTCAACAGTTGAAGGACACAATTCAGTGAGTTTAGTGATACACAGAGTTGTATAACCATCATCACAGTCCAGTTTTGGAACACTTGCATTAGCCCAGAAAGGTTCCTTATGTTGATATGCTCCGTGTTCTTGTTCTACTTCACCTCCAGCCCCCAGTAACTACTGATCAGCTTTCTGCCCCCATCGATTCGGTTATTATGAACATTTCATATAAGTGGAATCATAAAACATACAGTTTTTTGCATCTAGTTTCTTTCAGTTGGAATAATGTTTTGGGAGTTAATTCATGTGTTATAGTTTTTTTTGTTTTGTTTTGTTTTGTTTTTAATATTAAGTTAATTGTCCCCAAAGGCAATCTACATGTAATGACAAGACCTGCGATGTGTGTAATATATTTTTCTGACCATTGAGGAAGTTCTGGAAGGAAGCGTGAATTGGCATTATGACGGGACTTCAAACTTAATAGGGTATTGAAGGAGACATTGTTCCTCGCCTTTATTTATTTCAGTAGCTCTCAAACTTGAGCATCTATCAGAATGAACTGGAGGACTGGTTAAAATGGAAATTACAGAGTCCCTTCTCTAGTTTCTGATTCGGTGGGCCTGGGCCGGGCCTGAGAATGTGCATCTCTTAGCCAGCTCCCAGATGTAGCTGCTGGTCCATGGAGCATCCCGTGAGAATGTCTGCTTGAACCAGAAGCCACATTTAGTGGTGGTAGGGCTCCCTTCTTTTTCGTTGCCATCAATTCCTGCCTTCTTCTCGGTGACTTATAATAACTAGGAGAGATTACGGTCTTAACTCAGAGTGGCCTCAAGTCTACATACATCTCTGAAAGCTCCATTTAAGTTTTGATAACTATCATCCATGCCCACTGTGGAATATTGCATCTCCTGAGAGCTTTTGGTTTGCAGGATAAAATTTAAAAATCAATCAGCTTAATGTCATCTCTGTGCTGCATGCCTCCTTGAGATCATAGTCCCTTGCCCTAGTTTAAGGAAGTCTCAGATCCACAAGGCTGCTGAGAATTGCTAGCAATTTTTTTTCTTCTTTTTTTCAACCAGCAAGCTAGATTGAGGCCCAGTTGCTTAAATGCACACAGATTGGTCAAAGTCTCCAGTGAATCAGTAATAAATGGCATTTTCTTGGAATTAAAGGCATGCCATTAACTTCGTTTTGCTTGTGTGTGTTTTTTCCCCCTTTATCTCTAGTCTAACTGAAAAAACAATCTGAGTATTGTCTCTTCTATGTAGTGTGTGACCTAACCGCTGCTAGCGTAGATCTATTGTTATAGTGAGAGTAAATATTTCAACTAAATAATACTAATTAAAAGCATTTTACAGTGAAAGCAGACCATTTGTTCAGTGATAGATGCGAATTTTGTGGGGTCTGAAGCATATCTATAAGGAGAGGGAGGGCATCCTGTTTTAAAGAAAAGAATGCTTAAGAATTTTATATTTTCTGAAAATACAAAATTTAGTATTAAGTAGATATTTAGAATGAACAGGGCAACCACAATGCATTAAAGACAATCAAAGCTCACACAGTCTGGAGAAATTACATTTACTTATTGACTGCCTAACATACCTGTATCCTTCTTTTTGTCTTTACAGTTTGGGGGTGTACACTCTTTGATGATAGCTACCTGTGGTATGGATTCTGTAATATGTTTATACAGAGAATGGAAAGTAAATATTGTCCTTTCTCTAGCAGGGTTGATTGAAATTTGCCTTTTATTCCTGAAAGTTCAGGAAAGATGGTTTCAGCTCCAGACCTCTTCGTCAATAACGTAATGCTAAGGCACAGCCCATCAGGGAGAAACAAAACACGCAGCTTCACCCGCCAGCATTCACTTTTTAAAAGAGGACTGCTACAGGTGTAGACGTAGATTCTGCTAAAGTTAGTTTCCTCAAATTTCCACTGGGGGGGGGGGGGGGGGAAGATGCACGATGTTTGATTATTCCATATACTACATTACTGAGGACACTGCAGACAGGTGAGACTTTTTTATTAGACTTTATCAAGAACAAAAATCATTCATTTACGACTTTATACTTTATCTCACGATCAGACGAATTTCCTACAGAAGAACTTTTGCTTCATGCATTTGGATCATCGTTTCCCCTCCTCAGCTACCATACACTTCTTTGCTGGGCCACGAAGGACATGTTTATGCGGCGGCACCGTCTGCAGCCTGGTACCTTACACGTGCGGACTCCAGTGGGCTGGCCGTGTTCCCAGAGGCCGTTCCTGCCTTTGCAAGAATTTCACTTGATTCAGAAATTATGGGAGCTTCAGCAACATATCTTACCGAAACCACATCACAAGTATTCCCAAGTCAGCTCTCTCTTACTTACACTCCAAAAATGCCCATAGGCTCTCTCAGGTTATCTGACTCAAAGGAGAACATTCTCATTTAATTGCAGAGAAATAAGCTCGCTTTTGGAAATTTTACAAAAGCACCTGGCTGTGCGATCCAGTTGTCATGCCCTTGCCCCGTTCCTAAGGCTAAACCCTACCCAAATCGTGAGTCTCTAGGAAGCTTCAAGTCCACTGACTTCACGGGAATTCCAGCTCCATTTTTGCTAAGAAACATCACTTAGGAGTATGTTGTCGAGCAGAGAAAAACAAGAGAAGAAAAAGGATTTTTCAGGTGGGAGAAGTAATGATTGTAAATGAGGAGAGGAGGCTTAGGTCTTATTTCTTTTATAAAGTTGTCCTGACTAGACCTGAAATGACAATGAGAGATATAGTGCTTTCTGTGATTTTTTTTTTTTTTTCCGGGTATGTGTTTTGAGAATGATTAGGGAGGACTAGATAAGAAAAGAGACTTGATTAAGACCCTTGAGGCCTGTGATTACGTTTCATATTTTAAGAGGCAATTAAAATTGTGGAAAGCTCCTGTCTCAGTCAGCTTGGGCTGCCATAAAAAAATACCATAGGCTAGGTGGCTCAAAAACGAGAAATTTGTTTTCTCACAGTCCCTGGAGCCTGGAGAAACTGGGCTGAAGTCCTGGCAAGGTTCGGTTTCTGGGGAGAGCTCTCTTCCTGGCTTAGCAGGTAGCTGTTGTCACTCTGTGTCCTCTCATGGTAGAGAGAGGTACCCCTCCTCCTCTTCTCTTGAGACCACAGTCCTGGGGTACATGGGTGGCTCAATCGGTTGGGCATATGCCTTTGGCTCAGGTCATGATCCTGGGGTCATGGGGTCTTGAGATTGAGCCCTGTGGTGGTCTGCCTGCTCAGTAGGGAGTCTGCTTTTTCCAGTCCCTATGCTCCTCCCCCTTCTCCTGCTCTCTCTCTGTCTCTCAAATAAATGATAAAATCTTAAAAAAAAGAATAAAGAAAGAAAAAAAAAGAAAGAAAAAAGACCACAATCCTATTAAAATAGGGCCCTATCCTTAAAACCTCATTTAACCTTAATTACCTCCCAAAGACCTCATGTCCAACTACGATCACCTTAGGGGTTGGGACTTTAACATAAGTATTTCAGGGACACATTCACTTCAGCTTATGAGAAGAGATACGGCATGATTAAAATGGTGACTTGGAAAAATGAGTGTCTGTGTGTCAGGAATTGAAAGTCAGTGTCGGAGCCCTTGTCCCATAGTTCTGCTCTTATACGCTTTCCATTTTTTTCACTATCTATAAAGCACTACAAGCTTTCCCAAATACTTTTTTTAAAAAAAGTGTTTTTTTTTAAGGCTCTCTAAATATTTTAGGAAGTCTTAAAATAAAAATTTTACCTTGCTTATTTTTATCATTCCTTCTGTATTAGATGACCAACACATTTTTCTTCAAGAATCTGCCCCAGATGTATTCACCCACTCGAAAAAGCGTGTGCAGCCCCCCGCGGAAAACATGAGGCGTGCAGTGGAACTCACAATATCGTCATTATCTGTCGTTCTGTTTTTAAGCCTGTGTTCATTTGACAGACACTTAGGAGCCTCTTGTATGTGCCAACCGTTATGGATACATCTGGGAGCAAAACAGACTAATATCTCTAGCTTTGTGGAGATTTACATGCTAGGATATTTTTTTTTCTGAAAACAAACAAAACATTGTCATTTTATTCTTGGTTAGCTATCATTTATCTGGTTTATGAAACTACTTTAGCCCTGGAGTGAAATTTTTCCTTTATAATTACATGTAAGTTAGATTTTTGCTCCTATTCATAGTCAAGTCAGAGTAGCTTTAAGTTACAACAATAATCTGCATTTAAATAGAAATTCTTCCTGCCAGCATCTATGGCAGAGCGTGAAAATATCATTTTTACAAAGGGTATTGTTCAGAATATATAACTTACTTTATAATTAAATATAAAAGTGATTTAGATTTTCATATCACTGAAAGAAGCAAGGGGATTGTTCACTTTAAAAACTACTGAGCTTTGTGAATAAAAGAAATTAGCAATTCTGAGCCCTTACAATTGCTTTTTAAAGTTTTAATTTCTGAATGATGGATCTTACAAGATAGTGAGGGTCACACTATGTAATAACGAGACTGAATTCCAAGTCCTTATGTTGAAGTCAGACTTCCTACTGATGTCAGTATTTAGGGTCTGCATTTCACAGAAGTGGACTGTGTTCTGTCTGTACACACTGGGGCACTCCCTCCATTCTCCCTGGGATACCTTTTCTCTACGTATTGCTATTGCTATGTTCTTCAACAGATCAGAGCCCTGAGATCAGAAAAGCATGACTTCTGGGAGGCCTGCCTGGGGGGCACAGTCTATTGAGTGTCTGACTCTTGGTTTTGGCTCAGGTCACAATCTCAGGGCCCTGGGGCTGAGCCCCCTGTCAGTCTCCCTACCCAGCAGTGAGTCTGCTTGAGGTATCTACCTCTCCTCCTGCCCTTCCCCCAACTCATGTACATGCTCTCTCGCTCTCTCGCTCTCTCTCCAATAAATAAAATTGGTAAAAAAAAAAAAAAGGAAGAGAAGCATGAATTATGTCAATTTTATTCCTTGTCAGTGTCAAAGTCTGCATTAGAATTAGCTCCACAGATAATTTTAATTAACAGAAACAAATTATTGTATAATAAAAACTGAAATCTCCATGGTAAAGCAGAAATAAAGAAAATAGTTCTGTTCAAAATGTATGTCAGGAGAGAGCCATAGCAACCGGTTCCCTAACTTTCTGTGTGCTCCTAGAAGCCTGGGAAAGGAATGATGGGTCGAGTTTCACATTTTTTTTTTCCTTTGCGGGCCATAGGCATATTGGTTCATGGGGAGAGGTATGACTTTGCTAGGAAGTATTATGAAACGAAATGAAGAGAGACCATTTTGATTAGCAGTGTTTACCACCACCACCTGAATGACTGTTTTTAATATCAGTGGAACTTGGGGCATCTGGGTGGCACAGTTGGTTAGGTGTCCAACTCTTAGCTCAGGTTGTGATCTCAGGGTTGTGAGATCGAGCATTGGATTGGGCGCTGCATTCAGTATAGTCTACTTGAGACCTTCTTTCCCTCTCCATCTGCCCCTGGCCCTGCTTGTTCTCTCTCGTAAAAGTAAATAAATAAATATAAAAAAAAAAGATATCAATGGAAGTCAAGGGTTTAATATTACATTGATGTTAAAGTCATTTTTCTGAGTGTCCAGAGACAGAGTTCTGATATGTGTGGTTTTCTGATTATCTGTAGGTCAAGAATAATGATTAGTGTCATGTCTTAGAAGGGCTCTCATTGTTACTTTGAGTTTTAAATAACAGAATATGAGTGAAAATCTTTTGCCTATAACAAGGGCAATGTAAATGCTAATTACTATTACTTTCCTCAGTGTCCTATTGGCTTAAGTCACTTCATCCTAAACTGAAGTTGTCAAATGGAACAGGCATGCAAGATGTCGTAGACAAAAATTAGAAAGCAAACAGAGACATGAGCTGGGGGCCCTACAGCCATGCTCCCCAAACACTTCTACTTAAAGGATCATTAGGATTTGATATCAAAATCTGGAGAGTGGCACAGGGCTGCCCATTTTTGAAGTCTGTGAACGAAATACATCTTTGAAAAGGCTACTATGTTGATTATCCACCCCCATTTCATAGGGAGGACATAATCGCAGACCAAAAAATAGACCTTGAAATTGAACGTATTTGGATTGATAAGATGCCTGTTATATTTGTCTTTATTTTTCTCCATTTTCCTAAGGCAGCTGGGCACTTTGGTATGAGTTGATAGTACTGATATTTTGAAACTTCTGCTGTAATCCATAGGTTCTCCTCTCTCTCTCTCTCTCTCTCGCTCTCTCTCATTTTTTTTTCTTAAGATTTTATTTATTAGAGAGAGAGCATGAGAGAGGAGGTCAGAGGGAGAAGCAGACTCCCGGTGGAGCTGGAACCCTACATGGGACGCGATCCTGGCACTCTGGGATCATGACCTGAGCCAAAGGCAGTTGCTTAACCAATTGAGCCACCCTCGGAGCAGCTCCCCTTAGGTTACGTCTACCTTAGAACAGAGCTGCCTTATTGTGGCTGCCAGGCAGGTGGGGGCTTGGTCTGCTGGGCCAGGAACAGTGGAAGTCTAACCTGTTGTCAACCCTTCTAGAAAGGCAGCCCACTCTTTCACAGAGGAGGCCCCAAGCATACACACTGGGACACTCCATTCTCCCTGACTGTAGGGAGGGCCTTGCCTTTTTCCTTGGCAAGTATTTGTGGATTTGTCCAGATGTTCAAAAAAGAGCCCAGAGAACATAAAACACGATGAAGTTTTAGGGTCTTTTAAACATGACTCTGTACCTTAACAAGGGCTTTACTTTACTGAACAGGGTTAACCAGGTTAACTAAATGAGATAAATACCTTAGTGCGCGGATTACGAGGGTCCCATCCATACAGTATTTCTGCCCCCAAACAAACATTTTGCTGCTGGTATTGTTGATTTTCAGAACACGGGTGTTAATTATCTAAACAACAAACGTTCAGTTCTAATGCGGAGCCTTAAATCCTCTCTCTTCTTCTCGTTCCTGAGGCTCAGTCTTCTGTATCTCTTCCCTTCTGACTGGTTCAGAATTTGTTTTGAAGAGAGTGCATATTGTGTGCATGTGTGTGAAATAAGGATACCTTTTTTCAATACTGTAGGAAGGTTTGTCATGGTTAGAGGCTAAGAGACAAGAAGCTAAGATAAAATAGGAACCAAACACCTTCTCACACTTGGGGCCCGTAGGGAGCACTTCGGAGCTGATGGGGTGATTCTGACATCTGATACCTGTGATTATCTTGTTGCTATCTCTCAACCAGGGGGAAGAGGGGAAAACACTAAACAAAACAAAACAGGGAGAGCCCCCACCCCAAGTCCTTTGAAAGGTATAATTAGGGCACGATGGGCATTATTCTCATTTCAATCTTACTGATCTTCGCACATGCCCACCCCTGAGTTGGTGGAGAGTTCTGGGCCATGCAGTCTTGTGCTGGGAAGGCATAGGCCTTGCTTAAATTCAGAAGCTGTAGTGTGAGAGGGGAGAATGAATATGGGTAGACAGTAAGTAGCCAGTTACCTGACTTATGAGTGGGATTTGCCATGGATTATTCTGAGATGACAACAGCATCAGCAGAGCAAAGATTTAATGGAATGCGGTGGGGTGGGAATATTTTTGAGTGGTGACACATTCATTTTTTAATGGTTTGATTTTAAATTGGAAATGACATTATATACTAAAGCAGCTGTTCTTGAAGTCTTCTCCAGGGATCTTTGCAGTTCCAGAGACCAGTTTCAGAGATTGTGCAAGATGAAAGCTATTTTCATACTAATTGCAAGAAATCGCTTGCTCCTTTTTATTCTCATTCTCTCATGAATGAGCCGTGGAGTCTTCTAGAGGCTTCGCCGTATGTGTGGTATCATTGCTCTGAAGGATAATGGAATGTGTGCTTGTCTGTTCATCTGCTTAAACACTTCTCAGTTGTAATTTCTAATACAATATAACTTACATTTAAAAAAAAAGGCTTTTTGGGGTTTTTTGCAATTTTTAAAAGTATGAAGAAGTCCTATGACCAAAAATCTTAAGAATTACTGTCCCGAAACATAATGCATTTTATCTGTAGACTCTGAAGCCCAACCTAATTCTTTAATAAGGCATGTGGTTAAACAAATGAAAGGAAACTATTTTTTACCTCAGAGTTTAGCATCACTCTGGAAGAATGTGCACATGCTTGTAGGAAAACTTTTTTGTGGGTTTTACCTCTACTATATGATGTCATTTCTCAGCAGCACATTTTTCGCATGTTTAGGGGTGCTCAAAATCAAATCATGAATAGAAAATGGCAATTGAGGGCGCCTGGGTGGCTCAGTTGGTTAAGTGACTGCCTTTGGCTCGGGTCATGATCCTGGAGTCCCAGGATCGAGTCCCATGTCCGGATTGCTGTTCAGCAGCAGGGAGTCTGCTTCTCCCGCTGACCTCTCTCCTCTCATGCTCTCTCTCTTTCTCTCTCTCATAAATAAATAAATAAAATCTTTAAAAAAAGAAAGAAAGAAAGAAGAAAATGGCAATTGCTTTTCAACTTTTCTTCCCTTAAGAAAAGAAAAATCTCTTTTTATCAGCAAGGTTAGAGGCTCAAAGAGAAGTTTAGGACATTAGTGTTCATTCATTCTACCTGGTGTGTGTTGTGGGGAAAAAGCCCACACACTTCTATGTTCTATAATGACAGTTAACTTGAGAATTTCTCAAGATTTGCTCAGTCTGACAAAAAGAAGCCATTCAGCTAGACATAAAGAGGCAGGCTTTTCATTTTGACCCTGCATTTCAGTGTATCAGTGGTGTTTTTAAATGCTAAAATTACATTGCTAAGTACTTTCTGTGAGACTCAGGAATTGTTCCCCCTCTTAAAAACTGTATAATAAGTAAATTTTGCCATCGGCTTTGATATTCCTGACATTTCTGTACTTTCATATTTTTGGTTTCCTGCTTAAGAACGTCACGAAACCTTTGATTAAGAGACACAGATGCACCCATTACCATACAAGACTTGAAGGGAGCACTTCCAAATTGTTCTTGTACCTAAATTAAGGGATGGGAAAGAAATTTGGGCAGGCAATGGAGATTAGTGAAGGGTAAGTGTCAACCGTGTGCAACAGCAGTCTTAAGGCATTCTCCGGATTCGTTTTCAAATGGAGAGCTGAGAAACAGTATGTCATTTGTTCTAGGAAAAGAAATGCCTTTCTCTTGCCATTATACCAGATTCTTAGACAAAACACGAACGGTATAGAATGAATATTTTTGTCTTCAGTTTCCCTTATTTCATCCTCTTGTCTCATCTAATTATAGTAATTGCCAATCCATAGGAACAAGAACATTTTGAAATTTGCAAGACCTTACCACAATAAAGCGTGAATTTCATAATTTACATATTATGCTGAAATCTGTGCTACAATGCGACAGTTTCTCTGCATTCAGAAAAAATTCACCAGGAGTGAATATTGGGTATTTTGTGAAATAGACATATTGTTTGTGTGTACATGGGGAAATTTGGGGGGTTTGGACTCATAGATTCGGGAATTAATTGGGTTTTCATAATGTGATCAGTAGATGACCCGAGGTACTGGAGACAGAATCGGACTCTGATCCTGGATCCGATCAAGACTCTATGTGGACCTGATCCCTAGAAAGAAGCTGAGTGGATTGGACAACAAAGTTCACCTGCCTGTGTCTCACTTTCTTTTTTTTTATTTTTTTTATTTTCTAGATGTACAGTCATGGGCAAGTCACTTATCCTGTTTCTCAGTTTTGCCATCTATAAAATAGAGACATCGAGGGCTGTGGGATGGATTGGAAGAACTCATTTACGTAAAGCGATAGAAAAATGCCTGGCTTAAAGCACCATAAACATGTCACTAATATTATTGTTATCTGTAAAGGGAGAAGATGACCAAAATAAGCTCTGAGACTTCTTCCAGCTTTAATATTTTATTTAATTGAAGGTGTAGAAAGACAGGCTCATAGTGCCACATCTTTGTAGAAAATCTCATCCAAGTCCAGGATTCAGTGCTTTACACAGCTTAACCCAAGGTATGAGGGCACACATTTCCACAATTAAAATTAGAACAAAGTGTTAGTTCATGGGTTCTTCTTAGAAACTTACTTCTTAGGTCTCTCCAGAGCCTTCAGCCCACCTTGCCCAGATGAAAATATAGCCCTCCTTAAAGGAATTGGTTTTAGCATCTTTTCCTACCAGGCTTTCAGGATCCCTTCCTCCAGGAAAGAGATAAGAAAACAGCAGGTGTTCCTTAATAACCCCAGAAAGTTTAGCTCTAGGCAAGTCTCCACCCTCAGCCTAGAGGTTCTTTTGCATTTTGATGCAGAGCTATGTATTTCTTCTTTGTCTCCTTTGTGTGGATTCTAGAAAAGGATCTTGGCCTGGGTCTTGCATAACAAGAAGCTAATTAAAAGTGTGTTTTTGTTTGTTTGTGTGTTTTTGTCAATACAAATTGCTATCTAAGGAAAATTCAATTTTCCATCTACACACACACACACACACACACAATGCTAGAAGCTTTTAAAAAGAAATGGCCATTGACATTGCCTGTGTGTGTGTGTGTGTGTGTGTGTATACATTTACTTAACACATTTCATTCAAAATTTTGCCCATAATGATTGCCTTTTGCCCATACAAACCTACATTCCAACAAAGGGTTTATGAATTTTTTTTAAACCTTATAACCAGAAACCTATTGTATGTGAATATGTGTTTGTGGAAAGGGGGCAGGGAAGGAGTATGGTGTGATGGAGAGACTGTGAAATCATAGACCTTAGGAAGATATTAAGATAATATAATTCCTTTAAAAAATAAAGACCCTTTACACAGTAACTCCTGCCAAGTATTTTTCTCGTTAACTTCTTACTTTGAAACAATTTCAAATTTACAGAAATGTTATAAAAATAGTACAAAGAACTCCTTTATACCCTTCACCCAGATTCCTCAGTGCTTAACATTTTATTATATTTGCCCTTTTTCTGAATTTTTTGAGAATAGGTTGCAGACACAATGTCCATTATCTTTTTATTTCTTCCCAACATTTTGTCAAGAAAGTTTTCAAACATAAGAATGGAAAGAATTTTCAGTGAATGCCTCTAAAGACAGTGCCTAATTATTCCATTACATTTTACCAAACTCGGCTCATTACACATCTGTTTTCCATTTACGTGTCCATCCTTCCATCCCATTGCTTTTTGAACAACTTTACTGATGTATAATGTACAAACTGTAAAATTCATTCATCAAGGAATTTTAATCCACAGTCAAATCATAGGAAACCATAGCGTTGTTTGGTAAACTCTTAACAAAGCAGCCCATTTCTCAAAATAAGTTCCTCTCATCTTGTAAAAGGAGACTGATCTCCACTAGGGCCCCTGACCTGTAATCCCGGACCTGCTTCCTGATGGTTGGAGTCTCAGAAAATCAAATTACTCACTCTGAAACTTGGTTTTAGGAAATCTGGAATGAGGCCATTTTGACCCATTGATCGATCAATTTCTTGCGGCCCCAAAATGCAGAAATTCTCAACGTGAGCATCCCTGTTTCTCCTTACTCTGCACAGTATACTGCATTACACCTTTTGTTTGCTTTCCTCAGAATTAATCCTGATGACATCATGGGGAGCAAGTTAGCCTGAACATTTCAGGGGATAAAACACTCATGCCTTGAGGACTCTTCGAGAGCGAATCATTTATACATAGCATTTGCGGCATTCTTCTGTGAAATGGAATCTTGCTGTTACTAATGCAGAAGCCTGCTGGTAAATGCTCAGACTGTACATATTAGCCAGCTGGTGGCTGAATTCTGACTATTGAGCTGCCTAGAATTGGAATAATTAATTTTCCTGAAGAAAGTACATTGTGTTGTAGCTTTTTGGATTTGTGACTGTAATCTGTAATCACCAGGGAATTTATTTAGATTTGCAATTATACTAGAGTTAGTAATTTATAGTAGAGATGGGAGTTTGCTAAATAGGGGAGGCATAGAGCTGTGAGTTCCCATTAATAGTTTTGTGAGCTTTGTAGAATACCCAAGCTGTTAGCAAAGAACTATTAGCTAAATAGTCAGTTCGTGTTCGTCTTATCTAATGAAAGCAGAACCTAACGTGTTTACCTCAGGAGTTTTCCCATTTATTTAAAATACGGTTTCTTTTGCATGAAAAGGGAGTGTTACTATAAAAGCTTATATTTTAAAGAGTGATTATGAATAACAGCTTCCTAGATATATAGCATTGTGTTTTTTAATATATTCCAGTAATATGATTCTTCTTATTGTGCCTAAGAAGTAATATTCCATCCTCTATTAAATACTGGATCTTGAAGGAAAGAACATGTGCATTGACTGCTTTTTAAAATTATGCATTTTCTTTGGATAAAAATAAGGTTTTTGGAAAATAAAGAGTATTTTTACTAATATGTACCAATTATTTTGTAAAGATGCTCAAGCCTAATTATGTAGATTACTCATAGATAAGCCAAGAAAGTAGACATGACTAATGGGAAATCATCAATGTTGCCAGAAAGCCTTTATCTTTTAGTTCAATGTAGCCCTCATTACACTTTGCAACCCTTTAACAATTTTTTGGTTATAATTCTACAGAATTGTGTAATTTATAAAATTATATTGTGCGTAAAATTGTTGCTCATGTGGTGAAGAATGAATGTTTTTTTAGGAAAGAAACATAGCTTGTTCTGTATCGATATTGTAAGATGAAATACCATATTTGATAATAATTATAATGTGGTGAATTTGCATCCCAGGATAACAGAGGTTCTCAGCTGCTCAATGAGGACCCCAAGAATCTGAGATGTTTTAGAATTCAGAATTCTATTTGAGAAGTTAATTCAATGCCTATGCAATATAGAATGGAACATCTCCAGTGGAATCAAGCAGTGTATTCATATTTCTGCCCTAAATCATAAGGATATTCCTTCTATGTGAGATCGATAGACTTTAAGTACCATCATATCAGTGAGGCAGTTAATTTTCAGTTAACAAACACAGTTTAGATGAATGCAAGTATCTCTGGTTTTCACAGTTTTGGGATTTTAGAATTGCAGGTAAGAATTGAGGACTTAGAGTAAAATACTTGCTACTTCCTGATGTATTTTTGGGTGTGTTCTGAGGAGCTTCTCCAAAGAATCCATTTAAGCTAAGTATTATATTCTGTGAACATCAAAAGTGAAATGTAAGGCAACAGTATTTTTTTAAAATAATTTTACATATGTTGTTTCTGTTGGAAGCATGGCCTGCTTTCGAAATGACAGAGTTAAAATAGGCATATCGCAATTACAGCTTTATTCACTAATTTATTTAACTTCTCGTCCTAATTTTTTCCTGTCCTTACTTTCAGTTCAGTTCAAAATATCTGGAAATTCCTACAACTTTTCTATAACTCTAGTTGTTCATAATCTAGAAAATAGCAATATTATGAATGAATATCATTATTTAAAATAAATATTTACTTCCTTTTTCTTATGGAGGATTTTACTTGAGATTATGTTGAACTAAATGTGTACTACTAAGTTAAAGAAATAAACACAAACAGATGTATAACAGCTTTGGGAACAGAAATCCATGGGTAGTTGTTATAAAATGGAAAAATTTGACAGTCTTTAGTGAATAGAACTATTGGTTATTTGAAAACAAATATTGTCCCAGGAGTTGTTGATAAGCAAGTAGCATAAAAATAATCTCTACAAGCTTTTCATTGAAGGGAATTAAAGTTTAAATACTGAGGTAATATAGACTTTCTGACATGTATTGATTTGAATATAGCTCATATAAGAGCAAATAAACAAAATTAAGAGATCATTCTGTGTAACCAAGAAGAATGCAATTAATGCAGGCTTGGGTTCTATTCTTGGGCTTTTAAGAAAAAAAAAATAAGGCAAACTTTGGGACAGGGGACAGAAATACCCTCATCTTTGAAGATAGTTGAAAAATCAAGAGGCTGAAATAGATCTTAGCTTTTATGGATGAATGGGGTGCTAATTTGACTGTTTTTAATTAATGTATATATCTTATGTATCATATATTATTTATAAATGTATTAAAATTGAATTAATCTCAAATAACTATGGTGAAAGTGCATACAGAATACTTAGTAAATGTTTGTTGATGGATATATGAGTAAATACAGTTAAGTGACATTCTTTGTAACTCTGGAATGAAGAAATCACTATATAAACTTATTTTTATTTCATTCCATGTAAAAATACCAATTCAAGCTTTAATTATTTATTGAATGTAAATTATTTGTACTACAATTAACAGAAGATAAAGGAATATTGAAATTCAAATTTTCAGATTTGTTTCTAGATAAGCACTTAGATCTAATATCGTAGGTATACATGTGCACTGAACACTCTAAAATAGTTGTATATGAATATTTATTTCTAGAAAAACTGAGCTAGAGGCTGCCAGGTAGAAAGAAAATACACTGATTTTTTGGTGTATAGATAAAAATTACAAATATTCTAAAACTCTTTGAACCCAAAATTCCACTCCTTAGAATTTATCCTTCAGATATACTTGCATAAGTGTTTTTTTATAGCCATACATATCAAAATATTTGAGATAGCCTCAATGACCACCTTTTGAGAGCTGGTTAAATTAATTATGCTTCATTTAAAAAGTGCAATTCAGTAGAGCAATAACAATATAAAAAAGCTTTCTCTCTACTGAAATATTAAATGTACAAAAGCTAAGTGCAGAAAATCTGTACATTATGATACTATGCATATAAAGAGAGAAAGTGGCGAATATCTACATTGGTGTATTTATATATGTCCATGTCTATATGAACTTTATATGAACAGAATTGCTCTGGGGAGGGAAAATAAGAAATTACACTGTTTATCTCTTGGAAAAAATGGGAACTGAGTATCAACATAGACGTGGGAGGGACACTTTCACTGTCTACCATTACACTTTATAATGCATACCATTGGATTGTATTATTATTACTTTTACAATGAGCATTTTAAAAAGTGCCATGCTTAAATTTTCCCACTTGTGCATTCAAGAAATGAAATCATTTGTAGCCTACCTGTAGTGTGTCTCTGTATAGTGGGGACTGTTAGAGAAGATACTGTAGAAGAATAGGTCTTGTCTTATGGGCTGAAAATGGGAAAGATCAGCTTGGCTTAATCTTTCAATAAAGCAAGATGTGGTGAATTAATAGTAGTCCATAGCTTAAACTTCTACTTAAATTCAGAATCTGCCTTAGAGAAAAATACTCTTTTGATTTGTATGACAGATTTTAAAACTGATGGTGAAGTTTATATTTCTACATGAATATGAAAAGATTTCATTAGGATGGATAAGCTAAGTACAAATCAAAACAAGACATTAAGAATATTAAAATATTATGTGAATTAGAAAACTGGCTTGTGTGCCCAATCCTATGTCGTGAATTGATCAAGTACTTGAAATACTTAGTTTAATTTGCTCCCTTACTGAGTATTCGTAGCTCTGTGTTGGTATATTTCATTGCATAAACTTATTATGATTAAAAAATATCTTTATAACTGAGGGTCACCTGGTTGGCTCAGTCAGTAGGGCATGTGACTCTTTGATCTCAGGGTTGTAAGTTTGAGCCCCACTTTGTGTGTAGGAATTACTTAATAATAAAATCTTTTAAATAGTCTCTATAACTGAAATCCAACCTTTATATGCATATTCTACATACAGAGTGACTTGAGTTCCAAAGTTTTTAATAGTCTTTTAATCTATTAACCAAAGGCAAGTACCACAAGGGCACTTACATACCTGTGTATCTCTTGCAAATAAAACCAATGTTGGGGCATCTGATGGAGAATTTATGTAGTTTGACAATTAAGAGTTTAGAGACCTAAACAAGATACAGCAAATTGAATATTCAAGGGACAGATTCCATTTTCTTTAAATGTCTTGCAGGCCTAGGACTATTTGACATTTATCCTTTTAAATCAATGAAAGTATAATCTATTTTCTAATCCCAAATAACTTTTTGGAAACAACTCTGCCCAACAGTATTGCAAGGCTTGACTGATCTTTGATATGGTAGCTTCTCTTTGATTTTCAGTAAAGTATAGGGTAGAGAGAAATTTGTATCAGGTAACTGCTTCCACAGCATATATGTTGTAGGCTTTTTTCTTCCTGCCAATATGTAGAAGAATGTATAGTCATCTTTTTATGCCTTGTTCCATAAACTCTAATTTCTGCTAGTCGTACATACACAGGTGATGAGAAATCTAAATTGAAATATTTTCTTTCTCAGAATAGAAACGTAATGTCCTATCTGTGCATTGTTTTGTTCTGCAGTATCACATAATTTTAAAATGTGGGATTGATTGGTACATTACAGAGAATGGTAAGTGTTTTCATATATCTATTTTATCATGATACAGCAGGATTATTTTGTCTTTCAACAAAATGCAAGCTCCAATCGATGACATTGCCATTCTTCCTCAATTCAGAAAACCATGTATGTATGCATTTAATAGAATTAAAGAGTTATTATATCTCTTCACTAATATGCACATTTGTTATATGGAGTACTCTTTTGGGGACATAGAGAATATAGGAGCACTATCTACCATCTAGTTTGAGGCATCCTAAAGTTTAAGGCTAAGAACTACTTAAATCATGTAGGTATTGTGTGATTCAACTCTCTAGCGAGGTCTTAATGTTTGTGCCGTTCTCCCTTGAATCCCCAACACAGGCAAGGCAGGAGTGGGATCAAGGGCCTGAGGCCTAGATATCATGGTCCTTATTAAGAGGAGCATTGGAGCAATTTGTGTGCTGACAGAACTCAGGAATGCCAGAGGCAGGTACGGATGTGGCATGAAGAGCAAAGGAACAGGGATCAGAGAGATTAGAGCAAGTGCTACCATGAGCACTGGCTGTGAATGAGTAAGTTAGGGAGGATCTTGAGTGATTGCCTAGTAACCACCAGTGTTTGGGTTGCCAAGGGTGTAATGCAAGAAATATACTTCCCTGGTTATTTAAGGGAGAGAGCAGATGGTCTTTGCCAACTTAATGTTGATTCTTAGGTCCTGGAGGCAAGTATTATTCATGGTTCTGTAGAGAAATAGAACCAACAGGATATGTATATATATATGTGTATATATGTATATGTATATATATAAAAGGATATATATATATATGTACATATACACACACACACACACACACACACACACACACACACACAAACACATATATATATAAAGAGATTTATTATAAGGAATTGGCTTATGTGATTATAGAGCTGAGTAGTTCCAAGATCATAGTCACCAAGCTGGAAACCCAGGAGAGCTGGGTATGAACTCCAGTCTGAGTCCAAAAGTCTGAGAACCAGGAGAGCTAATGGTCTGAGCTCCAGTCTGAACGTTGACATGCTGGATTCTCAAGAAGAGCTGATGTTTCAGTTTAGCTCCCATGGCAGGAAAATGCTGATGTTTCAGCTCCTCAGACAGGAGAACTTCCCTCTTACTTGTAGGAGGGTCAGCATTTTTGTTCTAATTAGTCCTTCAACTGATTGGAGGGGATCTCCCACCTTAGAGAGAGCAATCTGCTTTACTCAGTCTACCAACTCAGATGTTAGTCCTTTCCAGAAAGACCCTCACAGACACACCCAGAGTAATGTTTGGCCAAATGTCTGGATACTCCATGGCCCAATGATCATAGGGAGAATGAAACAGACCCACTAGTGAGTACCATGGGAAGACTCTCCTGAGGATTGCCTTTACACATGGATTGTGTGACATTACAAGAGTTAGTCCTGTGAATGTCCACATGTGCCTCTAGTTTTCTCTCTCTTTGATTAGATGAGATATCTGAAATAGCTCACAAGGTGGAGAAAGCTGTTTGGCTAGATCTGAGCCTTTTGTAATCTTCCTTTGAGAAGACATACACTTATGAATTATAACCTAATTCTTATGATTCTAGAGGGTTCTTTCTATACATATCATGATAATCTCTGTTGTGAATATTCAGTATGTGCTTTATCCTCAAATCATCTCTGCTTTAAAATTCTGTCCTTTACTTTGTTACCTCAAGCCCTCCTCAAGTTCCACTAATCAGAGATGAGATTCAATCATGTGATTAAGCACCACTTCACATTTCAAGAGCCTGACTTCACCTTACATTTCCATTAGGCTTTCCAATTAATGAACATTATCACATACGTGTCTTGTTTGAATACCTGGTGGGACACAGGTTGAACCATATGAAATTGTTGATTTTGACCCCTGTGGATTCACAAAATCAATAAAATTGACCCTTGAGCAAAGTGTGTTTGTGTGGGAGTAGGGGCATAAACCCGAGCATAGTCAAAAATCTGTGTATAACTTTAACTCCCTGAAAACTTTACTAGTAGCCTACTGTTAGCAGGAAGCCTTACCAATAACAAAAACTGTTGATTGACACATATTTTCTATTATATATATATATATGTATATATATATATATATAAAATATACTGCATTCTTACAATAAAGTAAGCTAGAGAAACTAGAATGTTATTAGTTATTAGAAACCTAAATGTTTAGTTATTAGAAACTGAATTATTTAGTTATTAGAAGCTACAATGTTATTTGTTGTGTAAAATGCTGTTAGAATATTATTAGGAAAAGAAAATGCATTGACAGTACTGGGTTTCTTGAAAATCCACATAGAAGTGGACCCATGCAGTTCAAACCCACATTGTTCAAGAGTCAGCTGTAATTTCATATGGTTGGATATAGCATCATTAAACCTGCTTTTGAGATACAAGAAAATGAGACTGAAAGTAAAAGTGAGTTTTGTGTTTGCTTGCTTTACAGCTTTTAAGTGACAGAGCTAAACTAAGACGTGTACCTGAAACATTTTATGATTTTTCTGCTCATTGCCTCCAGCAAACTGGCAGCTAGAAAATCATTCATGTTTTACCCATACAAGGAAATGATAACCAAGATAGGATGAAATTAAATGGGGGTTTTAATGGCTTGAAAACCAGAGATGTCAAGTGTTTTCTATCTTTGTGTTTCTAGCATACTTCTTGATCATTTTTTCCTCAGTAATAAAAATTAAATATTGGAAACTCTGAAATCACCATTATTTCTGGTCATCCTTATGTTGGAGACGTGTGGATTTGCAACAGCTCTACTTTTCATACCTCTCCTTGTACATTTCTAAAATGTTAAAAGCTTTAGAAATCTTTGATTTCAAGAAATTATCACTGCAACATAGTAGGTAGCAAAAATGATTTCCTTGGGATCATATTAATAATTATTCACTTAAAATTATGCAGTAAACCTCTGGGATAACTGATGTGGAAAACAAAGGTAAAAGAAATACAGAAAAAAAATTAAATTTCCTTTCAACTTAAAGCCCATTGTCAAGTCCTTGGGACAGGAAGAGTGACCTTCCTCTAGGAACTCAGCTGCCTCCATGTTGAACTTTGCTAAGGGCAAAAGGCAATGTAGCTTGACATTAGCCAGACCTCCAGTCGGGAGACCTGTAAGTGTCCTTTCACATAGAAAGATTCCCTTGGAAACTTCCTTCATCTTTACCCCCTCCCAAGATATATGTTAGCAATCATCTATCAGACATATGGCCCACTGATACCCATTTGAAAGGTCTCATTACTAAATATTAACTTGATAGTAGTAAATGACCCCTCAAGGTCCTAAAAACCTTGCTTCCAAATTCCTTAGAGACTTATGCCATCCCTAAACATCTCCTAACCTGGGAGTATATAATCAGTCAAGCTTCACACCCCAGTGGAGGTTTTTCTGCCCCCAAATCCTGTCCCCTGCTTTGTTAAAACTACCTTTTTATACTGAAGACATTTCAAGAACTCCCTCTTGACCATTTGCTCTGAACCTCAACCTTTTCAAATTAATAATTTCCAGCAATCGTTGCTGAATAGGAATTCATTTTAGAAAAACAAGCTCCTGAATTTCTTATAGAAATATTTATTTTATTGATTTTTTTTAAGTTTTATTTTGAGATATCACTCATATTGCTCCCCAAGTATTGGCTAAAAAATAGGGATATCAAAATTTTTATCAATGCTCAAAAATAGTATTGCTGAGATTTTTTTGGCATATCAGGTCCACATATTTGCTCATAGAGATCTATTCTCTTACAAATAAAGCTGATCAAGGAAGCATGAAATTGAGAGCATTTTGAGGGTCCATTGAAATTGGAGACTACAGTCTGCTTACTCTTGAAATCCTACTCTTGTGATTTGTCTAAAAAAATGGGGAAAGTAACGAGTTCAAGAAGCCATGGTTACATGATACTGCCTGAGTTCTTTGAAGGTTATAGTGACAGTTTGAGTGTAGGATCAAAGATGGTGTAGGGAGGGAGGAAGCATGGAGTGGAAAGACACTCCCACCCTGTGTGGTCAGAGATAATATATTCAGAAAGTGTTGTTGTGGGTGTTGTTGGCCTTTAATTAGTAAAAATGAAAATGCCAGAATCAGTGGTGGCTTAATTTAAAATATCAGCATATTTGTCACTCCTTTTTAAAAAAAATCACTTCTTTCCACTTAAAAATTAGTAACTATAAGAATGTCAGCAGACTAAGAGGAAATGGAAGATGGGATCAAGAGAAACTTAACACTTCACAAAGGAGTGCATAGCAAATTCAATTCATCTACACAGTAGCTCATTTCATTTTTACCCAGTGTCAAGAATCTTTTTTTTTTTTTTTAAAGCATCTTTCAGCAAGAAATCACCTTAAAACTACGTTTACAAGATCGAGCTTCCTGGGACAGGTCATTTGAAAGAATCACTAAGGCATTAATCATAAATTCCTTAATTATTCTTTCTCCTTCTTAAAATTGTGACACAGACATTGTTTCTCCTCATATGCAATTAAAGATAGTAACTTAGAACAAATAACCAAGTATTAAATTAAAGAAAAGCTATTATTTGGGGCACCTGAATGGCTCAATCGGTTGGGGATCCAACTCTTGATCTCAGGTTCATGAGTTCGGGTCCTGTTTTGGGGCTCTATGCTGGGCATGGAAACTACTTTAAAAAAAAAAAAAAAGATGCTGTTATTTACCTGGCCCTAGATGGGGGAGAGAGAAGAAATGGAGTGGATTCTCCTGGCACAGGGGCTTGTAAGGGCTTTTGGTCCCTGGGGATTCCATCCTAGCAGAGAAACTTCCCAGGATGCTAAACGATGAATGCTAAGTGGCATGTTGCTAACATGATCACAGCTGAGATTTCTGAGAAAAGTAAATTCACCGCAGGTCAAAGCATTTGTTGGAGTGTTTGTGGAGACAGATGGGAGCTGTCTTGGGTTGTATCTTGGCTTACACCCTGTGAAACTGCACAGTCATATTATTTAACAGGATTCTATGGTAAGCTCTTTAAAGGGGAAATGTCCATTTTAAAGACTCTAGGAAGAAGGTACAGAGGATTAGCAGAATCAGGTTGTGAAAAAAGTCTCCATCTGGGGAGAAAGTTGCATGAGTGAATGAATGAATTCAAAATGGCGGGTCTATTGCATGGGGCACTATGTGTGGTGCATAAACAATGAATCTTGGAACACTGAAACAATAAAATAAATTTTTTAAAAAATTAAAATTAAAAAAGAGTCTTGGGGGACCTGGGTGGCTCAGTGGGTTAAAGCCTCTGCCTTCCGCTCAGGTCATGATCTCAGGGTCCTGGGATCGAGCCCAGCATCCTCCTCTCTCTCTCTCTCTCTCTCTCTCTCTGCCTGCCTCTCTGCCTACCTGTGATCTCTGATCTGTCAAATAAAATAAAATCTTAAAAAATGTCCTGCCAGCAAGTTTGTCCAACCCTCTTTGTTTATCTTTCTCCACTGGGGTGGGGGGAGATATATATATAACTTCTACACCCACATGTCCTACAGCAGGGGGAAACTTAGTGTCAAACCAAACCCTATCCAGGCTTCACTAAAAGGCAAGACTGGAGAAGAACAAGGAGCTTAAAATAAGTAAAATCTGGGCACGATGTATACATTGAATACTTAGTTCATACATCAGAATAGGTGAGCAGTCAATCTCTTATGTAATAAATTCTCCACCCTACGCTCTACCAGCAGGAAAATATCCATCTCTATCCTCCATCTCCTGTTTCTTCATCACAACTCTTACGGAGTGTCTAATATAAACTCCTCCCACATGATCATTCACGGGCTAAAGATCTTTGCAGTTCTCATTTGGAAATTTAGATACTTGTTTAATCGGCTGTTATTCGTTGAGTACCTACCATTTATAACTGGGTGCCCAGGTGTCAGAACGTTCCGACAGATGAAATAACTTGAGATAAATAGATGTGTGTGTGTATATATATATATATATATATACATATATATATATATATATATACCTGGCTTCTTGTCCTTTTGGGGAGGAAACTCCTCGGTCAATGAACTGCTGTCAAAAGCTTTGTAATAGGGCAAACTTGCTACAGTGGATTTTAAAAAATTTAGTCCAGATCTCAGCTCCTTCTCCTCTCCTTGGTTCCTGCACTCTGTCTAAGATTCTATTCCCTTCATTTTTTTCTCTGGACTTACTTATTAATAAAGACCCCTTGGTCATTTTGCTTTATATCCTGAGATTGTAAGGTTTGGAGAATTTAATAGCTCTTGCATGAGTCATCCATAACAGACGTTCCATAGAATAAAATGTATCCTCATTTTTTTAAAAATGTAACAGGAAGGGAAAAAGTACATTGTCAGGCCTTGTTCTGTCTATAGAAACCAATTCAAATCATGATTATCCTCCTAGTCTATTTGGAAAGAATAAAATATTCAAAACTAATGGCTTCAAACTCTCAGCAAAACTAGTCTCGTACTGTCAGAAAAACTCCACTGTGGCTCTGGGAAATAGTTTTAAACTTCCTCAACCAATACAAATAAGGTTTTTGATATAAACTGAGGAAACAGCATTTCCAGGGACCCTCTACTAAATGTCCTTGAGATATTAAAATAAAGGTGACAGAATCACAATTTGATTATCCTTCATTGCTATAACCATTGGAAAGATAGTTTGGCATTCACCTTGAATGTGAAAAGACTCTAGGAAACTCAAATTCCTGGAAGAACTGTTATTTTCCAGAATATTCTTCAGCCACTTTCTGACATGCTATATAAGGAAAGCTTGCAAGCTTGAATGATTACTCACAGATAAATAATCTTGAGGGGCAAATGAGAGGATGGAATGAATGTGAAAAATTATATCAGTCTCTGTGTTAAACGTATTTTTGTGTTGTATTAATAAAATGCAAAGTATAATATATGGAAACCATACATATACGTATGTGACCTAGTTCTTTCATATTTTTATTTTTAAACACTATTTAAATGCCGTAATTTAGTACATTATCTTACTTTCTTCCAAAAAATGCAAAGAATAACTGTTTAGGCACACAGTATTTGTCAATAAATGCAATTTCTCATAAAATTTGGAAATGCACCTAATGCTAAGTAAATTAGTGCAAACATGTAATCCTTTGTCAATGGGTATCTTCCAGTGGCATAATAAAATCCTGAATCAGGATCATTTCTTATGAACTGCATTATGTCACTGACACAGAAAACGTTTAGACATGCATACATGTACTAGTGTTATAGTGAATTGCTTGAAATATTTCATGTTTGGGGCACTTCATGGTTCAGTCAGTTAAGCATCACTTAATCTTTTAATCTTTAGTCATTTAATTTTATAACATTGAATTCAGTAGGTATTGTTGTCCCAGTTTTACAGATGAGGGAACCAAGGCATTGGGAAGATAAATAATTTTTCTGAAATCATGCAATTTGGCTCCAGAACCTCTCCTCTTTAACCCACTGAGCCACCCAGGCGCCCCCCAGAACTTCTCCTGTTTAAGCACCACACTACTATCTCTCAGTTGGATAAAACTAATTGTGAAATAGGATTAAGAATTTCAGAACTTATTTTCACAATTAAACATGGGTTCAGACAACTTATATATATCTTAAGTGCCAACAGAAGGATGGTTACCATACAAGGGAAACTATCTGGTCCTTCTGTATCTAGATACAAGAAACAGTTTTTTAAAAAAATAAATGTCTTCTCAAAGATAGGTGAGGTGAGGGGCGCCTGGGTGGCTCAGTGGGTTAAGCCTCTGCCTTCAGCTCAGGTCATGGTCTCAGGGTCCTGGGATCGAGCCCAGCATAGGGCTCTCTGCCCAGTGGGGAGCCTGCTTACCCCCTGTCTGTCTGCTTGTGATCTCTCCCTCTGTCAAGTGAATAAACAAAATCTTAAAAAAAAAAAAAAAAAAAAAGGTGAGGTGAGAAGAAGAAAACAATGGTCTGTTTTAATATACTTATCTATGGACTTATATAAAAATATACCTAAACCAATATAGTAGCAAAAGCATGACTCATAATTCTTGCAAATATTTGGGGGTAAGAGTGATGCCATGAAAATAAGACAGACAAAATTCATGATATTCAAACACGGGGTGTAGACTATGCTATGCAAGGCAGGTAAGTTTAGTGTCCATTCTTTGCAAGAAACTCAAATGAAATAATAAAATCTTTGAAAAAAAAGTGATGATATCTGGGGTTCTCTGTGAATTTTCCAAGAATAAGTCATACCAAATTTATCTCATTTGAGCTTTGATAGACTTTTTTAGTCCAATGGGTCTGCTAATCGTGATAAAGAATGAGTGGGTGTGTCAGAATCACCCAATGACCTTTTCAACTATCTCTACCTGACTTTCCCCAAAGTCACCTCACTTCCACCACCACCACCCCCCACCCAATTACACACCACACACACACACACACACACACACACACATACACACACACACACAATCTGAGGCTTACTGCAAGGCTCCCTACATCCTGACCCACCTTTGGGAGAAGCACTTCTTAGAGTAAGAGGCCATGGACTGGGAGTGTGTTCTACATGTGAATGGTTTAAAATAAGAAAAAGTTGGAGAATTGGTGATTACAATGAAAGAAAAAGAAAGTTATTTTCTGCAGAGAATATATACCTATTTGTTCCAGATAAAAAATTTAGAATGCATTTTCTTATCATGTTTCCAGGTTTGAGCCAAGACTCTGGTCCTTAGTGAGTACTCAAGAAATGTTTATGACTGAAACATGGAGGAGAGAAAGAGGGAGGAAGAGTGGGAGGGAGGAAGGAAGGGAGAGAGACAACTCTCTTTTTTTCTTCTGCCTTCCATATATACATAAATATGTGTGTCTATACATAGATAAACTGAGAGCTATAGAAATATAGATGTATCTTAGGACAATGCCTGACATATATAAGTACCCAATAAATATAAGCTATTATTAAGTAATAGCATTGGATCATAGGACATCAAGTTCCACTTTATTCTGCACTCATAAGGCCGTAATGGGAACACTGTGTCTTGTTCCGGCCAGCAATTTTTTTTTTAAATGTTAATATAGTTGACACAAAATGTTGCATTAGTTTCAGATGCCCAACATAGTAATCCAACTTCTCAATACTATAAAAGCTAGGCTCACCACAATTGTACCTACCATCTGTCACCATCAAAACTTACAATATCATGGCTATATTTCTCTGTGCTGTGCCTTTTATTCCCATGACTTATTTATTTTATAACTGGAAGCCTGTTTCTCCTACTCTCCTTTATCCATTTGCCGGTCTCCCCACGGACTCCCCTCTGGCAACCATCATTTTGTTCTCCCTATTTATAGGTCTTATTCTCCTTTTTGTTTGTTTATTCATGTGTTTTGTTTTTTGGGTTCCACATATGAGTGAAATCATATGGTATTTATGTTTCTCAATCTGACTTATTTCACTTTGCATAGTACCCTCTGGGTCCATCCATGTTGTTGCAAATGGTGCAATCACATCCTTTTTTATCGTGTGTGTGTGTGTGTATAGACATACTTCATCTTCCCTAAACATTTGTGTATTGATGGACACATGGATTGCTTCCATATCTTGGCTACTGTAAATAATGGGGTAACTTATTTTACCAGGAACATCAATACAGTAGAATGTGACATGCTTGCGCAATGGAGTCCGCCGGTATCCACTACCCATCATACCATGTGCAGGGCATTAGAGACCTTCATTGTATATTGCTGTGTGGATGGATTGAAAGAAGGCATATGGCTACTAAACCTTCATGTATTTCAAGGTTGGTCATGTGGAAGCTGGAAGTAACTTGGTGTTTGATATTAAGTTATAAGAGTGTTCCTGATTGGATAAGAAATTATTTGGTGAACCCACATCTAGGTTAAACATGTTGTAAAGCAGAAGAGGTACATTTAAGCTAACCATAGGGCAAATACGCAAAGTATTTGAGTTCTTGAATGGTGAAATAGGCTCCTCTTGAAATTACCAGTTGATGTTGCTGGCAATATTCAATTTAATACAAGACAGTGTTTCAGTGTAAGGGATGATTTGTTTACTGGATTGGAAGTTAGACTAGATGTATATTGTAAATCTATTTCATGTAATCTAACATCACAATTCCTAGTTTTTTGGTGATCTGTTTTTCAGTTTTTAAAAAATAGTAATTCTGAAGTTGCATTCTTCTTTAAGCCAATCATCAATTGACTCTAAATGACCCATTTTATAAATAAATAATTCTCCAGCAGGGTTTGAACACATTGGAGATTTGTACTAATATTTTGACATAACTTTTATTTTTCATAATTCTTGAATGAAAGTAGAGTAAATTTTTTGAAATAGGTAATCTAATATTTTATACTTGACTTTTTTTTTTCATTTTCTAACATTTTCATAGAGAAAAAAAGCTATGATAGATTTATTATACCTCTCAGAGGGAATGACCTGGAAATCCATGAAATAATCCGAATGAATTATTAAGTCATGTCTGATCCCCCTACCACTGGAGATTAATATATCCAATATAGGTGTGTGTGTTCTTTGTTGTTCAAAACTTGCATTTGGGAAACTAAAATAACTAAATGGAAATGTCTACAGAGGAGAATCAGCTGTCAGTAACTAGGAAAATAAGACTAAAGATTATATTTAATGAATTTAGTGATTGTTTAGAAATAACCTAGGTTTCATTAAAAAAAAAAAAGTGTGCTTTCTTTTCCACTTCTATTGATTTAGACACCAATACTGTTCAGTTGGGGGAATTATGTGTCTGTAAGCTATTTATTGAGTGCGTACTATGTTCTAGTACTGTGAGCTAAGCTCCTTCATTCTGTGAATTGTAGAAGACTTGTGAAAGGCTGTGCCTCAAACCCTCTGCAGGTCCTCACCCAACTGGAAAGAGGATTTCTTTTCTAGTATACCTGCATCATGTGTTATACCCTATCCCCCGCCCGCTCCCCACCCTCTCCGTAAGTAATGAGTATCTTTGTTTAACAGGCCATGGATAAATCCCTAGGGAGAGGCATGCCAGAGTAGAGCCAAGGTTCATTGCCTGTTTCAGGAGGAAAATCCCTTTGGAGCGAGTAATGCCTTGCCCTATAGAACCATGTTCATATTTTATAGCCGTAATCACCCCTCTTCTGTGTGGTCTCAAAGTCCTTTTAAACTTCATCTCCCATGACATCCCTGTCCTGTGCTTGATACTCCCATGCTTTCCAGACTGATGCTTTAGCTGCATTATTACTACCTAGAGGCCTTGCTGCTACCTCCCCACATCCCATTTTCCTTCCAAATCCAACTCAAGGTCTACCTTCTGCACAGAGCCTTATTGCATTTCCCCAATGTACTTACTATTTCTCTCTTTGAAGTATCCCTGTAGCACTTGTGGAATATTGTGAGATAGAAAATATATACATTTGAATGAATTTAAAATATATATAGATTTATGGTGATAAAATAACTGATTTTATTTTGTGGATTGTACCTAAGCACTTCTGTTCAAAGTTTATTGTTGTGGTTGTTGTCATCGTCTTTCTCATTCTTTGCTCATTGATTTGCCTTCTCATTCGGCATCGCACTTTTAGGATGTTTTTGTTGTGTTGTTAATAAGAGCAAAATCTTTTTCCAAGTACAGAGACATGTGGTTGTAACTGGACTTTGTATTGCATTTTGAAAGCCTTCTCTGTCATTTGTTCTTAGCATACCGTCATGTGTCCATTGATAGATGTTTCAAGATTTTGCGAAATCTGTGTTTAAAACTCTGCATCACCATATAGACCATTATTGGGGCTACGATTTATATAATATAAAAATGAGAGTACTGCATTAGTAGACAAATGAAACCAAATTATCAACCAGTTGATGAAACCAACAAACTGTCAGTTTTTTTTTTTTTGTTTTTTTTTTTTTTTAAGGCAGAAATGCTTTGCTGCCAGTTAGTTATTCAGGCTTGAATGCTTGTAGCAGAGATGCTTATGGTGAAACTACCTAGAAGCAATTTTGACTTTTGACTATTGGTAACGATGAACACATAAATAGACATGGTCCTAGATTCTCAGTCACAAACTGCAGTGATCCTAGATCCTCCCATTCACATCTACTTTTGTTCTTAACCTCACCTGGGTCCAATCACTCCCCAAATCCTTATCATTTTCATTTCTTAGTATCTCTCAGATCGACTCCTTTTGCTATTTTCTTTGCCTCCTTTATTCATTTCTTGCGTAACTCGTCTATTTGCCAATAGGTTAAAAACCTCCCCAGTTAACCCTAGGTTTTGTTGTGAGATTGATCTTTAAAAAATTCCCAACTGAGTCCCTTCTTAGATCCTCCAGTAGCTTCTTTCCGTTCTCCCTATCCCCTGAGGAAGTCTAAGCTCCTTTTCTTCTTTTATTTGGCTATCCAGGATCTCATTTCTTTCTGTCTCACCCCCTGCTAATCTCCCTTCTCTCTATTCCTCCCTTTGTTCTTGGTGTACCTCAAACTGATTATGTTAACTTATATGTTGTCCCCACTCACAAGGCTGCCTTCTGATACAGTCACCGAAATACTATTTAAGTCTGGTTTTCATCTTTATTCCCTATGGTATAGTGATTCTACCCTGTATTCCATGCCTTTTACCTCTCCTCCCCTGAAGCTCGTATCTCCGGAAGCTCTCTACTCTTAATCTGAAGCAATTATATGGCTATTGAATGAATGAGGGTGATTTATTTATATTTTGGTGGCCCTGCAAATCTTTCCTCTGTGGAGAGATCTCACTGGGTATTTCTTCACGGTGTATAATTATTGATTTTATAGAAGAAACTTCGTAAATTTTTATTTTAGCTAGTTGGAGGGAAGACAGTGGTGATAAAGGGAGGGTAAAGGTCCATTTTAAACAAAACTGACTTTCTGAAGAGCAGACTTTGGTTCGATGCCATTTCTACCGTTTGTTACCAATTTACAAAAGGAAATATATTTTACATCTGAACCTTGAGTGTATGTGTTTGTATAGTCATGAATTTGTTTATTCAATAAATATACACTGAGCATTTACTGTGACCCTTGATGTTAAGATCACTTATATTCTAGTTGGTGAAAACAATTAATAAACAAAGGAGATACATTTTATTAGAAAATTTTAAGAGATCATGAATGATTTGAGATAAATCATGGCTGGAATATGTACATATATATCTCATATCTATGCCTATATATGCATGAGTATATTCTATATCTATATGTTTATATGTCTATCCCCTGTATATATACACACATATGTACATACATGCATATATAATTGAAAAGAGCTTCATAAAATACCTAACTTTACTAAGTGTGATGCACTTGGATATTTTTTCTTTTATACTATTTTCTTTTTTATTTCATTTTTTTTTAAATGCTCGTTATAGCTCACTGGATTGATCTCATGTTAAATCAGCACATTGAGACTCATGATCAGAAAAACACTGGTTTAGTAAGTGTAAAATGTGTCACCACAGGAAGCCAATAATTTTATGTTTGGGGTAGACAAGGATTTCAGAATATCAGCTTATTCAGTAATATTCAGTAATATTCAGATTACTTCCAATATAATTAACAATAAATTGCTGTAGCATGAGAAGTTCATATTTCATTAAAGTTCTTCTTTGGAACCATAAACTTAATTTTATTACCTTTATAACCTTTATCAGTTATTAATTGTTAAAAGAGTCCAAAATCTCACCATTTGCAAGTGAGGTGATAAGTAAAATTACATGGACATTATTCATCCAAGGTCTGTATAAACTTTGGGATACCTTCCCATAGGGTAAAATTCTGGCTCCATTTTTGAGATTAAGGTGATGGTTAAGATTCAGACAGTGACTTTGGCTTCTTATTGGAGATTGTGGCATATGAGGTAGTTACAACTTTGACAACTGATTTATAACTACATTATAGCCTATTGAAACTACGTAAAATCTAGCTCCTTCTCCTGTCGATTATAAGACTTACCATTGAAGAACTTCTTCAATATATATATACTAGGTGTATATAACCTAAAAATTCATAAGAAAATATGGTATTTGCCCTCCTATTTTCCATATTGAAGCTACAGATATATTTCATCCTTTGAAACACTCAAAACAGGGCCACAGATCATTCTAGCATGCTAGGGCAATGTTTAAAATGTTATTAAATGTTTTGAAAATTCTAAAGGACCATGGGTGTTCTAATTCAATCTACAATTCTCAAAATGGGGACAAGGCTTGTGTTTTTGCTGTTGAAATAAAAACCTATTATATAGAAAAAGTAGTTATTTTACTTTAAAAGTTATTTTTAGATAATATATAACTTTGCATGTTTATTTTTGAGAATAATAAAGAACTCTCCCATACTCCCATATCCTACATGGTAGTACTTTTAGTTATTATAATAAAATAATTATGTAAGGCTAACTATGAGCAGATTAATTTCTGACATGAATATTTAGATTTTATCCTTTATGAGGTCATAAAGTTAGGGTTATGAGGTTATAAGGCAGATTAAATTATTGATACACCAGATAGTTAATGAAATTAAACTTATACTTATCATCTTTAAGGATGACACAGAAATGCCAGAGTAGCTGCAAACCCATAATCTTCAAAATTTTACAAAATATCCAAACTGCTCAGTAAGGATACTGAATGTCTGACTCTGATATTTTATAACCAATAAAGTTTCTTTTAGTTAGATTTTAAATATATAGTACCTCTCAAAAAAAAAATGGCAATAGTTTAAAGCATAAAGTAAATCATGTTGCTTTGATTGCCTTATTATGGATTCAAACAGATTATAAAACACTGCATGTGACGTTTGTGAAGTTTAGGTTAGAATCCCACCATAATGAGAACTTGGCATTGGAGGTTAAAATAGAAGGATGTAACTACCCGAATTTCTTCTCTCCAGACTGGGAGTAATTTGGAAATTGCAGATATGCTTATGAATACAGGAAATGAAGGAAGGAAAGAAATTCTTTTCAAACTCCCATTCATTTTCAAGGACATACTAAGGAAAAAAAAAGAAGTATTTTTCATCTTATTCGTCCAAAAAGTGCCTCAAGAGGAGGGGTGTGTGCATGTGTTGAACTTGGAGGCTTGTGAGTTTAACAGCCTCTTTTCTCATGGTGATACTGGGAGAGGATGAAGTCATGAGGGGTGAGAGAAACTGTTTCTAAATATCCACGTCTGGATAGACCCTTATTTGGGCTCAATGCTGGAATTCATTCTTACCCCTTTGGCTTCCAGGTGTTAAATGTCGGTTGTGAAGAGTAGACTTGTTTTCCTTCATCTTGACCTTTTCATGGATGCCTGCTGGAAGACCTTTGAAAGAGGCTGCCATTGACACGCTGAAAGAGTGGGCAGGGTAAGGGGCAGCCAAAATTCAGGCATACAATTGCATCTGCCCCTCTGTGCACTCTTTCATCCTTTACAACCAGCCACCCTCCCTCCCTGGCCTCTACCGGCATTACTTGGTAATGTAATACTTATTACATAGGGATACAAGTAAAACTCTACCAGTAATAGGTCTTCTGCATTAAATTCTTAGTCTATAATTGAAACTGGGCTGCGTGATATCTGATGATATTTCTCTGATGCAGTGACTTACTCATTCTAAAGTGGTCTGTATGGAGTTTTGACATATTAATTACCCGTTTCTCTCAGTCCCTCTCTGTGACAGACAGCCAGACACACACATCCATACAGATGCCGCTGACGTCACTTTTAGTTTTCAAATCCTTGGTCAACATTTCCCTAGAAAGACCACAGTCTTTTACGGTGATGGCTTTTTAATTACTATTCAAGGAGTTCACAGTATGAACTTGCTTTTTGCTCTACCTCAGAAACCAGAGCTCAGAATATGTCCCTGCAGGAGACATTTAGGGGAGGGGATTGTTACTCATTCATTTCAAGCGTGGCTTCTCCACTCCGGTGTTTTCGGTTTCCACACCCCTGGATCTGTCTTCACAGAGAACCAGTCCTCCCTTAAAATGTAGACTTTGCTCCCCTGATCTACAATAGGATGCACAAATGATATTTTCTGTTCATTGTGGCCTATGAAATGTAGAAATTATTCAAGGTTCTAGTCAACGTGGAATTGGTGGGCAATTGACCAGATCACACATCAATCTCATTCCGCAGTTACTGTGGCCCGAAACGTCCAATGCTATAAAGCTGTCAATCTTATTGTACATTTATGTTCAAGGCGTAATAGACTTTATTCCTTCCACAGGTATTTTTTAATTAGATAGCAGATTCTCAGCAACTATGTCAGAACTTCAATATTCTCTACTACCATGTTAACATAAATCCTGTTTCCCGAGACACAGGGAATGACTGTGTATGATTTCTCAGAAAATATTTAAAACTAAACTACAGTGGAGCAGCCCAGAAAACGTACTATGACATTGTCAGAGACTTTCAGTATACCAGTCCAAAAATTGACGTATGTATCCCAAAATGATTCAAATTAAACAAATATGATAATTTTATTTTTTTTTTAAATGCCAAGTAGATGAGGGCATGGTTTTGAAAGTCTGTACAGACTCTACCATGTCCTTGGGCAAATTACCCAACTTCCATATAGCTATGCTTTCTCATCTGTAATCGAGCATAATAATAGTGAGTAGCTCCTTGGGCAGTGGCAAGAATTAAATGAGTGACAAAACAGTGGCTGGTGTACAGTAAGCACTTGATCAACATGAGGAGTCATTGTCAATAGGAGGTCATTGCAGCCGGGGTTTCCAAACAAGGAAATACAGCCACGATTTCTTTTTCAAAATAAGAGAACATAATTGTTTGATTTTTATCCCTTATTTGTTTACCCCAAAGAAAAGTGTGTTATAGAATATCTTAGTAAAATACTAAAAGCAAATAAAAATGTGGTTTATTGAAACATGATATGTTTTGTTTATAAAATTAAAATAGTTCTCAAGATAGCCTGTTCTCCGCAACAGTAAAGAATCCTGCCACTTTTATTTTGTTTTCTTTTGTGTCGTGCTCATGATTTTCTTCCTGCCTCTGAATATACTTGGCTTGATGATCTGTTTTCTATTCATACAATTGCTTCATTATTTACCATCTGCAATTTAATAATGTATTATCCATCATGATATTAGGGGCATGAGTAAGGTCAGCGAATCTCCATGCATTTCCATTTCCAGATTCTGGCTGGAAACAGAACACAGATTCAGATGTTTAATAATATTATAATTTTTGCTTACGTTAAAAAAATATTCTCGAAGGGATGCCTGGGTGGCTCAGTTCGTTGAGCGGCTGCCTTCGGCTCGGGTCATGATCCCAGGGTCCTGGGATCGAGTCCCATATCCGGCTCCTGGCTCAGCAGAGAGCTTGCTTCTCCCTCCCACTCTGCCTGCTGCTCTCCCTGCTTATACTCTCCTTTTCTGTTTAACAAAAAAAAAAAAAAAAAAAAAAACCTTAAAAAAAATGTTCTCAAAACTCCATTTCCTAAGAAACGACACTGGCCAATAAAAGTTTCCCATGTTGGAATCTGGTTGGTATGCTTTTTAGAATTTAACCCCACCCAGATTTTCTTCCAAACTACCATGTCATTTTACTTACAAATAGCAAACATGTGAATTATCAAATAGGCTTACAATTGACATAACTTAATATTGTCCAAAGCTAGCATCTCATCCGGCTAGAAAAGTACTTGATCCTATTAAATTCTGAATTGTAGCACCTGTTGATTTCTATATTGTTCCCCTTTGTTGGGAAGATTAATGCCGTGATTTTTTATCACATTTTCCATAAGGCATTTGATGAAAAATGTGACTGATATCATGTGGTTTATGTACCCACAGGATCTTACATGATTTTTTTTTTTCTCTCTCTCCCTAACTATTGTGTTATTAAGAATCTGTTGGGACATCGGTCTCACAAAAGCTCTTACATAGTACATGCCATCCACATAATTACCCTAGGAAAGAAAACTGTTTATTGCTCAGAGGTTCCCCTGAAATTTCTAGAACAACATTTCACGTACAAGGACCTTCAGTCCACATATCTTCAGGATCTGCTGCATAACATGGGGTTATTCATATGGAGGTGTTTTGAGTACAAATGCAGCCCTGGTTTTACAAGTGTCCTCTGACCTTCTCTCTAAGCCTATTCATTTATCAAAGCTGATCCCAAATTTCCTCCTCCATAAAATGAGGAAAAGAGAATAAAAGTACCCCATGTAACTTTTGCAGTGACCAGATGAACTAACCTTGGTGGTGTGTTGTGAGGGGCAGTTGCCTAGTACATAGTAAGTGCTCAACAAATAGTAACTAAACTAAAGGAGGTACAAATTGGAAAGCCCCAAGATTAGGTTTGATTTTTGCCCAGGCCTACATGACTGTTTGAAGAAGGACCATCTCAATATAAACATGTATGTATGTCTGGAAAATGCATCATGTGTGTTTTATTTTTTTTTTTTTCATTTAAGTAATTTGTCTCATTAGTCTTTTAAGTTGCACTTTGTTTTGTGAAATAGGTAAGAGTTTGTATTAAAATCCCTGCCAGGAAAGTTTTTCTATTCCTTTTCAAAACACAAATGCAGCTAATTGGCCCATTCCATAAAAGAAAAAAAAAAATTGAACTGTCATATAATTCAGAATATAAATTCTTAAATAGGGAGACTATAATTAGTTTTAGGGCAGAATAGCCTGTATTGAATATTTTAATGAAAATTTACTGGAGATGAACAATTGTGGAATTAATAGACTTTTAACCAAGCAAGGGGAAGTTGCTTGTATCTAACCCCATGTGTCATTAGATCCCTAAGAACAGTGTGTTTTTTTAAATATAAGCAATTGCCTAAAATGTTACATTGGGGAGGAATCACATCTGGTAGAAAAATCGACTTTGTTGCAACGTTGAAGGTTCTGATTAGATGAGTAGTATTTTCTCAAGTTGAAAGAGTCAAAGAAACAGATTACAGAGGGTGAGAAAAAGCGCTTTTGCTAATAATATACAATGTTAGACGGATCCTTCAAGTATAACCAAGAAACTCACAGGCAAGAACCATACTAAATAATATATCAGTCATTTCTTGAAATAACAAGTATTCCCTTAAAATAGCATTTTATGAATACCCAGAGAATAAAGAAACATAAACCACAATTCCCACAACCAATCTGAGAACACGTTTATGGGGTATGTAAGACTAGTCATGAACTTTCAACACCAATAACTTGCTCTCTCTCTCTCTCTTTGTTAAATCAAAAGTAATTATTAACTTTACTAGAATACCTATGATTGTTCTCTAGTGTGTGATCACTGAACCAAAAGGAAATAACACATCATTGTCAACTTCCATAGTTACGGCTTGTTTGTTTTGTTCTTTTTTTTTTTTTTTTCCCCTGAGATGGATTGAAAGTTTTAGCCTCCTTTAAATTACATTCACTTTAAACATTTTAAAATAATCTTATGTTCAGAATGGGAACTGTTTAAAAGCCATATTAGAATTAAAGTCATATTTAGGCCACCCCAGAAGAGCACAGGAGTTATTGAGGTAACATTGAAGATGGATACAGAAAGACATAAAGGTTAAAAAAATAAAAAATAAATAAAAAATATAAAAAAGCCTTTTGGAGGGCTTCATAATGCAATTTGACTGTTGTGGCTTGCCAAATAATAATCTCTTCCCAGTTTTAAAGACGTTTTAGATTCAGAAGGAAAATTGGGTGTACAGTCCAGAGCTTTCAAATGCCTTTATAGCTACATAAACTTTTTTTTTTTTTTTTAAGATTCGTTTATTTATTTGAAAGGGGAGGAGAGGCCGAGGGGGAGAGGGAAAGAGAGAGAGAGAGAGAGATTGAGAATGTCAAGCAGATTCCCTGCTGAGCATAGAGACCCTTTGGGGCACTATCCCAGGACCCTGTGATCATGACCTGAGCTGAAATCAAGAGTTGGATGCTTAGCCAACTGAGCCACCCAGGGGCCCTACTATGTAACCCTTTTTAAAATTCAATTTTAAATTTAAATTTTAATTTTACATTTAAAATCCAAGAAGGTCTGTGAGGGGGCTTTGGTCTGCGTTAATCATGTGGTGTCCTCAGCAGGTAGGGAAGTGTTTGATACAAGGAAATGTTGGGTAAATAAGAGTCGAAAAAAAATGAAAGGGGAGACATAACCCAAGAAGCAGGTAAAAGCAACATTCTTCTTGTGAGAGCAGTGCTCCCAGGGATCCATGTGGTAGGCTCAGTGAGCCTCTGGGGTCCCCTGCATGGACTTAGGGTCTCTGCAATACCACCGGAAAACATCTATCTCCAGTCCTGTCATGTTATATATCAGAAAATGGAGCTCAGGTCTTGTGGGATCCCTAAGCTCAATATATCTTTAGCACCCAAATAGCTCATATTTATAGGAATTGCCAAAGAACATTCTAGGATATTCTTATGAGTCATTTTGTTTTCAGGCAAATTCTAGAAAAGAAATCATAAAAGACAATGGACTATGATTTTTTATGTAAATCTTTATGGTTCTTACACATGCCATGATAATTTATGTATTTAAAATTAACATATGATGTTCTTTCCAAAAATGAGCTATCCTATACTTGACATACGTGTATTTTTCATGATATTGTAATTAAACATAGGAAATAGCTTGCTGCCCATTTACTGTTTAAAAGAGATTTCTATTTCACATAAAAATTTTAATCTTGTTCTGGTTTCTTAGGGGGGAAAAGTCAAAAGATTACACACACACAAATGTAGAAAAGTGTTAACATTTACCTTTTCTCCATCTAACAGTAAGCTAACTGATATTTATAAATTATCTATTTTGATTGATTTACTTTCATAGTCAGCATTTTTTTTCATTTTATTGAGCACAGAATCTCATATTTTATATGTATGTACAAGTACATGTACATATGTATATATGCATATGTATAAATATATAGATAATCTATATGTAGACAAATATATGTGTATATGTTTTAGTAAAATAACTAAAAATGATGGTCATGGAGCTAGAAAAATCACAGGCTAATAATTTGATCATAAAAAATAACATAAATCAGGAATTGTACAGCTAAATTCTTCCCTGGTAGGAATTTCTCAATGAAATCAATGAGACCCACATACTCATCTCAATCAGAATAGCCTCCATTGTACAAGGCTTAGGAAGGAATAGCAAAAGTACTTTGATAAAATGTGTAATTAGGGAGGCAAAGATCAAGGCTTTAAAGAGAGGGTTTAGCAAAACAGATGTCCAAGGAGCCTTAGCAAGCCCAGCGTCCCTAATTACGCTTTGGTTGGAAGAAGGTTGAGAATTCACGCCTGGCCCTACTTGCAGAGTCTGTTTTAATCTTAAAATGACTTGACAAATTTATCATGCTTCAGATATTTTAATTAACTGTAGTGGGCTTTATTGAAAAGGTTTCAAGATTAGCACCACCAACCAGAAATCATCCGCGTATGTTTAAAAATTAAGGTATACAAGGATTTACGTGTTTGAGTAGTAGCAAGTATGTTAATTAATTAAACATACTACGTCCTTTTGAAAAGGGGCTGTTTTGTACAGTGTTTTGACAGAGTACCGTGTAGATCTTGAATTGTAGGCATATGAATTCAGGTTGAGACATCCCATCATCTAAGGCATTGCCTACTTGTACCAAATGTGTGGATAAGTCTTCCTACGTCCTGTTTTTCTTCTGTTGCTTCAAATGTTGATTTCATCGATTATTTTTTTGAGTTTTATTTATTTGAGAGAAAGAGAGAGAGTGTAGGAGCAGGGGGAGGGATGGAGTGGGGGGAAAGAGAATCCTCAACAAACTCCCCACTTCCTCACCTCCCCTGTAGCCCCATGATTATGGAGCCAGAAGAAAGGCTGGATCCCAGGACCCTGAGATCATGACCTGAGTCAAAATCAAAAGTCAGATGCTTAACTGACTGAGCAACCTGGGTGTCCCTCCATGGATTATTTGAAAAGAGAAGAAAATTTATGTTTCACAGATTAAAAGCCAAATATGCAGGGTAGATAAGTACAGAAGTGAGGAAAAGCCTGTCTTCCTTACATATTTTTATAAAAATCCAACCCAGACTTTTTAATACTCGTATTTTTTGGTTATAAATACAGGTTGGTTTTGGTGTGTATGCATATGTATGTATATGCTCTATTAAAATTTATTTCACATATTTTATGTTTTTATAGCATAGCAGAGTATTTTTCCCTTTGAATATAGGGCTTGAATGTGAAATAGTTTTATAAGATTGCTCAGTTATGTAATAAATACATTGCAGATATTTTTACTATGTCTATGATATAGAACAGAAGACAAGTTTCCTTCCACAAAAGGGATGCATTCCACACTTAAAGATTTCCGGAACTACTGACTTCTCATGCCATTTAGAAGGACATTAAACCTTTTTTGAATCATAAAAACTCGTGTTGAATCTCTTATGTAGCCAGACTTCACATCTTTTTGCAACTTCCCAAATCAGCGAATGAGATTTTTGTCTATCAAAGTATATTCCATTCTTATTCTTTTGTCTCTGAGATAGACTTTGTCCAGCAGGATAGAAATCAACCATTTTAATTGTCACCATTGAGTCAATGTTGACTGATTAACACATTGTTCTCATAGCAACATATGGCCAGCTCATAATTAACTGAAAATAATTCAGTGGCCTTGTTTGGCGTTAAATCAAGTCAAGTTCTACTTGAGGCAGCCGTGGCTGACATAATTTACGATGGTACTAATATCACACTTTAAATCATATCAGTTCATTTCCTCTTCGGTATTTTTCTTCCCCATCTATTTCCATTTCTTTAGCTATAGAATGTCTCTAAGCCACATCTGTGTTAGTCTAAGTCATGAGTAAACTTTTTAAATAAAGTGTGCAAAATGTGTTTTTATTTATTGAAAAGATGTTTTCAATTACCATTAAGTTCATTGTTAGTCTAATGTTAGCAGCTTAAATATTTGAAGCTGTTGTCTGGAAACCAGACGCCCATCCAAATTCTAAAAATCTACTGGATTCTTCATTTTATTGTGGTTTTCCAAAACAACTGCTGATTACTCAAAGCAGAGGTCTCTTTGATGAGTAAAGTGTTGGTCAGAGTGCAGTGTGCCTTAGCAGCCATGTTCCTTGGAATTAACCAGCACCCCTCCCCTTGGGCTGCCGTCTTAGACCTTTTTTTCATGTGCTCCTGATAATTGCATACCCTTCAGCTCTTTGGATGAGTTAGTATTGGTTTTCATCTCTCTGGGCTGTACTCCTCTGTGTTATCTTTTTTCCCCATAATGTAATCAATAAGTGTTTATCAAAGAGTTTCCCTGTGCCCATTCCTTTATTTTAGTCTCTGTTGATGAACAGAGAATTCGCCCCTTGTCATGGTTGGGGTGGGCATTTATTTCAACAAAGATTTATTTCTTGCTACTGCTACATGAATAAGATGGGTCCGGGGCGGGGGCGGGGGCAGACAGGGGGAGGCTGTACTATGCTTTACATAATTACTCATGAACCAAGTTGCCAGAGGCTCCTGTCAGTGGTGTGGCATCACTATTTTAACACATGCTCCCAAGTTCATCTCAAGATGGAAAGACAGCAGTGAAAGGACAATTATGTCTTTAAGTTCAGTGGCCTAGAGGCCATCCCTAGCAACTTGCTCACAGCCATTGACTAGAAATACTCATATGGCCTTTATCCTAATTTAACAGAGGCTGGGGAAAAATAGGACACATGGGATATTCTGAACACTACTGTTCTAGCCACATTCCTTTGGTAGTTTATGATTTTATTAAAATAGACTCATAAAAATGGGATTATCCCCTATTAAATCTCATGGTAGTCATGTTTCCCAAGCATGATTGCTTTTAAGTATAACTTTGGTGTGTCCCCAAGAATGAGAATACTTGTGCATGCCCTTAACTCCCGAAGCCTACCAAATCAGAATCTTCTGGATGTAGGGCCGGGAATCTGGATTAACAAGTAACCACATGTGATTCCTATTAGACTTCAAATTTGGGAAAACACTGTAAGCATGCTCAAAGACAGTGCCAGATCTAATGAGAAGTAAATTCTTTTATAGCTGTGCCCTTAGGAGGGGAGAGCCTGTGAAACTCTAGAACTGAGCTGAACCCTTACTCACACATTTTGCTGGTGTCACACAGTTGTTCTTGTCACATCACAATGGGACTCGCACAGATAGTTAAGCCAATGCTAACTACTATTACTTGTTGAGAATGTACCACATACCAGGCATTGTGGGATGATCCTTGATGTTGAACATCTCACAAAGTGGGTGCTATGATGACCTCCACTTGACAGGTGGGAGAACTCAAGCTTTAGGAAGGGTAAGGAAAATTTATTCAAGGGGGCAGGAAGAAGAGATTGATAACCTAGAGGTAAAAGAGTGACAGAATCCACTTCTCACCTCTCTCTCTCTCTCTCTCTCTCTCTCTCTCTCTCTCTCACACACATACACACACAGATTTTCATCCTCAAATCAGAGTCTAGGGTGCAGCATGACTTTCCTCTCCCAGTCCCAGTGGCTGAGGCTTTTTATTAATATTTATTAGAAGATGTACATTCTCCCATTTAATATTTTTCTTGAAGTTAGTACCTGAGTACGAGAAATTTAACTTCTTTTTTTGTTCTCTCTTCTCCACTGTCTTTGAGATAGAGGTAGAGCTTCTCTGACTGGAAATGTGGGAAATTGCCAACATAGTGAATTTTCTCCCACTGGCCTCATATGATCCCAGAGCTGGCAGTGGGCGAGTTAATGGGACACCCAATAACTTGCAACACAGCAAATATGAGGCACTCTCTTAAAATAATACATCTCACGGGAAGAAACAGATTGCCTCATTTTAAAGTACATTTGAAACATGGTGAGTTTGAGAAGGCTGTAGTATTATTGGAGAACATTCTCATTTCAAAAGGAGGGCTTTGTATGTCTGGATTTCAATCTATGTTATCTTGAACTTGATTTCACACCAAAAGGACTAAGAGCTATTTCATTGTGAATGGAAATGTAAGATTAAGGAAGATAAAAACCAGCATCCTCCTGATTTTCCTCTAAAAGTACAAAAAGCAATCTTTCATAAAAAAAGCAAGATAAAACAGAATTGCAGGTGTGTAGCACTTAGAGAAAAACCCCATGTGTAAAGTCACACTCACATAAATAATAAATTATGGTAATTAGCCTCTTAATAGCACCTGAGAACCAGATGTGTAGATGTGTAGAAAGCCAGCCAAACTCCCCATGAATGGCTTAACAAAAGATGTAAATCAACACATCAGTAGCAGGCATCATCACAAAGTACTGCTTTTAAATAAACCAAGGGCCAAGAGCTCTCTGTGTATAAGGGAAGATAAACCTATTCATAAGGAATCCGTAAAAGCTAGGGATTTCAAGAGAGAAAATTTAATCCTGGGACTGAGATTAAATGATAGAATTTAAGTAGCTAAGTAACACATGGAGGGAGATGGAAGCTCAGAGGGAAAGTGGTGTTGGCAGAGTGTTTTCTATAACATTATTTGTCCTTCGTGGTTTATAGTTAAATAACTTAAACATTCGGCTCAGGAATTTCCTTATTCTGTAAAAAAAATAAAATGCACTGGGTGGAAACGTTAAAAGGACTATAAAAGATCTACCATTATTCAACTATACTTTTTTATTTCACTGGAAGCATATACGGTGAGAGACATTTAATAAAAAAGGCTGCATATTCATTCTTCCAGGCAAATGAGATGCATGTTCATCTGCTGTCCTTCATTTCTTCCTTATTTTTTCTTAAATAACGGATATTTCAATATAGAGATGTTATACTGCAACATCAGCCTGAAAATTTAAAAAAAAAAAAAAAAAGATTAAGAAAAACAGCCCATCTGTGGGAACTGGGGACCCTCCAGTGGTCTTTAATCCGCCTGTTGCATGAGGAAATCCTCTGCTGGGGTATGAGTCTTACCTCTGTTGTGTTCTCAACCCCCAAGTATTCATTTCTTGTCTTATGGTCTTCTCCTTCAGTTTGGATGCTGTTCTCTCTCCTTGTTTCCAGGTGTCAGCTCGGAGAGGCTGGTTGCCCCTTGCCTGGCATCTGGATGCCTCTGTAGTTGGGAGATGCCTTCCCTCACTTCTCCACTGAATGCTCTAGCAATTTGAGTGGAAGGTTCAAAACAAAACAAAACAAAACAAAAACCCTCCTTCCATTTCTTTCCCCATAGTCTCATGCTCAAGTTCACTGGAGAAAATAAGAAGAACAATCAGGGCAACCTGCAGTAAATAGAGGTCTTCTTTCTTAAGGCAGATTTGCTCTTTGCTTCTGGGGTTCCAACATTGTTTTTGAAGGAGGTAGCGCATCCTTTCTCCACTCAGGACATGGGGTGAGAAGAGCCTGGATTTATAGGGAATGCATTGCTGCTTTCCTCACACTGGGATCTCTGTCTCCTTTGCTTCAGCTCAGATGATTAACAGATTCCGAAAATTTAACTACAGTCAGTTCGGCTATAATACTTGTTTCGAAAACATTTTTTTGTTCCAACATGATGGATATATCAGGGGAAATTTTGAATATAATGAGAATTTTGAGTCTGCTTGTGCATAATTACATCTGCTGGAAACACCCTGACCTCAGTGCAGAAAATTACGCCTAGCTGAATGGTGCTAAGAATACACAAAACGCATGCTTGCGCATGCGCACACCCACACACACAGAAACATGTACATGTGCACGTGTGCATGCGTGCGCACTGGACCGATGACATAACTTGCTGGTAAAAAAAATGTAAACGTCTGACTCCTCGTCCCCAAATTATTAAGAATTTCAAGATGGCAGATTATCAAACGAGCAGAGCACGGTGCCCTTCTCTTGTAAGCATGGGGTCCTGAGTGAGTAGCTCAGATCCCACATCCAAGAGGCTGGTCCCGCCTCCGACACCTGCCAGGTGTCTGCCAGTGCCACTGTGTCGTGAGCCACACCTCGTCTCTCCCTCGCGTTATAACATTCCCTTCGGTTTTCCGCCATGTCACGGTTACTCACAAGCCACACCACTTCCGACGACCACGTCCACGAGCCAGCTTCCAGACTTCTGCAGTGTAAGGTGCTGTGTTCATTGTAGGATTATGTGTTTCTTAACCATGTCACATGGGTAAACGGTGTTGCTGTTACTTGGTTCTTACCATGTTCTGTGTGTCACTGGTGGGAGTTTGGCTATAGACACCTCTCCATTTTTCTCACAACCACTGCGTCTTTTGTCACACAATTTTGCACAGAGTGGTGGCTTTTCTCCGGAAACACATATCTCACAGTTTTATAGCAGGATTAACTGTAATTATGAAGGAAAGTCCCTACTTTTATTAAATAGTCCTCAACACAGCGATATTGTAGTTTAGTAAACAACAATAGTAGGGATGTTTGGACGTGTTTAAATTCTGGTGGACATACATGGAGAATGGAGGTTTCCTTGTTGTTACGTATGCTGATGTTGCCTCAAGTAACATTCTTTGTAGCCCACCATAGTGTTCTTGGGCCATAAGGAGGTCTTGCTGCCTCCAGCTGATTTTGAATTTCACTAAGGAATTATAGATCAGTTGAAGAAAACTCAGACTATGCCGGGATTATGCTATTTGATCATGTGAATGTGGCCAAGAAAATGAGAGTACATTTAATCAATTTATTGGTTTAGATGGGAGTATATAGTTGGAAAGCACAGAAATAGATGTAGAAAACCAAACTGTTTGAGGGCCCACAAATCAAAGTGAGAATTCATATTGTAAAACCATTAAATGAGAAGGGGCTTTGCTCTTTTCTTTAATCCTGGCTGTTATTGCAACTTCCATGAAAAGAATTTTGTAACGAGGTAGGAAATAAATATTTTATTTTATCTTTAAGATGTCGTATAATTTTATTTAGAAAGAATTAGAGAACAGAGGAACTGGATGGCAACCTAGAGATTCAAGTACCTCTCTCTGTGAGTAGGAGAATGAAATGAGGTTACTCAGTGAGTTATGGGTTCAATTGGAACCATAGCTCAGCTTGACTTCCTGTGCATGCATTGGTAACACAGCTGTGCTGCCTCTCTAACTTTTCTTGGGACAGCTGAGACAGGTAAATTAATGCAGAATATTTTCCATATGCGGGGCGCCTGGGTGGCTCAGTGGGTTAAACCTCTGCCTTCGGCTCAGGTCATGATCTCAGGGTCCTGGGATCGAGCCCCGCATCGGGCTCTCTGCTCAGCAGGGAGCCTGCTTCCTCCTCTCTCTCTGCCTGCCTCTCTGCCTGCTTGTGATCTCTCTCTGTCAAATAAATAAATAAAATTAAAAAAAAAAAAAAAGAATATTTTCCATATAAATTTATATGATTCAGGCAAGCATGATGCTATTTAACATTTAGGACTTGAACCCCAACTATGATACTCACATACATGTAGAACTCGCCACCCAATGTTGGAGGCTTGGTGCAAAATAAAAATGTGGGCTCCTTGTTGAAAAGTGGTTGAAAGTTTTAAGATAGTGACAACTGAGCACTAAAGAAAGCACAGCAAGAGCATGAGTGTGCAACCTTATACCTCCTCAGTGATCAAACACCATTAAGGTGGCCCCATGAACCTGTACAAATATAGACAGAAATATCTTTTTGGAAACCCATTTTTATTCTGTTAGGCCTCTGAAAGTAAAGGATTAATCATAAATAGTCCATGGTGTTTTGGCTTCAAGTTTATGTATTAATTAGAAAAACAGATACTGCCTACAATGAGCAAGGAGTTAGAAATATGGCCAGGAATGAAGTAGACAAGGGTCTCAGCCTTCAGCAGGCTCACAGTGTGGTTTAAGAACTAAATATAAAAATAAAGAAAATATGGAAACTATATGTAAAATAGTAGGTGGTGATACATGCTACATAGAAGACAAAAGTACAAAAGGTAAGATGTATGAGGTGGGAAGTGAGATTTTAGATAGGATTATCAGGGGAGGCCCCATGGAGCTAATGCCATTGGAGTAAATTCCTGAAGGAGGTAGGGAAGCGAGCCACTGGGGATCTGGGAACGAGTCTTTACAGAGACATGGAATAGAACATGCGAAGGAACTGAGCCATGAGATCAGCTGGCATTCTCGGGGACAAGTGAAGAGAAAGAGCCTTAGAACCAGGAACTCCTGAGTGGTCCTGAGGACCCCTACCAGAGGCAGCCACATCCTCACTCAAATGCTCAGCCACAGCCATGGCCCACTGCTTTGCGAATGTGTTTCTTCCTGCATCAACCAGCTTGCCTGACTCCTCATGTATACATGTATACACAGTACTGCTCATTTGTCTGTCCAGGTTCAGTTCTCCCAGATGATGATGGCACTTCCAATTCTGATTCAGGGAGAAGAAATTGGCTCCTCCTTCTTTTTGTCTCAGCCATGAGCATGACCTATTCCATGGTAATGGGGGTGAGGGTAATATGGTCCAATGGACATCTCTCTTAGGAGCCGTAGGTGTCACTATGTAAATGTCTTTCACATATTTTTACAATGTTGGAGGTTCTGGGGTAGGTGCTAAGTCTTCCCAGTGCTTTGAGATAAGGTTGTGCATTCGGGACCAGCTACAAGTGGCCCATTGGGTGTACCTGCATTGTACTGGTTTCTGTAAATGGTCAAGTAGAATATGTTCTGGGCAGTGAGTCTGGATTTTGAGTTTGGATTTTGAACTGGGCTGAATTTTGCCCCTGTGCCTTTCCCATGACTAAAGGAAGGAGAGTCAGAATTTTAGATAAATATATTTAAATGAGGATGTCAGTGTAGGTTCTCTCTCTCTCTCTCTCTCTCTCTCTATATATATATATATATATATATATTTTAAATATCATTTAGATAGGATCCAGATTTCTAAAAAGTATTTTCCTGCCTCTTATTGAGTTAGTTTTGTGATGTAATTTTAAAAATAAAAGTATTCAAAAGTATTCAAGCAACTTTTATTAAAAAGCATGGAAGATGAAGATCATATTAAAAACAAAAAGAACAGGACTCAAAGTAGAGATAACTGACACAATTCCAGGATGGGAGCAGAGACAGAAGGACCAAGTAAGTTAGGCCCAATTTGGGGAAGTTTTTCCTTGTGTTTGGGAAAGCTTCACTGGACTTAAAATGAGATATAAAACTGTACTTCTGGACAGAAAAAAAGAAGCTTACTTTAAAAAGTCATCATTATTTATCATGAAGAATTCATTTACTTCAAATGACTTTTTAAGACTGGCCTGACGGTCTCGGAGTTCTTCTTAGCAGAGTTGAAAGCCTCCAGGAAAAGGTTAAACACACAGTCTGCTGATATAGATAGTAAGCCTGGATAATATATGAGCAGCATCACTTGCTACACTTGGACATTTTGAGATCTCTCACAGCATCTGGAAATTCTTTTTTCATTCTACTGTAACCCATATGTCTATTTAAAAAAATACATATGCAACATTTTTTAATAATCAGACTTATAAACAACACCATTAAATGAAAATGGCAACAGAATATCATATCTTTATTCAAAGAATAGAGAGGCTATGCCTACGTGAGCCTCTGAAATCAAGTTTAATTCAGTGAAATCTGTTTTATTTCTTTAATTTTCATGACCCACAGATCTTACCGTTGATCCAATTCAGTTAATAGAAAGTTAGAAAAGATTCAATTAACTTGAAAATTATATATTGTCTTAGCCGTATAGCAGATTGTCAAGACATTGGGTTAAGATGTAACAAAAAATGCTTTATATTTATATCTAAAAACCTCAATTGGTAAAATTCAATCAATTCCATTATTAAATATAACAATAAACGAGACTACTTTGCTGAATCATATACATATGGAAAGTCTGTGCCCTTCATATGTGTGTGAAGAAAACAACAACAATGATCAACTACTAATTCATAACACTGCTTTCCCCAAACCCTTTCTCCTTTTTCTTTCTTGAGAAGAGGAGAACATACAACTTTATCTCTGCAACATGTGCCATCTCTTGCATTTGGTAATAGGGGACCTGAAGCATAAGTATCTGCTACTATGGTCTTGGGTATTTTTCCTAAACTCTATAGGCCTCATCGTTCTTATCTATAAAAATGTCAATGATAATTGTTCCTAACCCACAGGCTAATTGTGAGCAATAAATAAGATGATGGATATAAAGGAGACAATATTAGGTTTGGCCACAGGCAGCATGGACTAAAAGTTAGCTGTTATTCTCATTAGGATATGTCCACAATTTACTGGGTTCTTTTGAGTGACTGGATTGGCCAGTAGCCTTGTCGATTGTACATGGAGCACAAGGTTAGTTATGCGTGATGCTTCGTATTCACTCTGTCTTCTCAGTTCCATAATTCTCAACATCCCCACGTGGAAACCCCGTTGCACAGGGTCCGTATTACATAATAAGGCATGACCTGCTTGTTAGATCATGCCTTGATCACATTGTCTGGATACAAGTATCCGCATCTATATAATGAGTCAAGAATCACGTGTTAGTTGTATTTTAATTCATTTAATGCAGGACATTGCTGATGACACAAGTAGGTGTTTAATAAATGTTTGTCGAATGAATAAAATGTTGGACCCTCCCATCACTGAAGTCACCTCTAACTCCAAAAACTCACTTTCCTACCTGCAAAGAGATGTGCAAGAGCTGTTTCAGGAGATAGTATTCATTTGTACACTGAAGAGACTTTCATTTATTTGGTACTAAATGTTGATGCTTTTTGGTTTGGTTCATATAATTTGAAAGACTATGTGACTGGCAGTGAATATTTTATTCAGTAACTAAAAATGAAAAATCTTATAATAAATAAAATCCAATATACCTTCATTTTATTATTTTTTTTCTAAAATTGTATACTTGGATTTAGCATAAATTCCTTCTTACTTTCTGACTTTTCATCCTGTTATGCACTGAGTGGTATCCTTCTGTAGATGGATTTCTCAGAATGGGATTGTGTTTGGAGATCAGATCTTTAAAGAGGAAATTAAAATAGAAATGATATCATTAGTGTGAGGCCTAATCCAGTATGACTGGTGTCTTTATATAAGAAGAGGAAATTTGGACCCAGAGGGTGTAAAGACACAAAGAAAAGATGACTGGCTATCTACAACCCAAGGGGAGAGGTTCTGGGAAGGAACCAACCCAGCCAGCACCTTGCTGTTGGACTTCTAGCTCCACAACTGTGACAGAATGGATTTGTGTCACTGAAGTGGCCATCTGTGCTACTTTTGTATAGCATCGCTAGCAAACTAATACATTTCCCATCTAAACAGTCCAAATCCAGGGCGCCTGGGTGGCTCAGTCGGTTAAGCATCTGCCTTCAGCTCAGGTCATGATCTCCGAGTTTTGGGATTGAGCCCCATGTTGGGCTCCCTGCCCAGTGGGGAGTCTGCTTCTCCCCACTCGTGTTCGCTCTCTCACGTGTGTGCTCTCTCTTGCTATCTCTGTCTCTCTCTCAAATAAATAAACAAAACCGTAAAAAAGTAAACAGTTCAAATCCAATATTTTCTAAGAAGTCTTTCCTGATAACTCTGGTTTGTTGGGTTCCCCATAGTCATCTTGTATGTTTATTTGTTTTTAAAAAACTTTTCATGAATTTATCTCTTCAAACTAAGCACCAGCCCCAAGGGGACCCAAGTCATGCCTTGCCTGCTTGTATATATACTTGTGTGCGTTCCCTGTTGTATCTAGCATACTTATTTAAAAATATAAGCTGGTAGATGTGGAATAAATATTCCGATTGATTTTAAATACTGATATACAGACACATATTCAAGATACAAAAGATTGTCAGTTTTATGGAACAGTGCCTGTTAGCATAGGTCCTTTGGGATTTCCCTGGGTAAATATCATCAGCAATTCTGTTTCTTGACCATGTTATGCCTCGTTAACAGAGCTCTGCTCTGGTTGATGATGGTTGTGCGAAATGAGAGGAGGCAAGGCATGCGATTCAGAAATGTGATTTGGAGAACCTGCTGAAGACCAGCTCGAGCATCTCTGATGCCAACAGAGTTGTGTTGTGTACCTTCCTGGGACATGTACATAAAAACAGAGAAGGTCCCCTAAAATTTAAAACATTTGATGGCCTCAAATCTGATTGAACGGTATCAGTTGAGAAGTTTATCATGTCTCCGAAAACCTTTTATCTAAGTGTCCAGGTTTTAAAGTTGGGGCCATTGGATATCATTAGTGTTGACAGCGGGGATGGGAGATTTGCATGTCTTTGTCCACAATGAAGAAGTAAGGGGGAAAGGAGTGCTGTCTGAGTGACCAAGTTTTGTGTGTCTGTGTGCATGTGCCTATGAGAACATACTCGTGTGCTCTATACAGTGCTCTGCACACAGCCAAACCGCCTGACTCGGGCTGCCTGGCCTGCTGCTCCAGGAGTCTGGTGGGTCCTTGGGTGAAGCATGCCCGAGACTCCTGAGACCCCGGTGCTGAGGGGCAGGAAAAGGGCCCAGCGAGGCAGGGAGAGAGAAGGGCAGCGTACCCGGACGTTTCCCCGCGGGGCTCGTGGCTCTGAAACCACCTGCAGCGAAGGTCAGCCCAGGGGTGAGTGTGAGCTGGCCAGGAAGGGCCAGAGAACGGCTTTTCCGTCCTGTGGGAGGTCCCTGCCCTCCCTCCAGCCCTCCCCCAGCCCAGATCCCATGGCCTGGCCAGGCACGGGGCTCCCCTGACTGGTTCTGGCACAGCTGCTCACCTGGAGCTTCCCTTTTGGAACCCTCTCTCTGGCTAAAAGCGAAGCCTTAGAATGCGGGGAGACGCGGCGCCCGGGTTGGTGTCTGCGCGTCTCCAGTGTCAAGGGCAGAGCTTTGTACAGCTGTGTGGGCCTCTGCGCGTGCAGGTACCCCCGCAGGCTGCTGCTTCCCCGCGCTGGCGTCCCCGCAGCGTTAGGTTGTCCCAGCACGGTCCCCGTGTGTCTTAGCCCACGTTCAGCTGTACAGCCTTCAGGCGCCCGGGGCCGGGCTTCCGCGCGCGGTGCACCCGCTGCCGGGCGCGGGAACCCGAGATGCTTCGCCCTGGAGCTGGCACAGGCAGCGTGGACATCTGCGGCTTCAGTCCTCGGTGGCCACTTTGAAGGGACAGCGAGGCCCCTTCATTGAGGAGTGAGTGCTCCTCATTGAAAACTTGGCCCACACTGACATTTCCCTTCTTGCCTGGCTTCCTCCGCGAGCCTCAGTGCTGCGCCCAAGGCCCGGAGAGGACGAGGGCAGGGGGTTCCCGGGGGCGCCGAGGGCCGGGCTCTCCAGCGATTCCGCACAAGCTCTTCACGTAAACTGAAAAATCTCACATTCTTCTGACCGACCTTTGTATATACTAAACCTGTATTTAAAGCTTTAATAGGGGTCCCTGGGTGGCTCAGTGGATTAAGCCGCTGCCTTTGGATCAGGTCATGATCTCAGGGTTGTGGGATCAAGTCCCGCATTGGGTCTCTGCTCAGCGGGGAGCCTGCTTCTCCCTCTCTCTCTGCCTGCCTCTCTGCCTACTTGTGATCTCTCTCTGTGTCAAATAAATAAATAAAATCTTTAAAAAGTAATAATAAATCTTTTATGTGCTCTGGGCAAATTTACTGCTCCTTGGATTTGAACACTCTGGTTTTTGTATTGCCTTTTGTGATGGCATTGAAACATTTTTACTAGTGGTCTTAGGCCTTTTATTGATTGATTGATTGATTGGTAATTGATACCAACGTAAAACTCTTACTACTTTTTTTTTGTTGGTCTTCTGAAAAAACCAAGGTCCTTTTGAAACCGAATGAACGGACCATGAGCTGGCTTCAGGGAAGGATATTCAAGAGGACACAAACAGATGTGCTGGTGAAATGTGGGAATGTTCCACCCTCTTAAATTCCGAGACAGTAAATATCATCCTGTGACCTTTATTTAAATTATTTAAAGTATTTGTTTCCTTAAAGAATGGGAGATGATGCCAGGACCATAGATGCGTTGAACTTAAATCATGTCGCGTTCTCTGGCATAATGCATCTGCTTTACGAGTGTGGTTTTGTTTTGTTGCTGTTTTATATATACATATATATGGTATTTCTGTAATAAATGCTTATGCTTGATGGCATCTGTCAGATATTAGGCGAGATCAGACATGGCCATTTTTCCAAAAGCCCTTTTAATTTACCTGAGGACCTCACCAGGTACTTACAAAATCCAAGTGGTTTTAATATCTAGAAAACTAATTTAAAAGTTCCAAAATGACCTACAGAAATATAAACCCTCCTTTGTCAAAGGCTCTTGGGTGGGTCTGCAGCCCAGGGTGGCCTGGCCATGCATTGGGTCGGTTTGGTGTGGCTCCTGGTCGCAGCTGAAAGGATGGACAGATGGACAGCAGCTGGAAGGTTTGCCTCTTGGAGCAGGACTGCCAAGCTCATGTGCACAAGCCTCCTTCAGCCTCCGTGTCCAGCCCTCTGTCCTCTGTGTCTGTGTGAGTTTGAAAAATAAAGCTTCCACTGTCAAAAAAAAAAAAAAAAAAAAGTGACATAAGTTTACCTCTCTGGGAAATAGCATCCTTTTCCTAAACAAGTCTAATTAGCCTTGGCTAAATGCAAACGCACTTACATATTCAAGCAGCCAAACATCAAAGGACTGTTTATTAAAATAAACATTATTAACACTGAAAATATTTAGATCTGAGTTAGATAAGTCAGAAAACAAAAATATACTAAGCCCTTCAGGTCCTATCTAGTGGGGGCACAGTTGACGGCTTAAGTAAAATGCGTGTTGACAGTTTTCCATAGGAATTTGATTTTCCAGAACGGATGCCTGCCAAGTTCTTTTCCTTTGCCAATTTATAATTTGGTGAGTAGTTTTGCTTATATTTTTGTTGAACTCTGCATTTAGTGTGTTCTCATGGGTCAAACTTGCGAGAACTGATTATTTAGCGAATTTACACAGGGAAGTAAACAAGAATGTTACACGGAGGTAATTGAGTTTCCTGGATGAAAGGCAGCCATTTTAGGCTCAACATTACGGAACATGGTAACTGTGGCGGACATCACATTTCTCCCTGACCCAACTTTTATAGCTTTTCCAGATTGCTCTTTTGTCATTGAAGAGGCAAGAGAGTTCTTGACTATCACCAAGATCCAGAGTTTTTTCCACAAAACTAAATAAAAATTTTTAAAAAGAGGAATAGAAATGGTAGAGAGTAGATGAAAGAACAGCAAATCAGGTTATGATTCCCATTCCTTTGAGGATTTCAAATTCATGTTTTGAAATTTTTTGGCCGATGTTGCCTCTGATTTCTAGAGTATTAGAGAGGAATTGCTTTCTGGGAAGCCTTTAATCAAGAGTTAGGACTATGCAGTTGAAAGAACCCATAATTTCAAATTACTGAACATATGCTTCCCCTCCTCCCCCTCCCACTTCCTCTGTACGTAAAAGCGTAGTTTTGTAAATGAAGATGCAGATTACTCTTTGTTCATGATAACTTTAACCTACATGGGTGTTTGATAATATGACATATTGATCTCTAAAATGATTATATATGATCTAGGAAACATACTTTGTGCTATCCTTTCTCACTCCCATTCAAAGGGATACAAGAACTGCTTTCCTATTTTAATATAATTTTTGAATTAATAAGTGTTATCTTAGATGTGTACTTTCTATTTTCAGATCTGAAAGGCCTTAGGATATGGAATGGGTTTTGATATGTTTGTAACTGAATCAGGGTTTCCAAAAGCCTCAGGAAACTCCTCTTCCCCAAGAGACCTTATCTGTCCCTTTATCATTCTGACTTTCTCCTGTCTGTTTCAGTGAAGACCCAGTCTGATGTGGTGGGACAAATTAACCATTTAAAAGTTGAGAACGACCAAGGGTCCCAGTAATAGGTGTCAGCCTAGGTTTTTTACCACAAATCACTTATATTTGTAAGCAGTTCAAGATTGTATTCATATACAACTTATAGGAAAACCTAGTAAGCAATGGCTTAAAATAAATTTGCCCTTTATTTTTCTTCCCTAACAATCGATCAGATTGTTTTTAGTCCCACACTTGTTTTGCGGCTCATCAAAGATGGTTGGTGGATGCATCTATAATTTTCCTGGTGTTTTTATTTCATGGATACAATATGGCTGCCAAACATCTGGCACCCCAACTGAATTCCTAGAAGTATGAAGGAGGTGGAAAACATAGTAGGAAAGGGAGAAGGAAGAACCAATACCTGTATCAAAAACAAAACAAAACAAAACAAAACAAAACAAAAACTTTCCCTCAAATTCTTGGCAAACTTTCACCTGTACCTCATTGGTCAGAACAGTATCACGTGGCCACTGTTAGGCACATGGGAAAGCAGGTTTTTAGCTTTCTATAGTTAAAAAAAGGCAAAGAAAAAGGGAGTGGAACAATCTTAAGTGAGTAAAACTATAAAATTTGCCACAGAGCAACAAAGCATTTATACTTCTGGGGCACAAGAAAGCATAGAGACTAAGGAAAGCTTCTTGACATGACAGCTGGCTTCTATCATAACCAATGATGCTTGTCCAAAGAGAAACGCTTGTCTGCATAGGTATTCAGGGAAGAATGTTGAGTTTTCTCATAAGTCCAAATCTCGATAAACTTAGCATAATTGTATTTTTTTTTAGTTATTTCTATCTGAAGCCCCATCTTATTACCCCCAAATTGCATACAAAACTCAAAGCCATTTTGAATCACCTATTTGTAGAAACATCTTATTTTATGAAAAATTCATTATTTTAAATTTCTATAGGTTCATAAACTGAGGACTTCTCATGTGTAGACATGTTATATCCAAAGTCATGCCAGACTTTGGTAGAAAGGATTTCATCATAAAATAATAAGCCTCGTAATAATGGGTCATTTCAAATATCCCAACAAAACCAAGAGGCCAGAATTGATATGGTAGAAATTCTTACTTAAAGTGGAGGGCAGATCTCTGACAGTCATCAAAAGTAAAGAAAACCTGGAGAAAAATGTAATTTCAAACATGGGCTCGGATCCATACCCTGAAAAACAAAAAACAAAAAACAAAAAAACAAAAAACAAAACAAAAAAAACAACCCTGAGAAATTTTAGTGCCGCTGTGTGATATTCCAAATGTGAAACTTCTGTTCATTAAAGGCAGTCTCAGAGTAATACCAAGAACTCTAGTAATCTGTCTTGCATCAAAGAAATCCCACAGTGAGATCTGCCCAGCATATATTTTCCCGGCATGGTATAGTGAGATTCACTTTAATTACTTCACTATGATATCACATTACTTCAGCAATGATATCACTGGGAAAGAACAGAACATATCTTTTCATAGCACCACAGTTTTTGCTTCATCCTGCAAATGACACGTTACCATTTTTCTGTGGGTGAGCTCCAGGGCCGACAGAGCCTGTGTTTTGTAGTGTTCATGGTTCAAAAAAGAGCTACTTGCCCTTTCTCTAACCCCCCTCCCACCCTGGCCCCATTCCTCCACACTGACTAACCCGAGCTACTCAGTCATGTATGGATTTTCTTCAACAAGAGCACGTACTTTAAGATCCACAGTTCCTAGTTCTGTCACTCCTGAGAGAGCAAGAGGGAGCATATATGTTGACATAATCCCAGGATGGGCTAATGAGTAATGTTTTGAGGAAGTGAGGCTATGATGAAGGTCAGAGCAGAAAGCTAGGTTAGTGTCATAAAGGTTGTTTTATGCAAAAAACGATGGAGGCTGCTTACAAATCATAACAAACTAATAATATGAATTTTAAAGAAAATGCTAGAAGTCATAGATGTACATCAGTGTTGGCTTTTGAGGTCAGTGTGGTATCTGTCCTGCCAATGGCCAAAGCATTGTTAGGATGAGATAAACAGTGGGAAGCAAAACAATTCCAAATGATTGTTCCATTGAGAATCTTGATCGATATGCCTTTTATGGACCTGCTTTTCAAGTGGAATTTGCAAGAAAACCAGTATTTATAGCGGCAGAATTAATTATGACGAAATGTAGTAGGATATATTATTACATGTTCCTGCTGTAACCATGTGAGGGACAATGTTTCTCTGGAGCCTTAGACATCCCCAGCCTTGTTGACTTTGGGCTTGGCCTGATTCTCTTTCCCACCCCCCCCCCCAAAATGTGAGAAGACAGCATATAGACCATGTCTCATCGGTACCTTTAAGAACTATTGGGTGCTTGCACAGTTTTGCTCTTTATTTTGGTCATAAGAATGACTTGTCATCAATAAGAATAGCTTATTCACCCTTCTCCACGTGAGAAGAGGGTAGAGCAGAGATGAAATTATTAATTCCCAATAGTCAGCCTGAAACATTGGTAAGAAATAAGTTCACTAGTGAGAAATATATTTTTATTGCTTAAGTCCCTGGGATGTTAGGGTTATTGTAACAAAGCTGTCTCATGGAACTTTATGCTTTCCTAGTTTGAACCCAGGTACCATTCTCTACTGGACTGCTTCAAGAAGCCCAGAATAATGGTATAATTTTTCTGTCTCCCGTCTTGGTGGATCCTATCCCCACCAGCCCAAACAGATACATTTTAGGTTATAACTTAAAGAAGACTAAAGAAATGCAAAATGCTGAGAGTCTTTTCCTCCATGTGATGGATATGTGGTCCGTCTTGGAATGAAAATTGGTTTGTCTCATTGGCAGGGCGTGGCATGCATGGGACAAAGAGCGGTGACTGAGACAGCAGGGCTAGCATTCATTAAAACAAAGATCACGTGCTTTATGGTAACACTTTACAATACGAGAAAGGACGATATCTACAGAATAGATTATATACAGTTTATTCACTTTCGGGATATAAGCAGCCATTATTGACTCTCTGGACTTGAGTGTTCTTTTGTGAGCCACATTTTATAATTGCTTGTGCTCTTTGGCAGACAATTCGAGCCCCTCGTTCCCCAAAATCTTTTAAAGTAATTGCTGACTGCAGGAAAACTGATTAGTAAAGCAGAGTTGAGTAACCGGAGGTCTCTTGCCACGATGTTTTGCCAGAACGATTCACACAGGCGCTGTGATGCAGGCCCTTTGCAGCTTCCCTTACTTTGCTTTCCCTTCATACTTTTCCGGGGAAGATTGATCACTTCAGGTTACATAGGTGAAATAGAGTACAGATTATTTTCGGATAGTGTCCCAAACGCAAAATCCGCAGGTGAAGTTCTATAGGAGATGTGCTTCCTGGAGAAATGTTGACATGAAGCCTTCGCATCTATACATTCTATACAGTTCTAATTAAACAATCAGGTCCTCTCAGGCAGTATATTTATGAGTGAATCTCTGTGCTGTTTTAGTGCAGACTGCTGAAAACCAACACATGTTGCCCCCCAAAAGTGAAACTCTCAACTTGAAATGAATTACTAGAACATGTTGATTGTGACTGGAGAACATTCTCTTGAAATAAGAATCATTTTCAGGGGGCGCCTGGGTGGCTCAGTGGGTCAAGGCCTCTGCCTTCGGCTCAGGTCATGATCTCAGGGTCCTGGGATCGAGCCCCGCATCGGGCTCTCTGCTCAGCGGGGAGCCTGCTTCCCTTCCTCTCTCTCTGCCTGCCTCTCTGCCTACTTGTGATCTCTGTCTGTCAAATAAATAAAATCTTTAAAAAAAAAATCATTTTCAGGGAACATGAACTCCACACGTGGCTGTCATATTAGAGATGACAAATGGGGACATTCCAATGGTGTCCAGATTGTGCAAATCATGTTGTGTTATGCAAGATAGGGTACTCAGCTTAAAAAAAAAACAGCCCTTTCAAAGCTCACCCATTGCTGAGCTTTCAAAAAATTCTAATAATGAAGTCAACATGTAACCTTCATCTACACTGTAGAAATTTAATGCCCTCTTTTAGCTTGCAGTTCAAACGCATCTGAATTCAATTTTTATGAGAATGTCCTTATCACACTACTGTAAAATTGCAGTGAAGTTGTCAAGTAGATCGGCAAAGTACACGTAACATTTGTTGATATGACAATCGGTGATATGTAACTCCCAGCGGACTAGTATACTGTTGAGACATGACCCTTTTACTAGTTTCCAAATATTTACAACAGTTAAGGTAGGTTAGTTGATGAGCAATGTTTCAAAGATATAAACAATCAAAACCAGATTGCTAGATTTATATATTATACGATATAGGTATAAAATACATACTATGTACTGAGAAAATATGTGTATATTCAAAATCCTACATATTGACAAGAATAAAAATTTGCCAGTGTGACTTTTTCCTCCAAAACTGGGTTTTCATAGTTACTTGAGACTTTTTTTTTTCCCTTTGGAAAATGCATCCCAAATGTAAAAGCTATTGAAATGTTTGAATCTCATTTAAAAAAAAAAATAGCATCAGCTGTCTTTGGATATAAAGTAATAACTTTCTCTCAGTAGCACCTGTACTTGTTTTCCAAGATACACTTGTCATTTTTGCTTAACAACTCAACAACTTAAAAAACAAGAGCTTTTTATTGCCATCTGTGTCTCAGACAGCAGGAATTTCTCGCTTTAGAGTTGGAAACAAGAGTCGAAGTTACAGTTGAAGTTGATTAAAGATGACAACAAATTATAACCCTATATAGAAACCAACAATGACACATTTTACCTTGAGAATGGACTTGTTAAATATGAAACCCTGAGAGATGGTGTAAAGTTCCCTTATTGTATTGAATAATGTAACCAAGTAAAGGTTAATAATGAGCTTGGCTTTATTTCCCTAGGCTAATAATTAATCACTTATTCCAAAAATATTTGTAAAAGTTCATAGCAAAGTAGCATATGTGTTTATATCAAAATATTCCCTTACTCAACCAGTGTTTATTTAGCTCCTCTTGGGCCAAATACTAGATACTAAGGATTACAGCAGGAGAGGGGAAAAAAAAAAAAAAGAACATAATGATCTGCTATTGTGCTAGATTCTAGTGGTGAAGACAACAGAAGAAATGAAATAGGTGATCAGTCCGATAATAGTACTTATGCAGAGGAACATAAAGCAAGGATGGGATAGTGAATTAAATGGGGCAGGGGAGTATTTTCAGTTGGGCACTTAGGGAGGGTCTTGAGGCAGGTGACATTGAGCTCATCATCCCAGGCTGAGAGAAGCACCAAGGGCAAGGGCCCCCAGGCCAGAACATACATGGACTATGCTTGAGCTTTAAGAACACCTTTGTGGTGGGGGCGCCTGGGTGGCTCAGTGGGTTAAGCCTCTGTCTTCAGCTCAGGTCATGATCTGAGGGTCCTGGGATCGAGCCCCGCATCGGGCTCTCTGCTCAGCAGTGAGCCTGCTTCCTCCTCTCTCTGCCTGCCTCTCTGCCTACTTGTGATCTCTCTTTCTCTCTGTCAAATAAATAAATAAAATCTTAAAAAAAAATCTTTGTGGCTACAGTGGGTATTGTGACATGCAGTAGGAAACAAGGCCCCTTGGGGAGCCTGGAAAGATCCTCTGGGGCTTGCAGATAGATGAAGTTTTTGAAATTTCCCCCAAGTGAAATGGGGAGTTACAGCAGAGTATCATAGATGGATAACGTTATCTGACTTATTTTGAGGATAGATTATGGGGCCAGGGTGAAGAGTAATAGGCAAGAAAAGCAATTTAAATAATTAAATAAGTATTTAAATAATCCAGGGAGGGGAGTAAAGTGTCTTGGACCATAGTGCATCATGAAGGTAGTGAACGTACTCAGATTCTACATATGCTTGGCATTAGAAGATGGATACAAGGTTTGTTGACGCTTTGGTTTCTGAGTGTGAAAAAGCGAAGGAGTCAGGGATGATGCCAAGTTTGAAATTGTTGCGCTTTTTTTTTTTTTTTTTTTTTTTCCCTGGCAAAGCTAAAATGAAGGATCTCTTTCAGAAAGTAAACTTATGTCCTAGGGGTTCTTGAGCTGAGGAGGTTTGTAGACAGAACTCACAGATTCTGCAGTCTGGAGTGAGAACGTTTCATCTTCTTCTTCTTATGATTATTTTAGAAGTTTAGCATCTTCTTTCATGAGTAATGTAGACAAGAAACAACTGCAGAATTAGCAGTGTCTGTAGTTTCGTCACCAGTAGAATTCACATATATATACGCATTGCATTACAACTGGGGCAGATATCTCAGAATGTCATTTCCATTCATCGTTACTTCCCAATAATTATTAGCAATTAGCTCTGCTGCCAGGCCTTATTATTTAATATGTGAATAAGGCAACACATCTATCGCCATTAAAAATATCTTGGTAACTTCAATTCAGCATAATTGTTTCTTTTGTAATTCTGTGTGTTTTATTTTAGGGGCACGTTTTAGGCATTATTCTGAGAAGATTTCCATGGGCTTTAGGAAAATACCAAAGGGGTCCATGGCACACAAAAAAGTTAAAAACACTTCTTTTAACTATGTGCAGTAGTACATACAGTGGAGAGAATGCCAGTGTGCTCTCTGAAAGGTAATAGGGATAGTAATAAAATGACAAATGAGTGTGTACTTACTATGTGCCAGGTACGCTGTCTAAATTATTTCCTATAGCAAACCTGAGGCAGAAGCAACCTCCATTTTTAAAAAAGATTTTATTTATTTATTTGATAGAGATACAGCCAAAGAGGGAACACAAGCATGGGGAGTGGGAGAGGGAGAAGCTGGCTTCGTGCTGAACAGGGAGCCCGATGCAGGGGTTGATACCAGGACCCTGGGATCATGACCTGAGCTGAAGGCAGATGCTTAGTGACTGAGCCACCCAGGTGCCCCACCCCCATTTTTTTATAGAAGAAAATTGAGGCTTAGAAAGGTAGGTAACTTTCCCTAGTTCATACACCTTGTAAGTGAAAATTCAAGTTCATGTCTGTTTCCTAGGTGTATGCTCTTAACCACCAAAATATGCTGCTATCCACTCTAGAAGGATCAAAATTAATGATATAAAATGGCCCATAGGAATTCTGTTTAAAGAAGCCAAAACTGAAGCATACTCTAGCCATTTGTTGAGAAGAAGGAATAGAATAAAAGAGGCAAAGGAAACGTTTTCTCCTACTGCCACGAAAATATTTCCTTTCTTTTTTTGTTTGTGCAAGGAGGCAGTGAAAATAGCATTACTTTTTTTCTGATTCTTTAAATCATGCACATTCATTGTAATGTATTTGCACTGTTCATAACTTTGTAAGAAAGAAGGAAAAGGTCCACTGAAATGCAAGTCTGTGAGCCAACCACTGTTAACAATTTGGACACCAACCAACATTTCATACATCTCTTTACATATGTACATATATATGTTTTGGAGTCAAATAGCATGTAGCTTTTTTAGAATGAATATTACCCCTCCCTCCTATCCTGAATTCACACTTCTCTACCACTTCTTCTACTTCTTTACCCCACAGCCCCCACTCATCAGAAGAGCCATGTTATTCACCTAACACATGTCCTCTCCTATGTAGGGAAGCCTTGAAAGGACACAGACAGAATTGTGGCAACCATCAAGTAAGAGCATGTGTGGGTCAGCAGATAAGGGTGTGTGCCAGCTGTGCTCCATCCAGACTGCCTGGGTTTGGCTCACTTACCAGTGCTTTTTATCCAACTTTGGGCAACATGCTTAATTCCTGCTCGTCTTCTATCTTCATCTGCACAATGGGGATAACAATACTATTTACGTGACTGAGTGTTGGTGAAGCTTCAGTGAGTCATTGCATGAAAACTTTCTGCAGAAGGATGTGGTCAGAGTCCGAAGCTGTGGTTGTTGTGTTGCTGTCTGTCAGTCCCATCAGGCACCCTTCATCTCAGCGGGTAGGTCCAAGTCACTTGTAAGTGGTTCTTGGTTAGCTGGAGACAACCAGCAGCAGAACCCAAGGCCCTCCTTCAACCCCAGAATATTATTTATAAAGGACATTGTTCCAATTTCAGACTATGTGAACATACAGGTGATATAAGTCGTATGACTTACACGGATTTGGTTTTGAGAACAAAATAATGCGTATTTACGTGAACAATCAATTCTATACAAAGGGGGTAAAAGACATCTTGTTGGGTATTTTGATAAACTAATTTTCTCAAGTATTTCATTTCTGTTTCTCTGACTAGAAACTTGTTAAGAAAATTAGTATTTTAGGCCAGCCCTACCTCTCACTCTTAGATTTTTGTGAGCTCCAGGGCTTGCCAGGGGCTATAGGGACCTGTGCTTTTTACTAAATGCTATCAGATGGCAGTCGAGTGATTAAACCACAAAAGAGGAAGAAAAAGTAAAGGAAAGAAGGCATAATTTGTTAGATAAGACTGTTGTGCAGCATCCTACCATTTTGCTAAGAATTTCGGCATTTGATCAGCTTTAGTATATTATGAGAAAAGCATGAAAGGAGAGATGTTACAGAATTCTAAGGAAAATATTTACTCGCTAAGTAAAAGAGGTTCACACCTGTTTTCACTTGATCTGTGAGCCTCACTTAAAACGTGTTTTCATTACAAATCTGGAAAATGTCAGAGAATGAACTTGGAAGGTAAGTAGGTTGGAAACTATTCTATTCATTTAAATAGAAATGGATGCTGTACTCATGTTTGTTTGTTTTTTTTAGTGACAATTATATTTTTGGCCCCCTTCAAGTTCATAGGCGACAAGTGCCTTGAATTTAGTGTTCACTGGTTGGTGTACTTATTTTTATTCATCCACGATGTCTCCTCATTGAGCATTTAGTGTGAAAGCATATTCCTGATTTAATAGACTTCACACAAATCTCTTCTCAGCCTCCAAATGTTAGATGCCGCCTCCTGTAACACATTCCATCCCCAGGAGCATGCTGGCTGGGCTGTTTCACTTCAAAGCCGTAAGCCTTTTCAGACGTTCAGTATTCCTGAGTTGAGTAGTCCTCGATACATCAGCATCCCCCTGCTCTCAGCGGCACATTGAACTTCTCTCTTCAGAAAACAGACATTAACGATTCCCGTGTCCTTGTTGTGAGTGGTCATTGATCACTTTAAACTATGCCATCCCATCAGCTTGTAAATATGGAATACATTACTTTTCACTAAATCCTGTCCATTTCCCCACTGAAACCGACCTCCTGCATTTCAACCTGCTAGCCTTTGGAAATTGGTCTGCACTTTATGTCCCTTAGATTTAGCTAGTCCGTTACTTTAAAAAGTTTACATCTTCTGTACGTTTGGAAGTTTCGCTTCTTCTGGATCCTTTTTTGAAACACCAAACAAGGTCATTCTTGAGACTTATCATTAGAGGATATGTGTGTATATATATGTATATGTGTGTGTGTATAAGCATATATGTATATACTACATGTATATATACTTATATGCATATACATATATATACACGGTACATATGGTAACAGACATATCTTTTCTGTTCTTGAGAGTGTCTGTACATGGCAGTCCTTCATGTATATACTTACACACATATACATATATATGTATATATTATGTGCATTATGATTGCTCCTACTTACCTTAATATTCTATTTCCACTGAAAGCCACTTCTTAGTCATCTTAAGAAATTATGTGTGCATCCATGTCCTAGAGTTACAGCTTTATTTACAACAATAATCATTTAGAAACAGCCAAAATATCTAACAATAAGAAGTACTCACATGCATTATGGTGTTTTCATATTGTGTGTGATAGTCATGTCACTCATACCAAAGTTTATATTTTAAGGAAAATTAATGGAATGGGAAAATATTCACTGTATTTTATCAAAATAAATAAGCAGATTATAATTTGCATCGACAGTAGGATTACGGGATAATTTTTAAGATTCTTTAGGTCAGCAGAGGAATTAAAGGGAAAGAAGTATATTAAAATAGTAATAATTGTTAACGATCTGTGGGGTGAGGCTGTGGGTGAGTCTGTTTCTCTGTTGTTTTATTTTTCTTCTGTATTGTCCACATGTATTGCTGTTGTAATCAGGAACACCTAAGTGAATAAATGGTGATCCAGAAGCAGACATTTCTTCCCTGCATTCTTTCCCCTAATTAAGGAGTTTGGTGGAATCTAGTCAAATGGAGTCATATTCAATGAACCCTCTGATGAAACACACGCCAAAATTCTTTCAGAATTCCAGAGAATTTTCCCTTGAGAACATGTCAAAGCAAGAGAACAAGGGCAGGGGCTTGAAGTATTGTAGAAGAACAAGAACTGGAAAGGTACAGGGGGGTTGGGAGTGGAGAGGGTAAGAATGAAGGGCCAGGCTGGGGGGCGGGGAGCGTGTAGCCACAGAGCCTGGCCTACGGCAAGGGCCAAAGGAAAGAATCTCACCTTGGAACACAGCTCAAGTTCTGTTTTTGAAAATATCCTGACCTTAATCGTTCATGATCACTTCCAAGTTAAAATAATGGTGACGGTCTACTGCATTCTTTTGCTGGGAGTTTTGCGAAGGACTAATGTTTTCAGCACACATGAAAGCATGAAAAATGATTTTAAAGATTTGTATTGGAAATGCAGTATGTGGATCTGAACCAAAGGTTACATAGTTGGTTATGTACCAGACTGACTTCCCCCTAACAGAGAAGAAATAAGAACCGTTCCTTAAACCGAGAAAAGAGCCCCATGCTTTTGGCAAAGGGGAGATACCCTTGGAGATGTTTTTGGCTTTTTTAATAACCCAAGAATTGATCATTTCTCGCTGAACAAGCCCTTGCCTGGCTTGTCAACGAGTAGCAACGGAGGCTCAGTGGACCTTTGATCAAAATCCCATCTTGCTCTGTAGTATTTTAGAACGTCCTTGTGTTTTATCTCACCCTTCACTGTCTGAGGAAAATAACATGCTACTCATGGGTATATGTTTACAAGTAGAAGACATGGTTTATTTCTCAATTCACAGCACTTCTGGATTTATAATTAGTTGCCGGGAAGTAAATAATGGAATGCTTTATTTTGCATTAGCATGGGCTAATGGTAACAGATCTATCTTTTCTATTCTTGAGGGTGTCTGTACATGACAGTTCTTCGTCATCCCACTAAAGCACACATCTGCTGGCCATTTCAAGGAAAAACAATACACTATGAAAGACAAATCTAGCTCCCACTTCACCAGTCCTCACAGTTTGCAGAAGGGAAGGTGACCCAAAATAGGATGGAAATTATTTCCATTGGAATGATAGCCTTTTTGGATATTTTAACATGATTTTTAGTTTTAAGAGTCTATAAATTTATAAGCAAACAACAACAACAAAACCCAAAACCATTTGCAAAAGACAACCTCCCTCTGTTAGTAGTGTAGAATTCAGGGGTAAAAAGAGGATTAAATTATAAATTAGATGTATGCTTCTTGTTATGTCGCATAATAGGACCACATAAAATAGCTTATGAATTTACTAAAGGTCATTAATCACATTGATTAATGACCTGAATTAACATGCTAGGATTTAGTAAAATTTGTTGAAATGGTCCCAACTTAGGTTTGTAGTTTATATTCTGTTTTTTCATTAATAAGTATAAACTGAAGACACTTTCCATATTGGAAGAGTGAAAACTGTGGATTGTTTGTAAACTAGCCAACAATGTACTTTAGTCAGTTTTTCTTGGCAAATTCACATTTAATGTCATCCATTGCCAGAAATCTGTTCCATAATGATGTCATCAACAGTTTGGGATGAGAAAAAGCTATGAAAAAAAGCTGAAAGAATGCAGATGGGAAAGTAATTCCTGCATATTTCATTGACCATATGGTCCCCCCTCCCTGACTTTACGTATTGGGCTATCAAACTAAAATCCTCCTTTGAATCTTGTAGTCTTCTAACTTTATTTTAATTCCCCCCCCCTAATGAATTATAATGGTAATATTTTCTTGTTAGGCCATTTCATGAAGATATTAATTAGGTCATATAACTTGTGAGAAACTTATAATTTTTGATAGAAGTGCCAATAAGTTTAACTTGCCTCCCTGGCACCCTGTATCCTGATGTCTGATGGAATAGGGGATAACAGGCTTTTTGGCTACCTACTATCATGACATGAAGAAAACCAAACAACAGACAAACTTAGGCTTGGAAAGCAAAGTAACAGTGAAAACCCTCCTTGACCTTGTAGTGGCATTTATGTTAAAACACAGGGCTAATGCCATGTCAATGTAAGTGTATGTGACACTCCCATTAAAAAGTATTCAATTACCCTAGAGACCCACTGACTCATAGATTCTCTGTGACATTAATGGGGTTATCAAGATATGGTCTTTGAATTTCTTTGGCTGTCCATCTAAATTTAATAAGCTGAACTATGTTTAAATACCATGTGTGTGAGCTAAACAACTGGGTTAATTATGTGTCCAAATACATGCAAAATTATATTTTATATGTCATTCAGGCACTTATTTCTTTAAGGTTGAGAAACATTCCTATGTGGATACATGTGTAAATGCTTTTTTTTATAATATGGATGTTCCTTTAGTAAATCATTATTATACACCTATTGTGTACAAGGATGAGCCCCCCCCCTTGTAGGGGAGATGAAACATGGGCTGAAATGTCTACAGTAGAATGTAGAAAATGGCCAGCTTTGTGAGAAATTTGAAGAAAAAAAAAAGAAGAGCTGTTGGTATTCAGTAGGAGATGAGACTTAACTGGAGAAGATTATTACAGGGAACTCATGAGAACTTGGGGATAGCCTTGATCTGAGCCCTCCTGAGACTAAGTATAGTTTAGGATGTGGAGGAGCTGAGAGTTTTCTCCTACCTGGGTCATCTCACTGTGCTCAGAGTCATGAATGTCATGGGGTCCTCCTCATCATGATTACTAAAGTTTAATCTGCGATTCTTCCATTAATTCACTGTAATTCATTTACATCAAGTTGTAAGTCTTCTGCTTACTCAAACTTTAGTTTATTCATTATTTTAGTTCACTCATGGATTTTTCATGCTCACCTTTCGGCTTCAGCTCCTAGGACCAATAACCGATCTCTGTCTTTCTTTGTTCAACGTCCTGAGAAAAAATTGCATGGGCCAACTGGTCACCACCCTGAAGGCCAACCTATCAGTTGGTGTCCTGGGTCAGATCCCCATCTCAGGTGCTCTCACCTCCAGACAGCGATATGAAAGCAAATATCTTGCTGCATAAACATGGGCCTCATTCCTTGGGCAGGGAGCATGAGGAAGAACTCCTTCCCAAAGCTCCTATGGGTATGTCGGCCCCTATGTGGAAAGTAGTTCAGGGAAGGAAATATGGAGGAAAGTGTGTGTAACTATGGTCATCGACACTCTTGCCTTCTTTCTTTCTTTTTGCTGAAATGGTGGAGGTTCCCCTTATATACTTCAAGGCCAACCCATTCACCCGTGCCCATTCCTTCCTACCTGATAAGAGACTCTGCTCTTTGGATTGTTGTGATTTTGTCTTTTGTTTTGTTTTGTTTTTTGTTTTTCCTCTCTCTTGAATTCCTGATAGGATCTAAGAGCACCAACAGAATGGAGATAGAGCATGATCTTTAAACAGTCCATAGCTTCACATGCTAAGAGAGTTCATGGAGCTCACTTATAATCTTATATAGGAAAGGCATAACACTTCTCATGTACCTTGTTGAAATTAAGTTACTGAAGAGAAAAAGAAATCAACTTTTGAGTGTTGAAGTTACCAATGTATAAGAATGAAAGGATGCCAGTATTTAATATAGTCATAGAGGAAATAAGGAATAATTCTCATTACTGAGCTTATCGCATAAAATTAACAATATATCCTGGAGTGGTAGTGATGTGTTGTGATCATCTGTGATTACCTTTGGCCTTGTTTAGCGGACACTTTGTTTTATTTAAACCGAGTCACAGATAGTTAATGGTGTCTACGCTTATGATCTGATATAAACAGTATTCTACATAGACTAATAAAAAATGTTTGTACCACCACAGCCTAGTGGATAGGATCAATGTATAAGCTACTGACCATGGTATTTTATATTAGACCAGGTCAGGATTCCCTTTACTCTACTTCAAGCATTAATGTTTATTAAATAAATACTCTGTGTGTTACTCTGTAGCATGCACCCGGACAATACAGAGTCACATCATTGGAAGGTACCTAAAAATTGTGTAGTGACATCTAATATCAGACTTCCTTCTGCCTCTTGCTGTCTGTCTAGCTTCTTCTGAATCCCTTCATTGTTTGAAAATAGAGCACATAAAGTCTTGGTCCCTGTTAATGGCAAGATAAATTCTGTAAATGGTTTTGTTGTTGATTCGGGCATCATTATTTATCCTTTGAAAATTTTTAGAGACCCCTACTTGTATATAATAAGATTGATTGTTGATGAGTGACTTTCAGTCCTCTCTTTCTACAAAATCACATGACCAAGTAATATCAAGTTAAACCATATGATTCTACTGTTTTTGTGGGTTGAAGATCATCATATGTCAGCAATTTCGTGTGGTCTAATGTAGTATATTTTAAAAGCTATTTGTCCAGCTCTTTGCCTTAACTTCTATTTTTTTTTTTTAATGAACACTATTATTTAACAGGGTTTTAGCTCATTTTCTGAAACAGACTCTAAATCAAACTGAACTCATGGTATTTTTTTCATTTGAATGGGTATAGACAAACTATAGATTGTATTTTCAGATGTAATGAGAAGGTCTGTGAATGAATGGTGAGATTTGACTCCCTGCTGTTTATGACAATGGTTAGACTCTTAGGCTGGTTTAGCTTCTGTTAAGTTTTATGAAATTTCTCTTTGGCTTTTTTCCTTAAGAACTCCAGAATTATTCTGGAATGCAGATGAATTACCACATATGTATATAGTTAAAGGCAGCTGTCTGCTTCAGTTAAAGAATCCTGGCTCATTATGTTTATGTACATCAGAAATCTATTATTGTAGGAAGAAAGAGAAGCAACTCCTGTCATGTGGTTGAAATGCAATATTTTAAATATCCAGGGTCTTTTGTAACTTCATTTCACAGTACATTATGGGCTTCAATATCTACATATAGTTCGGTGACTAGACTCCCATATTTTAAGAATTGCATAATGTTATCTTCCTTCAAAGACAGTAATGAACTTTTCAGAAATAGATATTGCAGTGACATTATTGCTTTAGAGAAGGAAAAAAGGAAATAAAAATACTTTATGGGAAATTCATATTTTGGATAATTTTCAAAGGTCAGATTATCAAATAATTGGATCCCAAAACTTTTGCTGCTACGCTTCAAATTAGTATTCTTCACACTACATCTTTATTTTTTGCTAAAATCTAAAGAATCTAAATTGAAGTATGGAAGTATCTTGCCCCAAACCTATCAATATGGTTTGATTGTCCCAAGTAGATTTTTAATAAAGCAATGTGAGAAATGCTATAGATTTATCTACATACTTGGGTTTCCAAAATAAAGACCCTTACTATCAGGCTCTCGGCTCAGAAGGGAACTGAGTTTCAGTAAATTCTCTTATAGACTTCTTAGGAAATACTTGTGACTTAGTGAAGTGTCAAAAGTATCTCATTCTGATATAGCCAAACCTTAGAATAAGCCTTCCCTATAATCATGCTCCCTAAAGAAATGGAAAAAAAAAAAAAATCCAGAGCTGTGAATTTAAATATGTAATACACACTTTATTTGTAAGTATATAAACTATATATAAATATGAAATACCATATGTGTGTGTGTGTGTGTGTGTGTGTGTATGGATACTTTGTAACACACTGGGAAGACAGGGAAAAAACATAGAAAATTCAGTTTAATGGTAGAAAAGAATAATGTCAAGGGTTATATACATAACAAAATTATGACCATAATTTCTGGAAGCAAGTCTTTGATCAAATCCATTTTCCAAGACTGTCCGTAGCCACTGACTACTCAGATGAAAGGCCACATATGCTTGATTTTTTTTTTTTTTTTTTACATTCCTAGTCAATTCAATAATTGGTTAGGGTTAATAGACATCTTAAGTATCTTAAGTTCAGTCCAAGTACTTGAGCACATAAAATATTCATGAGTGTACTTTTGGGTAATTGCATTCTGTTCTCAGGCTTGCCGTCATTTCCTTCAAAATCACATTGTTTTGAGCCTGCTTCTGTGTACTCCGCTGATACACTGTCAACACTCGTAAGTGCAGGTTAGCAGATGTTCCTGCTTTGAGACTTCCTTGGAAGACGTGCATTCATAAAGAAGTGTTAAGTATATGTGAAAAAAACGAAAGAAGTCTGCAAATATTAGGGCTTTCCTCAGTGTCTACGTCTCAAGAGCATGTACAAACTCAAGAAAGGGCACTAACAAACCATTTTTAAGTCCATGCTGTGGCATGTTTTCCGTTTGGTTAAATAAGGCCCAGGACATTTGCATGTGATATTTAAAATGCAGAAAATGATTAAAATTGCTTCGTTAGAAAGTCCAAAACACCCTGAACTTTCCAAAAACTATCGGTAGGGTTCCCTAGAATTTTTTTTCATCTAGTTATTTTAGGAAATAAAGACATGCTTTGTAGATTCTGAAAATTTTGCTTTGTAGGGTCTTTCTTTTTTCTTTAAAGAAAACCAGAGAATGTATTGAAAAGAAAAGAATCCTGTCTGTTTCAAGACACTGCTAAGCTTCAGGAAGGGCAGTGGCGTAGATAGGCCTTGGAGGCAACTGTACCCGGAGACTTAAATGTCACTTTTCTGCTACAAACTCTCGTTCCTTACATCATGTAAATCTTGGCTGCAAAGTCCTTTTGACTTATACAGGTTCAGCTAACAGGGAGAGGCAAAAGACTGATTCAGACCCTCATTCAGGATTCCCTTAACATAATCTATACAGCCACAGCACTCAGCTCCTTCCCAAAGGGGCAGCAGCCAGACTAGGCCTTGCATGTAAAGAGGAGGAGGAAAGCCAGTCTTTAATCAATCTGGGCGCTGTCCTTGCCCCGCCCTTTCAGGCCAAACATATCACCATCCTGCAAACTAAGGGCTAAATCAATGGTTCTCAAATCTGGCAGCCCATTAGAATCACCCTGGGGAGCCATTAACAAATACCAAGCCTGTCCTCCATTCCAGACCAATTAAGTCACAATCCTTGGGCGTGGGGCCTGGACATCAGTGTTCCTTAAAGGCTCCCCAGATGATTCCAGTCTACAGCCTGGATTGAGAACCAGTGAGCTAAATGATAAATCTCAACCTAATGGAGGAAAATCAGTATAACCACCATAACCACCATTAAAACCCCCATTTAAGAAAAGGAAAACCATAGAGAGGTCCTAATTGATCTCAGACATTTTAAATCTGTTAGAGTTGACTTTTTCCAATAACTGGTTCACAAGAAACAAATTAACAATACATTTTGCCTCTTCCTGTTTGTCTAAGTTAAAGATTTTATAGAAACACCTTGATATATTTTCCTGTCTTGTTTCTGGTCCATGCGTATTGATCACTGGTGAATTTCTCTGTCAGATTTCAATATTTGGTTGATCTCTTTTACAGGGTCACGTTAATACATCGAACTCCACAGTGATCCCACTCTAGTCTCTGCAACAGATTTGTCTTACATCTTACATCTTTCCCCACTCCCTCGCTTCTGCCAACACACAGCCATAACTTCATAACCATCCCTGAACTCAAATAACAGAATAAGAGCTTGTCGCTAAACTCAGCCAATATATTCGGGTATGTTAGGTATCAAGTGATGTTTTGTAACACACTTGTGGGAAATTTGACTTCCATATAGTGGAAGGAGGAAACGGGGCTTTGAGTTTGCAACTTTCCTTGACCTTCTATCCTTGATGGAGCTCCCTGTAGGGAAGATGGTCCCTGTATTGTCTCCACCAAGTTCTATAGGAAACTTCCAGACCTGATTTGCACTCCCTTGCCCTTCAAGCATTTAAACTAATCTTTTTCAAATGACATCTCCTATGTCTCAGTCAGATATGTTGGCGTTAAATATATGTGCAACAATATGGATATTTTTGTTTATTTCAGGAGATATTTGCTAAGACTCTGTAAGTCACATTTTGTGTATATGTTAGAACCCTTTATTTGACTTTCAGTATAAAAATACAACTGCCAAAGGGAATGATTCTACTTGGAATAGTTAAGCTCTTTTAAATTTAGGTTAGAATAGCCTACTTTTAAAGGTATAACATTTATGTTCCTTTATATGAACTCGTAATATTCAAGTACATAAGGGGAAATGCTAGAATACTGATTCAAGAAGACACAGTGATCTCTAGAAATTGTGTCCATTTGTTTGGCACATTTATACATAAAGCTTTGGCTTTTAGAGAGAGAAGCAGACGCTTTACGTAGTCAGTTGTCAGGATATGATGAATGAGGTCAGTGGTCTGCTAACCTCAATTGCTCTCTCTTGGGCATCGCACGCCTCTCTGAAAGTATCCTATAGGTATCCACATCATATGTGAATTTGTCTGTTCCATGTCTGTGACATCCTAGAATGTAGTAGGCCTCCAGAAGAAATCTTTTAAAATAGAAGAAATTGTATGTGCAATTATATTCTTCCCTAAATGAGGATATGCAGAGGTCATGATAAAAAGAAACAGATACCAGAAAGATAATTAAACTCTAAAAATCAAGTATGCAAATGAATCTTTGATCCTGGTAGCTCATCGTGTCATGCCTTCTGCATGTTTTCATTTTCTTAGTACTGAGTAACATCGGTATTGCAGTGAGTACTTTATGTGGATTTTTAAAGGTAATGTTCTCAATTCTATAAGGTATATGGTTAGATACATTATATATCCAATATACATGTCTAATGGGTGTATATTACATATGAATAAATATGCAAATAATATATATATAAGCATGTAATACATTATTCATACACACACAAACATTTTTCTGATGCAGAAATAGATTTAAGGAAGTTAAGGAAATGAACGTTTATGGTCAAGTGATATTAGATAGATTTAAATACAAAGTACCAACTGAACTTTTTTCAGCCTTAAGATATCCAACTCCTCGAGAAACCATTAGAGGATCAGAAGTTGGTAAGCAATAAAAATAGTTTTAGTTACTTGTAATTTTGTCTCAAAGACCTTCACAAAGCTAAGGCATTTTACATTTGAACCGGTCGTTGGAAAGATGGTTTTCTATTCATGCAACATCACATTTTTGCTTGTTTAGAGGAATGAAATTTTACTTTACCCTGACCCCCATCCCAATGTTTAACTACTCTCACAGCCTGGAAAGAGTGCATTACTAAAGCAAAATTTGCATTTCACGTGTTGTTTCAGCTCATTTATCCTTTTATATGTTCAGAGGAAATAAAGGTCAAAGAGCATCATTCTTTATACTTTATATGTAGGACCCCTCTTTTATGATTTTCTCTCTCTCTCTTTTTTTTTTTTTTTGCTCAGATATACTATTTTCTTTTCTCCTTACAGTTCTCTGATTTCCTCTTAGCTCTGATACCCCAGTGATTGTTTCTGTACTTTAAGTAATTATTTTTTAAAGAAAAGGAGATCAATCTAGAGCTCTATAGTTGGAGCACCTCTGATGCCTAAACATGGCAAATGTGTTAGATTAGGTAACTCTCCATTTTGCTCTCCCAAAGAAAGCTCATCATGAACAGACATGCATTTTTTGGTAAAATAAAGTCTGGGGTATTTCCTTAAAAAGCAAACTGCCAAAATGAACTTTGAGCCACACTCACAACCAGATAGTTTATCAGCCAGTGTGACGTAGAAATCTCATGCCTCTCTGATTGAATAACAAGCAACTGTTTCCTTTTTTACCCAAATATATGAACACAAGTGCTTCCGTCTGCCATGTATACCCTTGGCCACAGTTAGAGGACTGAATTATAACTGAGTCATGCATGTGCTGAGTTTTAGCAGAGTATTCCTGCAGGATCCAACAAGGATAAAAATTGATGTCCCTCTTGAAACAAAGTGCTACAGATGGTGCAGGTTTATAGCTGTCTCCAAATACCAAATGCCAAACCGCTCCTTTGATAAGGCAAGGAGGTGTAAAGGTTTAAATATAGCCTCTTGGTGGAATGTCAGTGAATGATGGGTCCCAGTTACAAACATACCAAAATGTTCTGTTTAAACATTTTTTACAACCATGGTTGTGGAAATTCTATAACAAGGAAATTACGCACAGGGGAGGGAACACAAGACCTACCTTGAAAATCTATGTGTTACTAACAAATCAACTAAATTTGAAGGGAGGAAATGACACACTGGCAGCTCGTGAAGTCGGTACTTTGCAAGCACCTGCCATAAGTGGAATCTGAAAATGTTATGTTAAACCTATAAGACTGGCCTTTATGTAACAGCAACAAGGGGAGCTTGCTTTTCTTATTTTTTTTTAAGATTTTATTTATTTATTTGCAAGAGAGAGAGAATGAGAGCCAGCGAGCACAAGCAGGTGGAGGGTCAGGCAGAGGGAGAAGCAGGCTCTCCCCTGAGCAGGAAGGCTGATGCGGAACTCGATCCCAGAACCCTGGGATCATGAGCTGAGAAGGCAAACACTTAACTTACTGATTGACCCAGGCATCCTGGGGAACTTGCTTTCTTAAATTAGGCTAGTTATCTTTTTATGGCAGAGCTTCCATATGAATGTTTAATGTTGGCCTTCTAGTATGAGACTTGCATTTATGTTATGGAATGGTTAATTTGATAATTTTACCTTATTCTCTGTGTGTGTGTGTGTGTGTGTGTGTGTGTGTACACGTGTGTGTGTGAGAGAGAGAGAGAGAGAAACTGAATATATATATGTATATGTATGTAAATGTACATATATATGTATATGTATGTATATGTATATACACACACAAGCATTTGAATTGATTTATTTTTAATACAACTATATCATATTTCTTTAAAAATAAAAGGGCTGCTGGTAGTAGTATCATCTTCATTATTTATACTAGAGAAATGAATAGTAAGAAGTAGAATTTTAAAGTATCTGAGACATTGTTTTTTTTTGTTGTTATTAATAAGACTGGCCATGGGGCTATAAGGAAGAGTAGGGTTATATAGAACAGTAGACTCATCTAATAGTTTAGAACCCTCCCAGAATTCACTAGTGAATTGATTAAAATTATTTTATCTAATTTTGAAATAATTTTGCAGTGAATATATTAAAAAGAAATTTTTTAATATATACAGTGTCAGCAAGTAAATCAATACAAGGAAGTTATCAAATAATTTTGAAATCTATATGCAGCTATTTTTTATTTTAATAGCTAAAATAAATGATTATCAAATTTTAATGTTCTTTTATAGTAGTCTTATAGGTACTCCAATGAGAATAAGGTAAAGAAAGGAATATTCCTTTCATTATTATAATACTCTCTCTCCTATATCTGGACCACAGAAACAAGAAACTTACCAGAATGTTCCAGGAGAAGATGATGCTGTATTTCCATATATAATCTGTATTCTATTCTCTGTTATTTTCTCTAATTTTTACTTCTTAGAGGTTCAGTAACCTAATATGTCACAGTTTTGACTCAACTCTGCTTTGTAAATCATGTTGGCTTTTTGATTCTAGTGGATACAGCCATCAGGGTGGACTAGGAAGCGTGTATTTAACACTTGCAATAAGTCCAGCCAAGTAACCCCCCAGTGAGTGGGGTTTTAAAAAAATTACTTTATGGTAGTTTAATATATGTAGAAATACATTTTAAACACAACATCGGTTGAGTTTGGATAACTATTATCACTGGTGGTGTCCCCATAATCCAAATCAATATTTAGAATATTTCCATCACCCCTAAAATTCTTTCCTGCCCCAATTTTAGTCCTTCCTCTCTGCCTTCACTTCAGCAAACCACTGGTCTGACTTCTCTCACAATAGTGGTTTCCGCCTATTCGTATAATGGGTAGCGTGTCGCACGTGGTATTTTGAGTCTGGTCCCTCTCATTTAGCATACTGGTTTTGAGATTCATCTGCACGATTGCATAAAACAGTGGTTTGTTCTTTTTAAATATTTGAGTAACATTCTACTGTAGCGACATATCCTGGTAAGTTCATTGACTCATGGTGAGTGCTGGTGATATCATAAGCATGTTTAACTTTACAAGAAAAGGCCAAACTTTTCTTAGAGTTTGAAGCATTTCCACTCGTACCAGCAATGCATGTTTTCAGTTATTCCACATCTTCACCCATGTTTGGCAATGTAAGTTTTTGTCAAGTCTTGTTTTCACAGTTACCGAGATGGCCATATGGTTTTCCGCTTTTACTTTGGTAATATGATGGGTTACATTGAGTGACTTTTAAATATTGAAGAAATCTGTCCTTTTTGGATACACTCTACTTTGTCATGACATATTATCATGTTGGTATATTTTGCAAATATTTTATTGAGGATTTTTGTGTTTCTGTTCATGAAGGAGACAGACCTGCAGTTTTCTCTTCATAAGATATGGTTTTCAGGTTCCTGCATCAGGATTATGTAAACCTCATAAAATAAGTTGGAAGGGTTTTGTTTTGTTTTTCTCCTGTGTTTTCTGGAATATATGTATAATATCAGATCAATATTATTTGTTACTTAAATATTTTTTAGACCTAAACTGGAAGCATATGGATCTGAAGTTTCTCTGTGGGAAGACTTTTCTTTTTATTGTAATTACAGTTTCTTTGATAGACATAGACTTTTCAGATTTATTGTTTTCTCGCTTCAGTTTTGACAAGTTGTATGTTTTCAAACTTGTTAGCATAAAAGTGGCCTTAGTAGCCCCTTATTTTTCTTTGAAAATCTGTAAGGTCCATAATAATGATTTTCCTTGCATTCCTCACACTGATAATTTACGTTTTTTCCCTTTTCCTTGATTAGTTTTCCTGTCTTTGTTATTTTATTTGATGCTGTCCCACAGTTTTTTAAAGTATCTGTTTATTTTACTTGCCTTTATTGTATCATTTCAGAGACTGAATTCTTTCTGTTGGCCTGTCCAGGTTCACTGGTTTTCCTCCATTATCTCTGACCTGCTGTTAAGCTCATAGTTTTGCTTTTCAGAAACTTTTTTTTTTTCATTTTTAGAATTTCCATTTGCTCCATTTCTCTCCTGAAATTCCCTGTTTACTTAAAAACTGTTCAGGAATATTTATGCAATATTAAATACTAGAGTAGTAACTACAAACAACAAAAAACGTGAAGTTGAAGCAGTTTTCAGACAGCAGTCTTTCCAGGAAAGATCTAGCTTAGTAAGAGTGATTGCTCTTAGGGACTAGAGAAATTGAGAATGATGTTATTTCTAGTTCATGACCGTGTAACAATAGTCAAAGGACACACTAGCAACCAGATTATTTTTATTTCCTGTGCTTCTCTCCACAGTGCTACTATTTTCCTATCTTAGTTAGGTCCCAACTCTTGGCTTGTTGGGGAGTTATAGCACCAGCAGTTTCAGTACTGAAAGTACTGAGTTCCAGAAACTCAGTTCCTTAGCTCACAGTGAACCGGATGATTGGTCATCTGATTTATATGTGACCTGAATTGAGTCATTCAGTAGTCAAATTATTAGTCTATAATTCTCTTAGTTGATAGAATATTTTTAAAGTACCAGTGAGGGTTAATAATCGTAACTATATATAGCCATTTATTGTTTTTAAATTCTCACACAAACTTAACCTCACTTAATCAATGAGTTCATTGAGGTGCCTAGATAGTAAATAATTTGACCATGGTCTTTGATTTGTGAAATAATGAAGCCAGAATCTCTTTAGGTGATTGAATACATTACCTATTTCATTACCTGTCCTTTGCTGTGCTGTCTCAGGAAGTACCTTAGAGTAAACATCTTTTCTTTTTTTGAACTTCAAATAAATTGTGCAAGGATATGTGTGTGTGTATAAAATATAAAATCTATAAAGTTAACAGTGCACATTAGTACTGAGGGTATGGGATTGTGTTGGAATAGAGACAGGGTTATCCATTCATTGTATTTTAGAAACTTTAGACAGTTCTCTTTGAATTCCTACTGCTAGCCTGACATTGCTTTTGCAATTCAAAGAACAGAAATATGGAAAATAATGATTTTCCCTCTTGAATATAAAGTATGTACCTATTTTTATTATTCTAAATAAAGTTTCCTTTGCTGGAAAAAATATGCAATCAAACATTTTCAAAAACATGGAGTTAAAAATTCTCATTTCCAAGACAATTTAGGAGGTAAAATGGAGCTTTTAAATTTCTTATAAGCCAATTCACCATGCTGTCAGAGTTATTTTTCAATTCTTGACTTTCTCCCATATGTATGCATTAAGGGCCTGTTGAGTTAGGAATTTAAAAATTTAACTCCTTGGTGAAGACAAGTAAATCAGAGATTAACATGTTTGTGGCGCTTCACTTACGTGTCAGTTATTAAAGTGTTAAACTGCTTAATATCCCCTCTAACTGTAATAAGACATGACACAAAAACACTTGCAGAAAATTAAGATTTAGTTAATGTAGTTCTACAAAACCATGGTTCTATGAATCTGGAAGGATATATAAATTCATGCTTTGTCCTTGACTCAATCTGTTTGTTCAATCTGTTCACATTTTGTAGTCTTTGCATATAATTTACATCTTGGGATTCACCTCTAGGAAACTTCTGCTCCTCTTTAGAACTGTCTCAAAACCTGGGCTTGCAGTGAGAGATGCTAAGGAAGAATGTGAATTTGACGATCATTGCAAAACTCTTTGAACTCATAAAGACAGTCTTCCAGGAGATCACCTTCATTTACATTGGGACCTTTGGAGGGAACTTGTCAGGTGCTACTTCTATTTATTCTTTTTCTTTAAAATGAAGCACTGGCAGCAGGCTGTTAGGTTCTGTGATAGCTCATGACCCACCTGAGATGAGTAAAACGGAAAGCACCCTTTCTCCTGTGGGAGCAAGTCTTAGGTTTCGGCTGTGGAAACACAGAGCATAGGGTCTACACTGAAAGGACTATGATTTGATCTTCATTCTGCGTATACCAGCTCAAAAATAATATTGAATTTCTCTGACTTAGTTAACTCATGGTTGAACAAAAATACCCCGAGAGAGAATAGTGGTTAAAGATGATATGAGATAAAGCACAGGACAAATTTTTGTAATGGTAATGTGATGCATTAACTAACTCTTCCTTTCATCACTTCCATTTGAAACAGAGGAAAATGGGACACACTAAGGTTATATAACTTATCCAAAGAAAGTAGCTTTGTGGGGACTGGGACCTTGATCTTGCTACAAGCCTCCTTGGAAGGATAGGTGAAAGAAACTCATTTTTTCTCAATTACTCAACAATAAATAAGCCCAGGTTTAATGTTGTCTTCGAGTAGAATTGTATTGAACTGTGCTTTGGAGTAAGCAAATTTTGTGAATGGCCTAGGGGTATTCTGTTCAAGGATTTATAGGAGAGGGGTTGAAAATCATTACTATGAATTGATCCCCTTACAAATGTTACACATGGCCATGGAGGAGTATGTCTTGTAGTGAGTTGCTTTAGAATAGGCAGGCATGGAGGACGAGAGTGAGGGACCCTATATTGTTCAGAATAACCCCAGAAGCTTTTCAGGTCTGACTAGACATTTTTCACTGACAATGAGACACATGATAACGGCCATGGTTAGTTACTAATTTTGAACTTTGTTTTGCCTACCAAAATGGCTTGGGATGCTGCCAGTCCTCAAAGCTATTCAGAAAGCCATCTCTGTATCTTCTCCTTATTGGCCTGAAGCACATATGAGGCAGAAATCATCCATCCACTTGTGAGTCTGCTCTGGGCCCCAGGCTTATGCGCAGTTCTTTTGAATTCAGTCTATGTTCCTTTTCCTTAATCCCTTCTCAGATTTTTGGTAATCCATAAACACTTAATCATTCCAAATGACACAGACTAATGAAGTATCACTGAAAGCCAATGGTATCCTATTGTGGGGAGTAGGGAGGGGTGGAGTTAAAAAAAATATTAAAATACTTCTACATACATGGGACGCCTGAGTGGCTCAGTGGGTTAAAGCCTCTGCCTTTGGCTCAGGTCATGATCCCAGGGTTCTGGGATCGAGCCCCGCATCAGGCTCTCTGCTCAGCAGGGAGCCTGCTTCCTCCTCTCTCTCTGCCTGCCTCTCTGCCTACTTGTGATCTCTCTCTGTCAAATAAATAAATAAATGCTTAAAAAAAAAAGACTTAAAAAAATACTTCTACATCCAAATAACTTTAATTTGAGAAGTCATTCTGAGTATATTTACTTTCAGAGCTCTGTCTTCCAGTAACAATTACTGATTTGCTTGTGTCTTGTTATATCTTCAAATTGACATCTGTATAGGAATATCTCCTTAAGAGACACCAAGATAATAAAGAAATAGAATCAAAAGGAAATGAAAAATAAACTGATAAACATACATGAAAAACCCCCGAGGCACATGCCCTTATGAATCAAAGGCACTTAGTCGGAAGTCCCGTGGAACCTGGTGAAGGGGTCACGATTTTTAATGTAAGCAGATGATTCTAATGAATAACCAGCAATGAGAAAGCTGGAAAAGAGCAATATCAGTTAGGAACTATTTATTCATGGAAGCATTAACAAAAGTTTGCTTAGAAAAGACTCCATGCCAGGGACTGGTTACAAAAAAATATTGTATCTTTAAGGAGCTCAGAGACTGGGGCGCCTGGGTGGCTCAGTGGGTTGGGCCTCTGCCTTCTGCTCTGGTGGTGGCCTTGGGGTCCTGGGATTGAGCCCTGCATCGGGCTCTCTGCTCAGCGGGGAGCCTGCTTCCCCCTCTCTCTGCCTGTCTCTCTGCCTACCTGTGATCTCTCTCTCTCTCTGTCAAATAAATAAATAAAATATTTTTATAAATAAATAAATTAATTAATTAATAAATAAATAAATAAATAAGGAGCTCAGAGACTCACAGTATTGGCAGGACAAGGTAGAAAGTAAATACATGAATAGGCTTCTGAGACTTGCAATGTTTTTCCTGGTGAGCTTTATGAAGCCATACAAATTATACTAGGGAGCTGTTTGACTCACTCTGATGAGATGACTGATCTCATCACTCCTTTGCAGTGGGGTCTTTGCTTTGAATTGGAATCCCGTATAGTTCCCAGCATTGCAATTGGGGCACACGAAGAATTTACAAACTATTTGCCAAGGAAATGTCCATATGAGAAGTGATTTTCTTCACACCACGTTAAAAAGAAAATATTTTTAGTACCTGACAGTTACTGAGATACATTAATAAAGACCTATTAAACACATGAACTTAATTTTTGTGGAGTCTTTCCAATCTCTGCCTGATTTGATATATCTGCTTCTAAGACAGATCTTCCTCTAAATAATATTGGACTTCAAAGTTAACCTAAATCATTCCTATGTTTGAGAATTCAAATGCAATGACAGATGTTTCTTTGGTCAATGTAAAATTGTGTTGTACATTCTTTGGTCAATGTAAAATTGTGTTGTACCTTCTTCTTCTCAAGAAACACTGGTTTCACGGTCATGGAACATGGTCTGGTATCTGCTCTGCTGTAAGTTGGGTAGAAATGGACAAGTCACTTCATCTTATAATTAAGTAGAATTATCCACTAGTGGCAAGGACTATGCTAGATGTATAGAGAAAAATACTTCAGATGAGGTGTTTTGCATCTATAGAAGAAAGACTTCAAGCCAACAGGCAAATCAACCCCTTACTAACACTGAAATTTTATTATTTTAAAATTCTAGAGCTAGAAAAAGCAAGAGAAAAATAAGGTCCTGATGGCAATGTTTCGGTGTTCTCTTTGTTACTTTCTAGATCTGTGTCTTGAGTAACTACTGTTTTCTCTAAGCATTGGCTGTTCTTCCATATAATACTGGATTAACAGCAGACAGCATTAGTTAGTATTCATTTTGAGGATTTCTTGAAATGTTTGCAAATCATTTAGGAAATAAAAGTCATTTGAATAAACATTCAAAATATCAAGTATTTTGGGAAACATCGATGTATTTTAACTTTTTCTCAATTAAAAAACCACTTTGAAATAATATAACTTCAGAGGCACCTGGGTAGCTCAGTCAGTTAAGCGTCTGCCTTTGGCTTAGGTCATGATCCCAGGGTCCTGAGATCAACCCCCACATTGGGTTCCCTGCCCAGTGGGGGAGCCTGCTTCTCCCTCTGCCTCTGCCTGCCCTCACTGCTCGCTCATTCTCTCTCTCTCTCTCTCTCTCAAATAAATAAAATCTTTTTTAAAAAAAATAATATAATTTCAGGAGCATTTCTCAAACTCTAGAGTTTTGTTTTGTTTTGTTTTAAGATTATTTATTTATTTATTTGACAAAGAGAGAGAAAGATCACAAGTAGGCAGAGAGGCAGGCAGAGAGAGAGGGGGAAGCAGGCTCCCCGCCAAGCAGAGAGCCCAATGTGGGGCTCCATCCCAGGACCCTGAGATCATGACCTGAGCTGAAGGCAGAGGCTTAACCCACCCAGGCGCCCCTCAAACTCTACAGTACTTAAGAGTCCCTTATATATTTATTCAAGTATCTGGCCTGTATTTCTATTTTCAAGAAGGTTGTGGTTTTAAAAAGCCAAAATACCCAGTGGTAGGGCTGTAAAAAGCACGTAGGATTCAGCAATCTTTTTTATTTTTATATTTTTTTAATTTAATAATTTTATTTCTAATTTAAGGAAATATGTAAGTGTTGTGTAGACTGTCAGGTGTCAGAATATCTCCCTTCTCATGAGAAATTGATTTGGCAAATATAGTGAAGATGGAAAGGTGCCACCATATGGTAGAGGTAAATTGGTAAAACATCAACAATATTTCATTACAATGACAGGTATTTCTACCATTGTTGCCATTTTCAGTCCCTACAGACGATACACTGCCTCTTCTCTGAAGGGTTTTCTTTTCACTTGGATTGGATAATACCTGGTATTCTGAATTTGAACTTTCTGTGAAAATCTCAAGTTATTATAGAAATTAAAAAGGACAGTAATATGCACTTTTCACCTGTTATATTGGCAACAATTCAAAAGTTGTTATTAAGTGTTGAGAGAATGTGGAGAAATGTTCCTGCGTTATTCTTGGGAGCAAAAGTAGTGTCACCGTTCTCACAGGGCCAGTCACTGTCAAGGTGGAACACTTGTGTTTATTCACACACACACTCCTGGACTCAGGAACTCAACCTGAGGAATTTATCAGCTCTTAGGAATAATAATTAGTAGTGATAAGTCATGATAATAATCTTTATTATTCAACTTTTAGAAATTTGAGTGTGCACGTGCTGGAGTTCACAAACCTTTGAACACAAGAATGTTGACCGCACTATTTGTAATAGCAAAACCTTAAGCACCGAAATAATCAATGGAGAGAAGTGCCTAAATTATGGTACATCCATGCAGCGACACACAACCATGAAAAAGAATTGTGTTGATTTGAAATGAGGCTCACATCGTATGGAGAGACATGTCGTGAACTTGAACAGAATACCATTAAAAAGTTTGTTGAGGCATTGAAAGCTATTCCTGAGGCCCTGGCAGAAAATTCTGGATTTAAGGCCGATGAAGTAATCTCTAAACTTGATGCAGTACATCAAGAAGGAAATAAAAATGTTGGACTAGACATTGAGGCTGAAGGTTCAGCTGTAAAGGACATGTTGGAGGCTGGTATTCTAGAAACGTACTTGGGGAAATACTGGGCTATCAAACTGGCTATGAATGCTGCCGTCACTGAGAGCGTCATGGCCAAGCCAGCCCCTGGGCCCAAGCCACCAAGTGGGGAGACTGGGACAATGACCAAAATGATTGGCTGGCTTAGTTTTTACTAAGTGTTACTGTCAAACGTAGGTGAAAACTGCATTTGTAGTAGTCTCTAGGAACTGCCAAAAATTTCTTAATTTAAGGAAAAGATGAAAATTTTCCTTAAATTAAGAAATGTTTTGTGTTTATATCCTCAGCTAGATGATACAATAAATGTGTTGTTGCTTAAAAAAAAAAAAAGAAATGAGATTCAAGATATATTGATAAATACGAAAATCAATTTGCAATGAGTATATGACGTATAATCCTGTTTGTGTTTTTAAGTCTGTGTGGGTGTTATGTATATAATCATAGAAAAATATGCAAAGATATACTTGTGTACACAAACATTTCTGGAAGCATTTGAAGAAAGAGTGTGTGTGTGTGTGTGTGTGTGTGTGTGTGTGTGTGTGTGTGTACAAATGTGTTTGTTTAGTAAAGGACTTTCTGCATTTCTTCATATTTGTTTTGTAGTTTTTCTAGTACTAATGAAAGAGACAAAGAATTAAGATGGGACATAGCGTGTCAATAAAGAAATACTGGCTTGAGGTAAACAATGTCATTTCATTTAAGATGTGATGAGAAAAAAAGTAAATTCCAGACAAACTAGAAGAAGAGGAAATAGGTAGGGAAATGTAGTTATTTCCATCTTGGATTGCTGGAGATGACATACTATGCTTGTGGTGATGTAATGATTTAAATCTTGTCATATGTGTAAGCTAATAACTAAGAGGCAAAGATGTTTGTTTTTCTCTCTCCTGAGTCCTTGTAATGTTCTGTAATATAAGTCAGGTCTGCTGCACAATGTGGCTAAAAATGAATCACTTTTCCGTCAAATAGCATTGAAAACCTACTACATGCTCGGTACTGTGTCCTTAAATCATGCAGTGCCTAATATTTAGGCAGGAGGCTTACTTTTTAAGTGTGAAGATTAATTAATTTAAAAAGGAGAGAGAGAGAGAAAGAGCAGAGTACTATGTTCAGTGTATGTGTGTTGAATAAGTTGTAGCTATTACTGTTTTGGGCTTTTGTACATGGCTTTCCTTGCTGAGGATCTCTGGCTTTGGAGTTTGGGGATCAAGTACTAGAGATATTCTTTCTTCTTTCCTTTTTTTCTTCCTTCTTTCCTTCCTTCCTTCCTTTCTTTTTCTTTCTTTCGAGAGAATGGGGAAAGGGAGAGGGTGAGGGTGTGTGAGGGAGAGAGAAAATCCCGAGCAAGTCTGATACCAAGCATGGAGTCCCTGTGCCGGCCTTGATCCCCTGACCCTGAGATCATGACCTGAGGCAAAATCAAGAGTCAGGTGCCCAACCAACTGAGCCACCCAGTAACTCCGAGAACATATTTTCTTGATTGCACTTCTTGAAAAACTCTCAAGTGCTTTATATAAATGGATCCTCAATGATGTTATAAGTTGAAAGTCTATTCATGAACCTAGAAATTCTTGCCACCAGGTTTTCCCAAGTATTTTTTATACCTAACAATTTTGATTTCCTGAGCCTTTAAATCAGGTTTTAAACTTATATCATGTTCTTTTAGCATTGAATGCAGAGTCGGTATTTAAGCAAGATTTTTATGGCTGTAGCTGCTAATGTTTTTTTAGATCAAGTGAATTCCCAAGTGGAAAATGGGAAAACTGGATTTGAAATCTATCTGGGAAAGTTTAAATCCTCTCTGAGCATTCATTTTATCAATGGAGATAAAAATGCCTTTTTTCCTGTGTTGTCATGGGGCAATGTCCTTCTATGGTGTCATGTATATAAATCATCTAGGAAAATGCCTCACAGAGGAAATATTTAAAACTGATAGGTATTCTTAATGACATAATAATGATTTCTGAAATATATTTTTATTTCTGAAAAAACACAGTATCTTCTATTCTTTTAATGTGTTATTTTCATTCAAAACCAAGTAAGAAACTAGATAATTCTTTCCCCTGAAATCTGCCTTATGTTAAAGGGATATACACTATCAACACTGGACACATTGTAAATCATTTTTAGGGGAACTCTGACCCAGCAGAAAGTGCCAGCACGTTGTGGGTTTATTCTATCTGCTGACCTTTAACTCTGTAAATTTAACTGTGGAAATCTGGCTTAAATTATTCATATTAATTTCTTTTAATAACCTATAATAGCATAACTTCCTTTCAAAGACGTTAGAAATGTAGAATGATGTAGTCACAATATTTAAAGTAACTTTTTTGGAGTAGTGCTACATGTTTAAAAAAAAAACATGGAAACGTTTATATGCACTCAATTTTCCATTCTTGGCTTCTATTTTATGTATACAGCAAGCATAAAAACCAGCTGAAAGACATTTTTGGTCAAAATACCATGCCTATTTTAGTATATCCCCAAGAACAGCTTAAATAAAAGCTACTTTTGTAACGATAGCTAAACATTTCTTATCTCCTTGAGGGTTATTGAAATATATACTGGGTATAAATACAAAGAAAATGTAGAATTTTTGCCCAAAAATCATGTTATGTAAAAGTATTGCTAAAATACCTCAAATTCTTAAGGGTAAAGCCCAGAGAATTTCAAGTAGCGTAAATCAAAGAGAGGGGGTGAAAAAAATCAATCATCTAGGAAAATCTCTATTATGGAGAGCAATACCTGCTTATATGAGCATCAACTTCCATTTGTAGAATTCCAATTCTACAAATTCCAATTGTAGAATTTTTATTTTGACCATTTTCTGAGCATTGCTGCCTAGTTACATAGATTAAGTTATACAAGGAGTCACCTTATCTCAATATCAGGGGAAACTCAACTGCTGGTGTTAAGACCTTGAACAATTAAGAAATTAAAAGAATCAGGGGCACCTGGGTGGCTCAGTGGGTTAAGCCTCTGCCTTCGGCTCAGGTCATGATCTCAGGGTCCTGGGATCAAGCCCCGCATCGGGCTCTCTGCTCTGCGGGAAGCCTGCTTCCTCCTCTCTCTCTACCTGCCTCTCTGCCTGCTTGTGATCTCTCTGTCAAATAAATAAATATAATTTTAAAAAAAAGGAAATTAAAAAAATCATATAAAATTGAGTCTTCTCACTTTTAACATTAAAAACAAATTCCTTCCAGTTCAAAATCATCTAGAGTCTCTGATTATAGAATGATTAGAACTCTTGCCCAGTTGAATACATATTCAATGTATATTCAATGTGGACAATCAAGAGAGAGAACATAAGGTGTTAGAAGACACCAGTCTCTCAATTAGCAATTAATGTTCACCTAGTACCGGTATGCACCAGGCACTGTGAAGACAAGTATTCAGCAAATCACTGACAATAGCTATTTAATAATGCTAGGTGTGAACATGGAGGAGGACAGGATGCTCGGGAAACATAGGGTAGGGGTTGGCAAGAGCCCAGTGTCCAGAGCAGAACTTTCCTAAGGGAGTCATGATGAAGTTGCGTCTGTGGAGTGGATTGGAAATGGAAGGACATTGTCTGAAATCCAAGGAAGGGGTCCTTCAATCAAGGGGTCCTCAAGACTAGAGGTTGACATTTGTTCAGGAAAAAGAGCTGTGGTGTCACCCATTCCAGCTTATTCCCATTAAAGCAAGATTAAGGACTGAACGTAAGCAAAAAAAAAAAAAAAAAGGACATATTGATTAGTTTATTTGGGGGCTGGTTCAGACGTTAATTCACAATTAGCAAGAGCTGTCTACCTACTCAAAAGTATTTAGCAACATAGTTGCCTGCTCGACTGTTTTTAATTTCCGAGTGGAAAGGCTGTGGTTACTTGGTTTGTTGCTCTCAGCTTCCGTAGTTTGAGAGCTGTTACAGTTCACACGATGAGACTGAATTGGAAATGGAACCAACAGGTGATCCATTAAGAACCTGAGTGCGTTAAGTCTTCCTTGGGGATGTATACTTTTACAGCCAATAAACCTGGCCTTACCAGCTCCTAGTCAGTTTGCCTGCCAATAACATAGCCTCGTAATGTAACAAAGTGACACCCAGAAGAGCCACTCCTCTTAGATTTCCACCCTGAATATTGACTCCGGAAAGCCTCTCAAAAAGGCACGGTGTTCAGTATGCCCCTGGATGCCATTATGGGACTCAGGAAGAAGGTGATCGGGAATATGATACGCCTGCCACGTTTTGGTGGGTTTAGGGCTGGTTCTTGCCTAGAACATTAATTTTAAAAAATATTTCGCTCATGATCTGAAATGAAAGAGAGTGAATAAATACTTTAAAATCTGTTTTCAAAAGCATGATGATATGTGCGCTGCTGGGAGATATAGCTGTGACTTAGGCCCTAACCAATTGATTGTGAGGTCCTAAAAATTATGTCTAGGAGTGAGGGTGACATTTGGCCGCAAGATATACTGTTACATAATAGGGTCAGACAGCTAACATGGAAGAACAGTGATAGTAATCGGTATGAGAGGTAATTCCACATTAATATTTTAAGTACATTGTAATTTTTAGGGAAGCATCCCCAAATGTAATAAATGCTTCAAAGTGCCGTATCTCGGTAATGGTTGTATAATCTCAGCTTTATTAGTCAAATAGCTCAATGTAAGGGATGCCTTTAAAAGGACTAAATGGACTCAAAAGACCAAAATATTCCTCATTTGGGGCAGTAGTTTCTAATGATTATGAAACAAATTTTTAAAGGATTTAATTTTTAGTATTGTGGGATGCTGACCTTGGAAAGGTCTTCAAAGCCATCCTTCTGGCTCCCTAGTTTAAAAAAGCAAAACCTTAAAAAAAAAAAAAAAAAAAAAAAAAAAAAAAAAAAAAGCAAAACCTTTGGCTCCCTTCCTTACCTATGGTCTTGTCCCATTCCCATTCACTTTCACGCTATTGCAAAGTGAGGGATCGTTTAAAGGCCTCCACCTCAAGTCTTGCGACCGGTTCTCGTCACCTGCCACAGCATTTGTCCAAGGGTTGCAGGATTTTTGTCCCCTTAGTGCCCTGGTCCTTGGTTGTGCCGTCTCAAAGAATGAAGAGGTGGACTAGACGAAGGGTGGTGTTTATTGAGCAAGAATATAAAACTGCGGGGGGGGGCGCCGAGCGGGCTCCCCCCAGAGTTTCTACATTTAGGGGTTTTTAGGAGCTCTTTTGCAGAACTTTCTTAAGCAATCAGGCTTTGCTAAGTCATGCCAATCTGGGCTTTCATCGCATATCTGTCTACCTACTAGGTTAATGCCCACGTGCTGATGATCCTTTTTTTTTTTTTTTTTTTTTTGCAGATGTCTTGGGGCTCAGGTCTTTACTGCCCCTTGAGTGTGATATTGACAAGGGCCTTTGTGAATTGTCTTATTTTAGGATCTTTTGCAGAAGCCATTTCCACAAAGGCTGCAAAGCAGAATGTCAGTACGGTCCTGTCTCAGCCGCAAAACAGGGCATCAGTGCTTTTTATTCTAGCTGTCCTGACTCCATATTTTCTTGACTCTGACTCCCTCACTGTCCAACTCACTCCTAACACATGTGCGTACTGTGAAGAACTAGCTCAGCTTGTGGTAATGTGCAGCACATGAAACACAGTCCTATGTATTTGCCAAGCTGGGTTAAGCATCATCAAGCCGCTGTCTGTTTTGCAAGACCTCTCAATTCCTTTAATAGACAGTGGTGACCAAACTTGTTTAGTCATAGAAGTTTTTTTTGTTTGTTTTTTTTGTTTGTTTGTTTTTTTCCCTCAAAGCATCTCAGAAAACTTGCGAGCAAGGAAAACTTTACCCTCTGACCAACAGTGGCCCGAAGAATATGCTTAAAACACTATTCCTTCAAAATTTGGCTCCTGCCTGGGCTGCCTGGGTGGCTCAGTGGATTGAGCCTCTGCCTTCAGTTCAGGTCATGTACGTGGGGCCTGGGATCGAGCCTAGAGTAGGCTCCTTGCTCAGCCATGGAGTCTGCTTCTCCCTCTTGCTCTGCCCACCCCCACTCATGCTCTCTCTCTCTCTCAAATAAATAAATTAATTTAATTAAATTAAAAAATAACTCCTGCCTTTTTGTTCAACTTCGTATCTCAGTATTCCACATTTAGGCCCTAGGTTATAGTATGCAACTAAACTAAACTTTTCTGAAAAGCTGTTTTGCCCTGTCCTGTCTCTGGGGGACTTCTCCTTCCTTTTCCAAGTTATCTCCTATGTGGCCTTCCCAGATTTAGCTCAAGTGTCACCAAGAGGAAGCCTGTGTTCCTTTCCTGCCCTCTGTTCTCTGACACACATGACGGCCCATAGCATTCTACACTCAGCTCTTACCGTAACTGTTATCGAACTAGGCTGACATCCTATTAACTTTAAAGTCTTCCCTACAAAATCCCCAGGTCCTTTGAGTCAGACTACGTGGCATCATTTTCCTACAGCTCACTTCCTGGAATGTGGGTGATGCTCAAGAAAGAACCGTGGACACACCAGACAGATGGAAGTTTGACACCTTATGTGGTCGTACGTCTGCATGACATGCTTCTTTCGCCGACATGGTGTTCTCACTGACCTATGGACATTCCATCCACAGCTTACCATATAGAGATCCAGTAAAATGGCAGGGTGGTTAACTCAATTAGTTTAATTAACACTATGATTAATTTAGCAAGGCCCTAAGGCACTGGTAAAAATGTATCTCGAAGAGAAGGACAAGGGACAAACAATACACAAGATGAAATGTCAGAGATGATTTTTGCATTTAGCTAATAGATGTGGGAGGTTGGTGTCTTTATTTTAAAGGAGCTGATGGTGTGCAGACACTTTTAAGCAACCATACATGAGCTTAAGGGAAGCTTCAAATATATTCCAGCTAATATTTGATTATAACTATTCAGTCTTTAGTGTCTGGGGCTGCTTTTTCGTGAGTCCAAGAAACATGGGAAATGATTTTAGCATGGATATTAGTTATCTGGCCTCTGCTGGTGAAGCTGTTATTCAGTTAAAGCAAGCATGTCAGTTCAGTGAGAGACAAATTAAGGTAAGTTTTTTTGATGATATAGGGGAAAATAAAGTAAAATAAGGAGAGCGAAAATTGGATTTTTCCTCTAAAAATTGTATAATGTTCCCTGCGTTATCTACCTCTTTTATGTGGCACATTAAAATTAGAAATAAAAATTGAATTGGACCTCTCTCAAATAGAACATTCTTAGTGTTGATATATAGAAAGTCAGAGAGATAGAAAATCAAATATATATATTTATATAAACATAATATTTATATATATACACATATATATGAATATATACATATATATTCTCAATAGGTGGTGGTGAACTGATACATCAGCTCCTAATGTTAATTAATGTACTCTAGTAGAGATTCATCATATAGGCTCATGACTAACGCTCTGCTTCTGCTAAAATGTCGACCCCAAGATCTTTTCAGTGAGGTAAATTCATCAGATATCTCCTCAACTTCTCTGCATTGTCATCCCAGATATTCCCAGAAAGCTGTGTTGGGGAAAATGGAAAAAAAAAAAAAAATCTGTCAGTAGTTACTTATTAATTGCTTCCTAAAATTATATACTCTTGGAAAATATGAAGATATTTTTGAAAATTTAATATAGAAAAGGTTTACCAACAACAATGTAGAGATGTGGCACGTGGGCTGGAGAGCTAGCAGTGAGTGCGAGGAGTAGAGATGTGGTGAGCTGGGGGATTCCCAACCAACAGGGAGACATTTCAAGTGTCAATGGTTCATTACATGAGGGCGGAGGGGGCAGACTCGAGGGCGAAGGGGTCAGACTCCACTTCTTTAAGGGAAAATGCAAGGAGAGTAGAAGAGTCTGAATTCTAGTTCATTTCTCCCCTGAGTTGTGGACAGTTGTTTTATTTCCTGAAACCACAGTGTCCCAGACCTTTTAATTTTTCAGCTTGAGATAATAGAGAATGAGGGATACACGAAAGGTTTTAAAACGAGGACAGGTTCATATTTCCTCTGTACTATTTAACATTGCCTTGTCCCCAGACTAGGGAGTGTCTTACCTCTTAAATTTTCTTCCTTATCACATACCTCCCATTTTTACTATTCTAGCCCAATGTAAAGCAAATTTCACTGAATATATATATATATATATATATATATACACACACACATGTGTGTGTATGCATATATAGATACACACATATATGTACATAAATAATTTTTAAATTATTTACTATTTTTACCATTTTTATTTTTTACTTACTCTTTTACTGTTACTATTTACTATTTTACTATTTTTACTATTCTAGCCCAAAGTAAAGCAAATTTTCACTGAATATATGTATATATATATATATGAATTTAAAATTCAAACATGGTGGTTATGGTCATAAAAGAGGAAGTTTTCCCCATATTCTCTATCAACTGAATATGAAATATGAAAAGAATTAATGAAACATGTCATAGTTTCTTTTGACTTTTTCTAAATGATACACAGTTGACTTTTTACTTTTAAATTTTATGAGAACCCACAACAGGGGAGCAGTTTGATTACAGCTTGGACTTGGCAAACAGTACTGGCGTATGCCAAATCCCAAAAATGTTACATGGAAGCACGTACCATCTGCTTGCTTTTTAACTGTTGCTCTGCCGATGCAGTGCAGGGTTTCAGGTCAGAGTTTGGGATTAGTCAGGTAGGTGAACTGCAGAATAGTTAGAGTGGGGGTTGGGATCTGGATTGAGGCAAGGAGCTGGAAGGAGACCAGTATTAGCAATAGCCCAGTGAAGGGTGGGGAATGGAAGGAATGAAACATTGTGGTTGCCTCTAAATTAATCAGGATTTAGGTCATCAGGCTGAATGTGGTAGAAAAAAAGATTTCACATTTATATAGCATACACCAATTTGTGTGAAGGGGGTGAAGACCATCTTTAAACAATGTCATACCGTGATGTCTGTAATGGAGCCATCTCACAGACATCATAGGACTGTATGTTACTGTATTATTTCTAAAATAGATCGATTCTCACCAACTCAAGATGGACCTACTTTTATGTAAGATCTTCGGAATTAGTTTTTGTTAAGTGTATTAAACATCAGTGTTTCTGACAAAATGAGCAATCAAATAAATGCCGTCTCTTATCTGGTGCTTATTAACTACAAACCACGCTGGGTTAAGGTATGAAGTGGTTTATGGACAGTAAATTGAAACCATCTTGGCTAAAATATATTTGAAAGACACAACACAGGTGTGTATCACTTTATTTCCATTTCTGACTGTCAGGAGAAATTGGAGGCAACACTGTTCCTTTCTGTTTGATTATTCTATTATCGACAGAATGAGAGTGTTGGAGACATACATGCTGATTTAGTGTTGCGCTGACGAACCCATTCAGGTGGCATGATGTGTCATTTTTCACTGCTGCCTTATCAAGGTGTTTCAGCTGTGCCCAAACCAGCCCTGGTAATTGCTTTAGTTGCTTGTGGCAAAGTTATGTCAATGTCAGTCACTAAATGACTTTTGACTGCTTCATGTCAGATGTTGCCTCCAAAGAAAGACAGGGTAGGGGAGTTTTTATACCCGGGTAGGGGTGTTAATCCAATGTCTAAATAGGCAGGTTCAATATTTTCCTAATCAGAACTTAAATGCAAATGCTGACATTTTATGTTTTAAAATGAAGGGAATACAATTAAGTTTATGATCCAGTTCAAGTATAATCTTCTCTTGTGTTGATAGCTTTCTTTCCTTGGTCTTCGCATAAATTCAAGTCAAGTACAGCTGTGAATATGTGCAGTGGAATAATGGTTAGCACACAAGGTGTACAATATCTGCATAAAACATCCTTCTAGTTAATGCACCTCAAGTGCCTTCTCCAAAATTTAGGGTTTTTTTTTCCTTTTTTTTTTTTTTTTATAATTATGGTGTTTGGATTCAAGGGAACTATACAATTAAGATTGACGAACAGTTGGATTATGAGCACTAAGCAACTACCACTCCAGCAGTTGGCTTACAAGTTCATGTTGACTAAGAGTCAGAAGCATTTAAATATGTATCCATATACTCCACTCGTCACACATATGGCCTATGCAATGATACACCGGTCTTCACAATATGGTGTGATCTTCTTTTTATATTGCTATATTTTAATTTTTATAAGGTAGACTGTTGTGTGTCTGTGTCATAATTTAGCCAGTTCCTGTCATTGGACATTTAATTTGTTTCCGGTCTGTGCTATTAGGAAGGGTGTTGTGATCATCCTTGTACATACATCTCAGTTCACATGTGGAACGATTTATCTCAAAATCTATTTCTAGAAATAGATTTATTGGATCAAAAGTGCATCCATTTAAAAATGTTTAAATATCTTTGTAATATACCCCCCAGGATATTTCTGCTGATTTATAGTATCACTTAGTTGATTCTCCGCTAGAACCAAAACTGGAGGTTGGACTGCTTTCAAAATCTTACTAATACAATACGTGAATAAACTGCATCTAATACTTTTTCTTTGGATACAAATGAGATTGAATATTTTTTGGTAAATATTGTGTCTATTTATAGTACTATAAGATTTGAAAGGATATCAATGCAGGACAAAACAATGAAGATTTGAACTGGGCTTTAAAGAATGGTGCCAGGATGTGAGGTAGCAGTAGAAAATTCAAATGCCTACATGGGCTCTCAGAAGATCACTGAGAACTTGGGAGTGCCTGTGAGATACAGCTGGGGTAGCTTCATAGCCCAGTGTTGTCAGATCTGTCCAATTAAAAAAAAGAAAAACAAAAAACAAACAACCTTGAAATCTTGAAGCTTGGGATCTATATACTAAACATCCTCTTAGGAATATACTGCTCATGTTTTGTCAAAATCATCTGTTGCCTAGATTTGGCTCACAGGCCAACTCTGTTCAACCCTTGATTTGGAAAACTCTGGCATTTCAGATCAAGAGGACAAGAAACCAAACCTGAGAAACCTGGGAGCAGTTGGATATAGAATGGGACATCCGGAAATCTAGACTGGACAAGAGAAGGAGTAGATGGGAGGAGTTGTAGGGAAATCAGGATAAAGGAGTGGGTTTGTGGGAGGTTTTAGGGTGTAAACAGAGAAGTTTCGGTGGAAACTAGTTTAAAATAAAGATACGGTTTTTCCTTCAAGTGTGTTTTGTTTGGTTTTGTTTATAGAGGAATAACATCAATATTAAGGTGTTAGATGTAAGGAAGAGAAATCCAGAGAAGTTGTTCCAATATTCTAAGGAAGCAGTGGTGAAGTGCTGGGAGGAGGTGATGGTCTTAGTACTTGGGGAATGGGAATAAAATAAAGACTTAAAGGACAGTCAATAATATGCACCAAGTCTTTGCATAAAACATGTCCTTCATTCTCTCCTCCTGTGTTTCTACATTGTACAATTCAAATTTTATATTTTTTTTATCTTAAAACTATAGGTATCCCTGGAGGGGCCAATCTCTCTGGGTGATGGCAGACACTGATAAATGCATAGTACATTTCCAGCCATTTATAAGTGGATTATGGGGTTAAAACAGTTATTCAGGTTATATATGAGTGTTAATGACTAAAGAAGATCATAATTGGTACTAATAAGCCTTTATAAAGTTACTAATAATACATAATAATTATTCAAGGGTTCTCCAAATAACTCAAGATATTGGTAATCTGGGAACCGTAGAACACTGGTTAAGCATGAAATAATCAGGTGAGACTTACCTATGCTTAAACTATATAAACAAAGTCATTAGCAGAGCTAAAGAGGGCCAGGGGAGTCACATAAATTACTTCTAGTCTCTCAAATAAAGCCTCTGTGATTAATTGCAGAACACAGGGCTGCTCATAAGAACTAAACAGATAAAAGTACAACACTATCTGGGTTTTAAAACTTCTGGAGCCTAGAATAACTTATTTTTTATGGTGAAATAATATGTTTAAAATATATCAATTTGTTAAAAGTTCTCTGAACTGTGGGAGTCTCATAGAAGAAAATGGATAATTATACAGCCAAGTACACGAGTTTTAGTTTTTCAATTCAAATTAAGTTTTATATTATTTTTACTAGATAACTTCTCTACATAGATCAAAAGTTAAAAATAACTATAGTAGGTATAAAGGGAAAAGTCTTTCCTACTTCTGACCCCAAATTGCCCTGTACCCACACTGCCTCCTGCTACTGTCTCCAAAAAAAGGTGACCATATTGCTCATGTGTCCTTTTGAGTTTCTTTATGCACAGATAAACAAATATAAAAAGATACATGCTTGCTTTCTGCCTTTTTTCTGGTTTTACCAAAAAAAAAAAACAAAACAAAACATAATGTACATATGCTTTCACTACCTGTCTGTTTTGTTTGCTCGTTGGTTTTTAACATGACCGTGCAATAGTACATAGAAAGTTTTCGTATGCCTGTTTACACAAGCATGCTATAAATATATCATACAACTGCTGGTGCGATCTTGGTTGTTTCCAGCACTGTGCTGTTACAAACAGTGATGCGTGTGTGTGACCATGGCAGCAGGATAAATTCCCAGTGCATTTTGAGTAGCTGTAACACCTGCCATGTGTGTGAAGTAATCTTAACATGTCTGACTTGGTCTAAATCGGGGCAGCATTTAACGTAGGTCTAACGTGTGGAGCTGTGATTAGTACTGGTCTGTTCCATGACAGTTACATCCAGACAACTAGGCAGAACCTGCACAGAGATGTCCCGGCAATCAGAGCTCAGAAGCCTTTTCCTCTTGCAGACTTCCTGGTCATCGGGCCCCTGTCATTGGCCCCATCCTTCCCACTCACCTGCACACTTTTGGGAAGCTCTGCCAGCATTGTGATATGATAGTTCTCTAGTTACATGTATCAGATGTCCCACACACCAGACTTAAGGTGGAAGAGCTCAGTGGCACAGCTTCTGATACATATTTTAGCAGCATTTTGATCTGCTGAGCATATCAGATCCAGAAGGGAATGAGTGACCTGAGTCCACCCAGGGCCCCTTGGGGGGGGCCCTCTCTGTCTCCAGATGAAGAGGGCCTTGACTGGACAGTTTCAGTAATGTTATCTATCCCCTGTCTTCCAACTCTTGCTTCATTCCCGCAGGAAGCTGCATTGGAGTTCAGACCTGGCAAAACTCCTTTACGCAGCTCCCAGAGGGCTCTATTTTCATTTCTATGTTTGATTCATAGAAAATGCAGTGTGTTTGTTGGGAAAAAATTGAGAACACCATTTTGTAGCTAGTGTTTCGTGGCATGCAGATGGAGTGGGCAGTATCTGTGTGGATAGATATTAATAAGAAGAATTTGAAAATGTTATATGTTATGAGGCTCCTTTTTGTTAAATGGAGCCAGGAGAAAATTCCTCTTTAATGGTAGATAAATACTCGATTCAGCCTAGTGACCTGTGGGCCAGTAATGGGAAATGCAGAAGTTTAGATCCATCAAGAGAAATGGTAGCCAATAGACCATGGAGTGATGGCCACCGTTAAGCTGATTTATAGGGAACTGAATGTAACTAAATGTGTACTATTCTGGAAGAGTGAAAAATTTGCTGCTGAGTCCACACTAAGATATGCCGTAAGAAGAGACTGTTTATAATGATGTAACTATCTTGTTTGTTCATGTTGGTTTTGCCCTGGATTGTCTCCAAAGGTCATCTTGTTATCTAGACATATTGGTGTCTAAAGGGAGCAGATAGTAGATACTTTCTTGCAATTATGTAACAGCCATCATGATTTCCTCCGTAAAGGTATGTCCAATCACAAACACTGAAATCCAAAGGTTTTTATGATCCGTTCTGAATATTTGACATTCCCCTTACCTCAGCAGTCTGTTTTGTGATCAAAGGCATTACTAAGGTAGGTGGTGATTTATTAATTACACAGATACTGAGAATGCATTGTATACTCCTTATTGTGCCAGGTGTTGTGGTAAAAAAAAAATTTGCACAAAATAGTGTCTTTAAAGATAATGCACATGGATAATTATTACTAGAGGTCAAAAGGTGATTCACGCCCACAGTGCAGACATCTCAAGGAATAGAGTGTAGCTTCCAGATGAAGTGTCAAGAAAAGTGTGATGGAAAAGATGCCCTCTAATTGGCCCTGGAAGGATATGTGGGATGCGGGTATGAAACCATGGACATAAGGGCTGTTGTGGGTTGAATTTTGCCACACACCCCCCCCTCCAATGCCAGTGTCGAAGAACTCTTCTCTCCAGTACCTCCGAATGTGACCGTGGTTTGGAGATGGGGCATTTACTGAGATAATCAAATGAAAAGTCAGAATAGGGTGGGCATTCATGCAGAATGGTGTTTTTATAAAAAGGGGAAATGTGGACAAAGAGACACACATAAGGAAGATGAAAAGACACAAGAAGATAACCATTTATAAGCCAAGGAGAGGGGCTTGGAACAGATTTTTCCCTTACAGCCCAAATCAGCAAATCTGTTGAAACCTTGATTTTGAACTTCTAGCCTAAAGACTAGGGAGGCAATACATTTTCTGTTGTTTAAGGCAATCTGTCTCCAGTGCTTTGTTACAGCAACCCTGCACACTAATGCAGAGGCATTTTGAGCAAAGGGAAGAGAGTCAAGGAAATCTGAAGAGGGTAAGAGAAGAAGACCTTGGCTGGCATGGGGCGTGCCTGAAGGGAACTAATGCACAAGTGACTAAAAGGGGTGTTGAGTGAGATTGTGGAAGATCTTGCAAGCCAGTGCTGTAGCGTGGAGGGCGTGGCAGGGTCGCCAAGAGATACATCACAAATGACAGTGATAATGTTTATGGGGTTCATTGAAGGAGGTCATTGAAGGAGGCTGTTCCCAAACGAAGACAACTGACCTAAGCCCTTCCTGGATTCCCCAGCGCTACCGTATAGGGACAAGAACTGAGGAGATGAATATCCCCAAGTACGTGTTTTCCATTTGTGGTCACCCTTTCAGAAATTTCACTGTAGTCAGCAGGGAGCCATTGAGTGTCTTTGACCAGTAGTATGATATAGGAAGAGCTACGCTTAAGGGTGATTAACCTGAATGGATTGAAAGGATGCCAGACTGGGCAAGTGATGGGAGACAATCACAATAATCTAGGTAAGAAATAATGAGGTTTTGAATTTGGGCATGGCAGTGGTAGGAGAGAGGGGGCAGGGCTGTGTCTTATCCCCACCTTATTTCATTCACTGATCTTTGATAACTTTGTTTCTGGGACTGTTACGGTGTTTCTTTGTATCTTTTCCTTTCTGTTGAGTGTGGGATGAGATGATAGAGAAGAAACCTAACTTCGTTTTTTTATGGCACAGCCTTATAGTTGATTTTGAAACCCCAGAAGTGAAGGTTCTTATAAAAACCAAAGCTAATTTGGTTATAGACATTTAATAGATACTTGACAATTTACAGAACTTCTGTGAACAGATGCAGGACATTTGGTAACTTTTGATATTTCTGCTATTTGAAACGTATTTACTGCCGATATAGGCAACTTAATAGCATAACATGGGATTCTTCTGTATAAGTTTGTGAACACTTGTCGAACTGATTAAGGAAGATATGGGGAGAGCCATCAATAAAAACTGGAGGCAATAATATACAGAAATCAATTGGGATGTCCTGTGGTAGTAAATAAAACTTCATTATATTACGTGACTGGGAGAACTAAATTCATATATCTATATATGTTACCTAGAGTGGTAAACATGCTCATGGAATCAATGAGAAATTGGTATTTGGTAATTTATCATAGCAATTTCAATGTTTCTTCAGGGGATGTTATGAAAGCAATGTTTTAAAAATATTTCATAAGACAAGAAATGTTGAAAGTGTGAGCTGACTTATTGGAAATTATAGAGACTGCTTAATTTTCTTGAACTTTTAACTTACTGTTACCTAAAGATATCATGATGCCTTGTGCTGCTAACCAGATTATTTTATTGCCTTTATCTGTTGATATATGCTATAGGTTTCATTGATTTTTAGCTGAACTATCCCTGCTCAATGTGGTTTTCTATTTTCTTTTAACTTTAACTTTTAGTACCCTTTTTGACAGCCGCTTAATTGTATTGATTTTTTTTTCTAAATCGGTTATAATTTAGAGGAGAACATTTTAGTATATTTTGTTTAGAAAATATTGGCCTTATTGGCTTATAACTGGGAATACTCTGAAAAGTTTAGCTACAAATATTGCTAATTAAGTGAGCAGACACCCCAAGTAATGGGCAGAAAGGATTAAAACCATTACTCCAAACTTACTGTCTTAGGAGGGTGTGCCCAGAAAAAAGAATAAGGCAAAAACCTGTTTGCAGTAAATATAATGGGCTGGGTCCTCAGAATCAGTGTAGATGTTGAGCTGTGTGTGGTTGGTGTTGGGTGATCTCACTGAGGGCTCTGAAGCCTGGATTGCCCTTCCAGCCCTGAGGTGAAGGGGGCTGAGCATTTATACCTACACAGTCATTGTGCATCTGCTGCTCCTAGGGTGGGGGCCTGGCGTTGAACATGCAGGTTCCAGTTGGATTTCAGCTGCCAGCCTTCCCAGCAATGGGGAGAAATAAATACCCCATTTCAAAGGATGGGTGTGGGTGGCATACCACAGTACCCCTGACATTCTAAGTTAGTCACCGCTGAAAAACAACTCCTTTCAGAAAATGAACTCAATTTTTGGTATTAAAAATTCCTTCTTATTTGAAATAATTTGCTATTTAGATACCTATTTGCTGGCAGAATTTGCAGGTTTTCTTTGTGGAAACTTACCTTCGAAAATGAGAAGAAAAGGCATTGTCTGTATATTAAGTTTTTAATTGCCATATAACTCTGAAACATCACACTTAATATTATTAAGTAGACCATAGCAGTACATCTGGGTAAATATCTGTGGGAGTTAGTTTTCTTACTGGCAGCCAAGAAAGAGGTATCTAATTCTGTTCATTACCAACTATGTAAAGATGAGTAGTAGTTGAGAAAGTAAATCTAGGAAATACACAGTATAATTTCAATTATTGGTTATTTCCTCTTTAATATTAAACATAGAACTTCTCTTTCCAAAATTTTCTTTTCAAAATTAGTCTTGTCAAGGAGGTTCTTTATGTACCTCGAAATGACACATAATTTATATTTTAGGTATACGAATATTTAAAAGGTTGAATCACTTTAACTGGGATTTCATCTGTATTTAAGAATTACCTTTGTTATGTAGCAAGGCTAATGTATCTATCCTTGGAGTTCTCTGGTGTGGTACTTAAAACATTAGTCATCCAAAGACTTGACTGAGTTCTGTGCATAGTCTCTTCTCAGTTTCCTCACCTATCAGAACACTATTTGTATTTTGCCTTGAAGTGTTATTTATTTTTTTTAACGTGCATGTTTTATTTACCCGGTTAAGTTGTATATCCCTTTTGAGTAAAATTATTTTTTGTTTTTTTTTCCTCTGTGGGAACATGCTGTTGTATGTCTTGGATACTCCATAATTATTGGTGGAAATTTAAGATGATTTGGGTTTATTACTTCAAACCTCTTTACTCTCAATATTCTACCTCAAAGGTTTTGAACGTGTTGTATACCACTTCAAAGGATTTTTATAAAGATTAAAGTAGATGACATTTTCCAGTCACTTAGATGCCGTCTGAAGTTTGCAGAACAGAAGAGAAAGGACTTAAGTTCTTTAGAATGTCACTGAGTTTTTAGGGGACTTTATTTTCTTCACGGATCTATGTCTAGCTCCTAGAACAGTGCCTGGAAATCAGTTAGCATTTCAAAACTATATGTTTGCTAAATAAAAATTTTATTAATGTATAATAGGGTATTTTTCCTCTTAAAAAAAGAGTGGCGGGCACCTGGGTGGCTCAGTGGGTTGAGGCCACTGCCTTGGGCTCCGGTCATGATCTCGGGGTCCTGGGATCAAGTCCCGCATCAGGCTCTCTGCTTGGCAGGGAGCCTGCTTCCTCCTCTCTCTCTCTCTCTCTCTGCCTCTCTGCCTACTTCTGATCTCTGTCAGGTAAATAAATAAAATCTTAAAAAAAAAAAAAAAGAGTGGCATTTTAAACTTCCAACTGAATTATTCAATCTGAAAATATCAAGTATGCCTAAGTTTAAGGAGGCATAGGTAATCCGTCTACATGATGGACAAAGTAAGTCATAAAATATTTTATTTTTTCTCCCACTTATTAAGTAGCCATAAATGATGACAAAGATTTTTCTAATGTGCCACATTATCGATTTAATTGAAAATGCTTTCTATGCCTGGTACCAAATAATAAGTGTTTGAAATTGACTTATTATTAAAAAAAAGAAAGAAAGAAATTGGCTTGTTATAATGAATATAGATTATAAGATGTCTTATCTTTTTATGCAACTACCACCCATTTACAAGTCACTAAAGTGAACTACTTTTTTTTAAAAGATTTTATTTATTTATTTGAGAGAGAGAGAGAGAGAGAGAAAACATGGTGGAGGGACAGAGGACAAGCAGAGTCCCTGCTAAGCAGGGACCCTGCCCACACGGGGCTTGATCCCAGGGCCCTGGGATCATGAGCTGAGCCAAAGGCAGATGCTTAATGACTGAGTCACCCAGGCCCCCCTAGAGTGAACTACTTTAATCACAAAAGTGTATCTTCTTCATTTGAGGCTTCTGAGGTACCATATATTCCTTTTGAAAATGGTCTGTCGGAGACAGCGACAAAGCTGCAGACGGTCCAGTGACTTGAGTAGGGCGAAGCGCCACAAAGCTTTGGCTGCTCCAGGGAGACCCGTCTGGTGCCAAGAGCACTGAGAGCCTGGTGTCAAATCTCCCCTTGGAAAGCATGCCCAGGGCCGCCTGCCTGCCAACTGCCTTAGATCCGGCCATGCCTAACATGGTTCCAAATAATCAAGGTGGCCGCATTTCAATTTTGCCCTCACCATTCTCCACATGGAGTTCCAGTTTTTGTTTTTTGGTTTTGTTTTTTTTTTTTGTATTGTGTTATTTCTGATTTCATATTGGCTCTGTGGAACAAGAAGTGCCAGGGAAGGTATAAGCTTCACCTGCCATTTAAAATTAATTATGAAACACCTCATTTAACATTATAAACACGTTACTCTGTTTCACGTGCTTGAAATTTTATTTTGAAACGTGGGTGTCCTCTGCCACTTAGCTTAATTGGTTAGACTCTGGAGCTGATGAGCCTAGAGCTGCTGGTTCATTTTCCATAAGGTCTAATTCTTTCCCCATAGATTTAAAAAAACAAACAGCATTTTTCTACACTTTTTATACATTTTCTAATTAAGTGACATTTTGTATGTCATGAAAAATATTTTCTCAGGCTTTTTTTTTTTTTTTCCTTGAGTTTCACAACCACCCCAGGAGAAAAGTTTGAGAAGTATTTTCATTTCTAATCTCACCTTACAGATGAGGAAATCGATGCTTAATGGGATTGATTGACTTGACACAGCCAGGAATTTACGAGGCCAATTTCTTTGACTTTAAATCCCCTTCTCTTTCTTCTCTAGTCTATTAACACAGCAGTGCAAAAACTGCAGTCTGATCTTCACATTAGTTATTTGTCCCGGAAGTGGCAGACGGGGGTTCCTTTGCTTTCATTGCCAGCCAATTTGAATAGCAATTTGATAAGTTGCTGTGTATCTCATATCGTGCCCTGGAGAGGTGTGGTACTTTTTCAGCCCCTCTCCCCCATGACTGTATGCCATTCCATCAGTTTTAATGCAGGCAGCCCGGTTTCCTCACCATCTTTATTTAGAGCACGTAATCAGGATTAAGAATCAAAGTTCTGATATTGCCAAAGAATAATGGTTCCAGGGGCGCCTGGGGGGCTCAGTGGGTCAAAGCCTCTGCCTTGGGCTCAGGTCATGATGCCAGGGTCCTGGGATCCAGCCTGCATCCAGGCTCTCTGCTCAGCGGGGAGCCTGCTTCCCCTCCTCTCTCTGCCTGCCTCTCTGCCTGCTTGTGATGTCTGTCAAATAAATAAATAAAAATCTTAAAAAAAAGAAGAAGAATGGTTCCAAATCAAGAGAAACTAGTCTTAATATTTAAATCATGTAGCATTTCATAGTCTCTTTTGAACATCAAAATAAAATAGATGTTTAGTTGTCCAGCTCTCATATTGAGTATATTCTTCGGCTGGGTTGAACCGAAGGACCCTTGGAGTTTTGCTGCTCCCCCAGGGGAAATGGGAGATGGGTGGGGCGTCCCAGCTTTTCCTTGTGCTCTGTGTGTCCCTGATAACAGTCTCAGGGGATCCAAACACATTTGAAGCTATTTCAGGCAGATAATATTGGTTCAGCATAAATGAAGCTGCAGGAAAGGGAAATGGTTTTACCTAAAATATAAAGGCACTCATGAGATTTGGTGAAAAAGAAGAATACTACGTCCTCTGCTCCCATCAACTATGTGGACCACTTTTTTTTTTTTTTTTTTTTTTTTTTTT